>NC_081840.1:197843215-198176862 GCF_963259705.1 Myotis daubentonii | reverse complement strand
TGAATATGAACTAATTATTTTTTCTCTTTTTATAAGGACATCAATCATATTGGATTAGGGCCCAGCCTAATTACCTTTCACCTAATTACCTATCTTTAATTACAGCTACATTTTGAAGTACGAGGAACTAAGACTTCAGCATATGAGTTTGGGGGAAATATACAACTGAGTACATATGAGTAGTTTTCACCAAAGTATTCATTAAAATCTGAACATTCACATGTAACAAATAAACTGCCATTTTACTTCTTCACATGGCTCATACAATGCATCCCACTCAAAGAAAAGGGACCTGCTGATTTTTTTTAAAAAATCTTTATTGTTCAGATTATTGCATTTGTTCCTCTTTCCCCCCCCCCCCATAACTCCCCTCCTCCCAGTTCCCATCCCAACCTCCGCCCTCACTCCCCACCCACTGTCCTCATCCATAGGTGCACGATTTTTGTCCAGTCTCTTCCCACATCTCCCATACCCCTTTCCCCCCCAAGAATAGTCAGTCCATTCCCTTTCTATGTCCCTGATTCTATTATAATCAACAGTTCATTCTGTTCATCAGATTATTTATTCACTTGATTCTTAGATTCACTTGTTGATAGATGCATATTTGTTGTTCATAATTTGTATCTTTACCTTTTTCTTCCTCTTCCTCTTCTTAAAGGATACCTTTCAGCATTTCATATAATCCTGGTTTGGTGGTGATGAACTCCTTTAGCTTTTCCTTTTCTGTGAAGCTCTTTATCTGACCTTCAATTCTGAATGATAGCTTTGCTGGATAAAGTAATCTTGGTTGTAGGTTCTTGGTATTCATCACTTTGAATATTTCTTGCCACTTCCTTCTGGCCTGCAAAGTTTCTGTTGAGAAATCAGCTGACAGTCGTATGGGTATTCCCTTGTAGGTAACTGAGTTTCTTTCTCTTGCTGTTTTTAAGATTCTCTCTTTATCTTTTGCTCTTGGCATTTTAATTATGATGTGTCTTGGTGTGGTCCTCTTTGGATTCCTTTTGTTTGGGGTTCTCCGCGCTTCTTGGACCTGTAAGTCCATTTCTTTCACCAGGTGGGGGAAGTTTTCTGTCATTATTTCTTCAAATAGGTTTTCAATATCTTGCTCTCTCTCATCTTCTGGCACCCCTATAATTCTGATGTTGGTACGCTTGAAGCTGTCCCAGAGGCTCCTTACACTATCCTCGCATTTTTGGATTCTTTTTTCATTTTGCTTTTCTGGTTGGATGTTTTTTGCTTCCTCGCATTTCAAATCATTGACTTGATTCTTGCGCTCCTCTGGTCTGCTGTCGGGAGTCTGTATAATATTCGTTATTTCAGTCCGTGTATGCTTAATTTCTAGTTGGTTCCCCAATATAAGATCGAGGGTCTTATTAGTTTTCGTGTAGATCTCATTAAGTTTATCGGCAGCTTCTAAACAGTTCTTGAGAGACCTTAAAAGTGTGGTTCTGAACTCTATATCTTCCTTTGACAATTTTGTCCTGTTTCTTTGTCTCCGCATTTTGTTATGCTTCCTTGGTGCACCCCCTAGTGGTCTTTGTTCGCAGTCTTATAGTTAAATCTTGATTGTTGTAGCTAATTCCAGGGAGGGTTTGACCTCCAGGCCAAGTGGCTATGAGAATCAGCTGTGTCAGCAGTGAGAGAACTTCTGTCCTCTAGGGAGGTGCTAATCTAGCCTTTGCCTGAGGCTATCCGGCAAATACCTCTGTGCAGGGCTTGGGCGGGGCGGGTTGCACAGGATCAACAGGGTGGGCCAGAGAGAGCAGTTATGGCAGCTCTCAGTCCTGTCCCCAGGGGCTCTGCCTCTCTGAGGACCTGCTGATTTGATGTGTGTTTATGTACAAGCTTGGGTGGCTCAAGCGTGAAGGAGAAAGGAATCTGAAGTTTTGGAGAACATCAGAAACAGTAGAAAAGCCTTCTGCATATTCATTTCGTTTTTTTAGTCCAAAAAGAAAAATTATGACATATGATTTGAAAATAATTACCTAAAGAATTTTTCTTTTTTGAGTTGGCAATTAGCCAATTTTTTCTTTGTATGCTGTCAAGAGCATTTTATCTTCTCTTTGCTTTATGAGCTCTCAGTATGATTTCTGTTCTAGCAATGCATCCATTAACTAATGGTATTTCTCTCTGCCTGTGTCATGCATGCATGTGTGTGTGTGTGTGTGTGTGTGTGTATAAGAGAGAGAGAGAGAGAGAGAGAAAGAGAGAGAATAGCAGGAAAGAAAGCACATTTGCTTTAGACCAGCCATGGGCAAACTACGGCCCGTGGGCCGGATCCAGCCCGTTTGAAATGAATAAAACTAAAAAAAAAAAAAAGACCGTACCCTTTTATGTAATGATGTTTACTTTGAATTTATATTAGTTCACACAAACACTCCATCCATGCTTTTGTTCCGGCCCTCCGGTCCAGTTTCAGAACCCATTGTGGCCCTCGAGTCAAAAAGTTTGCCCACTCCTGCTTTAGACCAACACATGCCAACTCGTGTTCTCAATCTGGAAACTTAGAGAGAGACTTATCTAAGAGAAAAAATGAGGACTTTTATTGAATTCATACATAAGATCAATAATATTTGTTTCATGCTCTTTTAAAAGTTGAAATTATACTAACATTAATAACATTTGGAAGAAACCAGCAGCATTCAGTCAAAGGCAATGTTAATGCATATAAAATGACCTTGTGTGAAGAATTAGTTACGTCTTATTTCACATTTAGTGAAGCTATTTTTTTTTTTTTTTAGGTTTGGGCATACATAAACATGTTACAGATGTACATGACCACTCTTGAAACTTACCTATGATTATTATTACAATTTTTTAAACAAAAGGGGCATCATAGAGGAGATGTCTTAGAATCAACTCAAATTGGATGTTGAAAAGCATTTACCTTCTTTTGATAACCATATTCCCAATCTATGAACTTTCTTTCTGTTGTTCATCCCTCCACATAGCCTTGTGGATTCAAACCTCTTTCTCTTCATACATATTGCATTGGGTCATCTGGTGTCATGGAATCACAAAATGGTCCTGACCTCTATCTGGGTCTTAGTTGTTTTAGACAAGTTATGATAATTTTACTGGCATTTCATTCAGCTACTGTTACCAACACTGAAATGAAGAGATCCCTCCAAATGGCTCCAGTAATTCCCACATTTTGTAGCATCACTGATACTGGTTCTTCATTGCCTTCAAGGAGTTTTCCTATAAAAAGAAACAGCATTATATACTTCAAAATACTTTTCGTACCATAACTTACCATTATCAAGAATTATACTGTTAATTTAAGGTAGATTTTCTAACATTGTATCTCTTCTTACAGTAGATCCACAGAATTCTGGTCAGGCTCCTGGCTTTGGCAAACCTAACAGAATTTCCATGGGCTCAGAGCTACTCCATTGGTTTTTACCTTTCTCTTTTACGTTAAGGATACCAGCTGTTGAATTCATTAGTGCAATAGGCTCAATGGGGTTAAAACCAAAAGTACTGGTGCCATTTTCTCTTTATCTCTATAGAAACAGAAATTTTAGGAAAGATGGCTTGAGAAAATTGGATTATTGACACCTTATATAGGGGTAGAAGAATGAAAGAATGCCATTTGGTGGATTATATTTATTTAAATATCTTAAACAAATTTAGGAAGAGACAAATCTTTGATCTGGTCTCCATAATTGGATTTATTGATAGATATTGGTATAGTTAAAATTTCATTAATTTAGTGTCCTAATTTTTTGCATAGGAATATGTGCACTTATAGCATGGGCATTAGCTGAATGCAAAACATCAAAGTTTCAGGAGCATGGAAGGACTGATAAAATGCTCAGGAGGGGTCTGTTGATTTGAATGACTGTATAATGCAAAAGACAATTGAGGCTCACTGCTTGGTTCAAGGAAGTAGGTCAAGGCTAGAATACATGGCTCAATATCTACATTTCTTTTCCTTCAACTCTCTCCAGTCTTGGCCAATATTCCCTTGGGCTAGTAATGTACTTCCATTTTTGTCTTCCTTCAGTTTATTCTCCTTCATTCTTACCACAGTAGCTAGGTTGATATTTCTAAAAGTTAAGTGGTATCACATAATTCCCTTGCTAGCTGCCATTTGCTACCCATTGCACATCCAGTGCAAAACTTCTTTCTTGCATGATCTACTCCCTGTTAATTTGTCTTCACCCAATTCATTCATGCCAAAGTTCACTACAAGTTCTTTGGCCTCCTTTCAGCTCCTAGAACAGACCAAATTCTTTTTAACCTCAGGATCTTTGGACACAGTGTTTCCTCTGCCAACAAATATTTTTTACTGCATATTTTTTGTTTGTTTTGTGTCATAGTTTTGAATTCAGCTAAAGTCTCACCTTCACAAAAAGGCTGTCCCTAGCCTCTAAAGAAGGGAGGAAGATAGATCTCCCTCATTTTGTTCTATCCAAGCATTCTGGTGTTTTATAGCTGATCACTACTTATAGTTATTTCCTTTATGCATTAGTTTTTAGTCTGCCTGCAAGTTTTATGAAAGCAGAATCCTTGTCCTCCTGTTTCCCATTGCACCCCAGTGCTGATGACAGTGCCATGAAATAAATAAACATTTGTTGGAGGAATGAATGAGATAATGTCATTCAACCTAGGGTAAGACTATTTTATTTAAATTTATGTAGAGTATTAAAGGTGTGCCAATAGGGGAATTATCACCATATATAGGGTGCCCCCCCTCAAAATGTATACACACCTGAACATCTGATAGCTCAATTAATGTTTCTTTCTTTTCAGATTTTACCCATTGGAATTAATAATGGCAGCCAAAATGTATATACATTTTTTTGGACACCATATATTTGTTCTGATATGAGAAGGTTCAAATGACATTGGGCTTGACTTAATCAATACCACTTGTGAACATCGTAGCATCCTCAACATTCTGCAATGAACAGAATCAGCAACCCTGTGGTGAGCTTCAGTGGCAGCATTGGTAACAGCAGGAAATAGTACTTTAGCAACCTGAAGTGCTAAAGGATAAAACATCTATGTCCTGTAGAGTTGTGAAAAGAACCCATCTTATTAGAGTCAGTCTCTGGTGATCTTTAAAACTACCTAGATCAGCCGTGGGCAAACTATGGCCCGCGGGCTGGATCCGGTCCGTTTGACATGAGTAAAACTAAAAAAAAAAAAAGACCGTACCCTTTTATGTAATGATGTTTACTTTGAATTTATATTAGTTCACACAAACACTCCATCCATGCTTTTGTTCCGGCCCTCCGGTCCAGTTTCAGAACCCATTGTGGCCCTCGATTCAAAAAGTTTGCCCACCCCTGCTCTAGATGGACATGAGCATAGGTGTGGCTAGAGGGTCCAGACCAAGAGATATTTTGCTTAAAAAATTATGACCTTGTTTTTTCAATGTAAAATAATGTACTTTAGAAACTATGTATTATCTGTGGGAATAAGTATTACCTAAGCATTGCATAAATGTTTAGGATCCCAACATCTTCTTCAGTTGTTGCAGTTGTCTCTTACTATATAAAACTATTTTTTTCACACAGGACAGTGAGAGATTAAGAGAAGTAACAGGTAACTTGAGTAAATGGAGCATAGGTCCTTTGGTAGGGGAACAACAATGTGCACCAGGAGCACGTGGGATGGGCGTCTAGCCCGAAGAGTTAGCAAATCACTTTTTTGACTTACTGACAACAACCATTTAACCTACTCAGTGTTTTATGCGTCAGGATATTGAGAAGGGCATTTCTGAGCGGTTCTGCTTCATGTGGAACTACATGAGGTGATGGGATGGCTGGAGGTCTCAAGGACCTTACTCATGTGCTGATAGTTGGTGCTCCCTGTCAGCTGGGAGCTCAGTGGCGGCTGTCAGCCATGAGCCTGAGTTTTCCAAGTGATTCTTTCCCCAGGTCTGCTTATGCCTCCTCACAGCATGATGATTGGGTTTCCAAAAACAGCATTAAAATCAGTAAAGGTGGAAACTGTGTTAAAGGTCTTGTAAGAGAAGCTATATAGCATAACTTTTTAACACATTTTATAGTTCAAAACAGATCACAGGACCAATCCATACTCAAGGAGAAAAGAAATAGATCCTACCTGTTGAGGGAGAAATGGCAAGACCATGTTTAAAGGAACCAGTGAATGGCAGATATTGCTGCAGCCACTTTTGGAATTCCTTTCTACAATGGTTTCAACTCTTTTGGTATTTATTTTATTTATTTATTTTTTACCTTGACTCTAGAAGACAACTGGCTTTCCTCTCAATAATGCCCTTTCACATTCTCAAAGAAAGTTATGAAAAAATTATCTTTATCTTCTTTTATCTTCTCTTTCAACTCTGACCCTCCAGGAATATTTTATTAAATCTTACTTGATAACTTAAATTGTTCTTTTCTGTTTGGAAGATGGCCAATTTCTTTCGTATCTTTTTGATCAGCATATTATATGGGATACTTGACTCTCAATAGGAATTGATAAATATTAAGCAAATGCCAAAGGACACAATCCCTCTCCAGCTTATGCTAGTAAATTCATCCCACTGTCAATACGATGTCTTAAAATGAATAACATCGGTGTAGTTTTGGACCCGATTCTAGTACTTCTTCTCTGATCATTACCCTGTACTACCTTGGGTAAGTCACATATCTTTGGGTTTCAGTTTTCTCTTGTGTAAAGTAAATGCTTTTGACTTGATAATAGCAAAAACCCATTATAACCCTAAAATTATTTGTTGTTGTTTTTTTCCAGAGGAATTTGGTGTTAATCATTTCTGATAACTACTTAAAAGAGTTTGTTTAGTAATTCAAGTTGGAAAGAAGTTACCTACTTCTTGTGTCTGTCTTAGTAAAATAACACAAATATTCAAAATATCTCTTTTTCCATTAATATTTAGCAGTTGATGATTTCTAGCTAATGTTAAATTTACTAGAGAGTTTGGTTGTTGTTGTTTTTAATTGTTGATATTAAGTGTGAAACACAGTGATGTTTCAAACTAAAAGTCAGATCCCTTGCTTTTGTGTGCTAGTTGAGTTTGAGTTTAGTCAAGGAAGCATTGTAATGGCATGTGCAGGTGATAGAAACAGAGTTTATTGGTCATTACAGTAGAAACACATTCATGTGAATGTCACACTGTTTATATCAGCCATTTGTTTTTGTCCTCATCCATGGATTTACTATGTGACATTATTTAATAGTCATTATATGATTTATTTCTCCCAGAAACCCTATGAGGTAGGTGATATTATCTTTGTTTTACAGATGAGGAAACAGAAGCATACTAAGACTTAGCAAGTTGCCCAAGGTCACATATCTTATACTTGGTAGAGCTGGGAATTAAATCTAGGTTGTTTTATTTTGTTTTGTTTTTAATTTCAGAGTATATTTATTAACCCAGGTGACATGCATTCGTTTCTAATTTTGAATTTTAATTTTTTTTCAGAATTATGTATATAAATTCAATATGGTGATTCCAGGAATGAGGCTCTAACACTAGGGCACTAACTCTAATGCATCTTGGAGGTACTGAACCATTGTGTAATGAATCCCAGGCTGACTGATGAGACAGACATCACGAGGCTTGGGGGCTTAATGGGCTTCATCTCCTACATGTTTAAGAATTTTGCCTTGTACATCTGTCATCCTTTCATAGTCCTGTTACAACATCATTATTCTACTTCTATTCCTACCCACTGCCTGGCCAGAGCTTTTCTTGATTTCAGGCTTTCATACTCAGTGTTGCTTCAAAGAAGAAGGATGATAAAATAACTTAACTCATATAAAAAAAAACCACACTGGTAACAGACTATTAAAAATAGTGCAAATTGCATAGGACTGCAGACATGTTTTATCTTGAAAATTTATCTGGGACATTTGCTTAACTAGAACAATTTTGCATATTCACTTCCATCTGCCTATGAAATATTCGCTTAGGTAAAACTGTTCCTTCTTCTGAATATTCAATGCTAACTTTTTTCCTTGACTCTTTAATAAATTCACATGTTTATTACAAACACAAATCAGGCATTTTAGGTACTATAAATATTAACCATTTATATGTGTATGTGGATAAAATCTTTTATTACATTTCTGAGTTTACTCTGCCATATTAACATACATTGAAACTGCCTATAATAACTCACCTAAAAGCAATTTCCAAAGCAGTGCAACCAATATACTTAATCATCTGGGGTGTTGTTTTGATGGTTTGCTGTGTCTCACAATGTGGCAGCCAGTGTAACATCCTTTAAAGGTGCTATTGATTGGAACTTTTTCTGGGGTGATTCATAGTCTGAAGACTGAGGTTTTAGTTTCTTATTTATCCCCTTTAGTTTATGTTTGTGACATGAAGTCACATTTGTCTTAGTTTTAGAGATGTAGTGGGGTTCAAATAAGATATTGCTTGTGAAGGTAATTTCACAATTGTCCAGCCTTCTTTGTATCTTTAACAGCTCCTCTAACCCCCGATCGTGAAACAAGAGCTGCTCTCGGTCAGGTCAAGGTTACTGAAGCTTGGATTCCTAGACAAAGAGTTTCAGATTCTGCTTCCAGTTCTCTGATATAATCCACTTGCTATAGCCTTGACTATCTCCTCTCTCTTTTCCTGTCTGTGCCTGGCATTCACCTGAAGCTGTGCCAACACCTTGGATTGAACTGTCGACTGAATAGCTCTTGACTGTGTGGTTGAATAATCAAGTTTGGTTTGTTTCCAATACTCCCTTTTGGCCCTATATTTTCTTTACCTTTAATTCTTGTAGGTCTGTCCCAAACCACCAGTGCCCTGCATCTTAGAACCTGCTGAGATGCCAGGAACTGTTTATCTTAGAAAGAAGTGGACAAGCACTGTGTTTGGTGCTGGTGCGACAGAGACTAGACTCTGTCCTGAAAAACTTGTTCTCCTGTGGCAGTTGAAGGGAGCAGAAATATAGGCTTTTTTTACGTGATAAATGGGGTACAAGTCCATGCATGAATTTTCTGAGAGCACAGAATAAGGCCATGAAATTAAGCTTCACGTTTAGAAAAGAATGTTTGAAAGACTTGTCACTTGAAATGATAGTTAATGATGTGAAGGCAGCAGCTAGGTAGAAAATATGTTTGAAAGGGAAGACATTTTTGTTTTAAGGCAAATCATGGAGTACAGAAACAGCAAAGTGTTAAAGAAATACACGCGTTTGCTTATTGTCAGAAAGTGCAATGTAAAAGGCCCAAAAATGATGGTGAAGAAGACAGAGGTCAGATCATGAAAACTCTGATGCTATAGTAAAGACATGGGCTTATTCTATAGAAAACTAGTGTTTGTAATACTTTGCTATTTTATCTACTTACTAGTGGCCCGAAGCACAAAATTCGTGCACAGGGGAGGGGGGGTGTTCCTCAGCCGGCCTGCACCCTCTCCAATCTGGGACCCCTCGAAGGATGTCCTAATGCCGGTTTACAGGGATCAGGCCTAAACCAGCAGTCGGACATCCCTCTCGCAATCCGGGACTGTTGGCTCCTAACCGCTCACCTGCCTGCCTGCCTGCCTGATTGCCCCTAACCACTCTGCCTGCCGGCCTGCTTGCCCCCAAATGCCCCCCGCCAGCCTGATCACCCCCACTGCCTCCCCTGCTGGCCTACTTGCCCCCACCTCCCCTCCCCACTGGCCTGCTTGCCCCCAACTGCCCCCCTGCTGGGCTGCTCACCCCAAACTTCCCCCCCCCGCTGTCCTGATCACCTCCAACTGACCCCCACTGATGACCTGCTTGCCCCCAACTGCCCCCCCTCTGCTGGTATGCTTACCCCCAATGGCCCCGCCCCCCACCAGCCTGATCACCCACAACTGCCTTCCCCTCTTGGCCTCTAACCACCTCTACCTTGGCCCCGCCACCATAGCTTTGTCCAGAAGAACGTCCAGAATGTCTCCTGGAAGGTCTCCTAGTCTAATTAGCATATTACCCTTTCATTAGTATAGATATGCCAAATGGCATCCATTTACTCTTATGCTAGAACTAGCACTATAATTTGGTTTTAAAGTCCCCACCACGTTCTCATTTCCTGGTTGGGTGATGTTGGGTCCACTCCAAATTTTGGCACATTGTGCAGAACAGACTGGTAAGAACATCCCTTCTGTTTGACCAGAGCTGGCCACTTCTTCAGGCCTCTTTCCCCTGAATACTCAGTACTGTTAGTGGTTACAATGGCATGTATGTGTTCAGGACATGGAATAGGGATGGCTGAACTGGAAGAGATGGAAGGAAATAACTACCATATTTTTCCATGTATAAGACACCCCCCACTTTTCCAACCTAAAATTAAGAAATCAATATTTTAAACGTTTTTCTGGTTTTCCTGTTAAGGCCTTCTCTTTTTTTTGGCATCGTAAGGAGTTGTTCTTCCTGTTTTCGTCACTGTCTGATCATACACTCAGTGGGAGGAGGTCCAAATTGTCTCTCTGCAGCTCTATTTCCATGCTCTTTTGCATAGCTAGTTACATTCAGTTTGAATTTTGCAGAGTAAGACAATTGCTTACCAGTATTTATCTTTTTTATTTTTTGACATCTTTATGGGCTCAGAATGCTCCAGTCCCTGTTGCATCTGTGCACTCTCCACCTCCACCTCCAATTACGGCATCAGCTGACGTCAGTAATAATAAGGCTCGTGGATGGAGGAAGCCTGTTTGACAAAGTATGGCCAGCTATGCACCCACCCGGCTCCCTCCTCAGCTGATTTTCATATATAAGAAGCCCCTTGATTTTCATTCAGTCTAACGATTTTAGAAAAAAATAGTGTCTTATACACGGAAAAATATGGTATCCTCTAGCCAGCTGGAAAATAATTTTCACAGGAGAAGCAAAATCCCCAACACCTGGCTGGTGGTGTTTCTGTGGCTCTAAGCAAGTAAGAATCTTTTCAGCTATTTCCAAATTTCTTTCAGAATTGCAGGTTTGTTTTGTTTCAGGTGGCTAAGTATGGATAGATCATCAAAATTGTGTATTTTTTTTATCCTGGTTCTATTCATCTTATAATTATTGCTAATTCTTCCAATGTCCTACATTATTGGAATTATGTCTTATTTTATAATTATTTTCCTGGGATGTTAGGCGTATCCAGGCTATCTACATAGGTCCTCTCTGAAATATTTCTCATCTAACTCAAGGGCAGTAATCTAACATTTATAGTAGCAATTCAGTTGCAAATCAGGTTTCCCATACACGATTTATTTCATTTGTATGTTAATTCTGTGACCTAGGTATTATAAGAATTTTCATCTTATGGATGATGAAAAAATTGAGCTGCTCTGTAACTAAATGAGTAGCCTAGTCCACACAGCAGGTTGACCTTTGACAAGAAGACTTCAGAATCTGGAGTCTTTCTCTCTATGTGCCATGTTGCCTCTCTTCACACAAACAGTACCTTTGGAAGATGAGTCTGGGAAGATGTTAACCTCCTCTCTTTGCTAATAAGGGAGCTGAAGCATGAGAGCAAACAAAATAGTGGGTGGAATTGCAACAAGAGACAAGCGCAGATCTTTTAACTTAACTTGCGAGCTGTCAACTTTATCCATGACTTTTTTAGGCATAAATGTGCAGCTAGTTTCTTAACATACACATAACACTACTTGGTTTTATTACTGCTGGGCTAGCCATCTCTTTGCTAAGACTGGGGCACAGGAATGCAGTTTGCAGTGTCTTATCAGCCAGAATATGAATATGACCTCCTTGTTCACAGAAGAAAAATGATAGCTATTTATCAGACTCGAATCTGTATATTCAAACTGTATTTTATCGGCAAGGTGCTTGTGATAAGCACCCAAAATACACAGGGTGGCACATTTAATGGCAGCAATTTGACCAATAATTCACGTATATGAAGCTTCTAAAAAGCCTTAAATGGAAATGGTTTTGAAACTGTAATTATAAGCAGAGGCTTCCTTGGCTTTCAGTTCACCTTGGGGGTCATCATTTTATCTTTTGAACATTCTCTCATACGGGTATTACTGCCAAATGGGCTTTCTTACCAGCTTTCCTGTTGAACTCTGGTGGGTCCAGAGTATGTCAGAAAAAATGTTAACTCGATCTTATTTCTGCATGGGCAGAAAAAGCTTTTAATCTGTGCAAGCTCACATTTTGTAAATGTAGCTTATAAAACTAGTTTCTTTAAGAGAAAAAGAAACAATTGTTTACTAAATATGAAAAAAAATTATATGGCTTAGATACAATTGACAGTTTTATGTCAACTCATCCATCTCTGAAAAGTTCTTACTATTTTTTAAATATATTTTATTGATTTTTTACAGAGAGGAAGGGAGAGAGATAGTCAGAAACATCAATGAGAGAGAAACATTGGTCAGCTGCCTCCTGCACACCCCCGACTGGGGATGTGCCTGCAACCAAGGTACATGCCCTTGACCGGAATCAAATCTGGGACCCTTCAGTCCTCAGGCCAACGCTCTATCCACTGAGCCAAACTGGTTAAGGCAAAAGTTCTTACTATTTATGGACAATGTGTCTCATTCCAGGTTCAATATGCAGGATCAATAAGTAGATGTCAGAATGTTATGTACAATAATATTGAATGTTCTTTTTAAAAAAAAACCTAGCCCAGCCAGCATGGCTCTGTTGAGTGTCAATCTATGAACCAGGAGGTCATAGTTCGAGTCTGGTCAAGGCACATGCCTGGGTTTCAGACTTGATGCCCAATAGAGGTAGCCAATCAAAGATTCTCTCACATCATTGATGTGTCTATCTCTCTCTCCCTCTCCTTTCCTCTCTGAAATCAATGAAAATATTTAAAAAATACCTAGCAGAAATTCTAAATATCTAGAGAATCAAAATAATTATATTAATGCTTATTATCTTTATGTTGGGAGGTAAACAATATAATGAGAGGCCAATAAAGTATTATGATCTTTGGAGAATGCATGCATGATATGTTGCAAACAAAGAATAATTCTACCTGTCCTGTTTCTTTGTTAGATACTATGTGGTATTGATCTTGATTTATTTATAAAGTATTTTTATATCATAGGTTCATATTTAGAATTTTTATTTTCAAGTTACTATTTTTTTCTTTGTATATAGGAGCATTTCAAAAGGAAAGTGATACCAGCTGGCTTTGAATTTGAATTATTTTGTTGGAATCATTACATTGTCCCACTGGATGGTGGTTTTTAATTGAAGAAAAGATCTCTTTAATTATGCTATCTTGGCTAATAATAAGAGACATAGAATCCTAGAATGTTAGAACTGGTAGGGACTTTAGGAATTGTCTAATCACTAACCACAACTCATATAAAAAATACATTTTATTATTTTTTAAAATTTTAAAATTTAATTCTTTATTGTTTAAAGTATTCCATAAGTCTCCGTTATCCCCCATTGACCTCTCCCCGGTTGTTCCCCCCCTCCCCAGCACATTCCCTCACTTCCCTACGTCTGTGTCCATGGGTTATGCTTATATGAATGCATACAAGCCCTTTGGTTGATCTCTCACCCCCCCCTCCCCTGCCTTCCCTCTGAGGTTGGATGGTCTGTTCAATGCTTCTATGTCTCTGGATCTATTTTAGTTCATCAGTTTATATTGTTCGTTATATTCCACAAATTAGTGAGATCATGTGATATTTATCTTTCTTTGACTGGCTTATTTTACTTAGCATAATGCTCTCCAGGTCCATCCATACTATTGCAAATGGTAAGAGTTTCTTCTTTTTTACAGCAGCATAGTATTCCATTGTGTAGATGTACCAAAGTTTATTAATCCACTTATCTGCTGATGGGCACATAGGCTGTTTCCAAATCTCAGCTACTGTAAATTGTTTCCCAGTCTGTCATGGTTGCTATGAACATAGAGATGCATATATCCTTTCTGACTGGTATTTCTCTTTTCTTGGGATATATTCCTAGAAGTGGGATTACTGGGTCAAATGAAGTTCAATTTTTAATTTTTTTGAGGAAACTCCAAACTGTTTTATCAGTCTGCATTTCCACAAGCAGTGCACAAGTGTTCCTTTTTCTCCACACCCTTGCCAGCACTTGTTGTTCGTTGATATGTTGATAATAGCCATTCTGACAGGTGTGTGATGCTACCTCATTGTTATTTTGATTTGCATCTCTCAGATGATTAGTGATTTTGAGCATGTTTTCATATGTCTCTTGGCCTTCTGTATATCCTCTTTCTAAAGGTGTCTATTTAGGTCCTTTGCCCATTTTTGATTGGATTGTTTATCTTCCTTTTTAAATAAAGTTGTTATATGAGTTCTCTATAAATTTTGGAAATTAAATCTTTATCAGATATAACATTGGCAAATATCTTCTCCCATGCAGTGGGCTCTCTTGTTGTTTTGTTGATGATTTCTTTTTCTGTACAAAAGCATTTTATTTTGATGTAGTACCATTTGTTTATTTTCTTCTTAGTTTTCATCGTCCTAGGAGATGCATCGGTAAAGATATTGCTATGACATATGTCTGATATTTTGCTCCCTATGGGGTCTTGTAGGATTTTTATGGTTTCCCATTTCACGTTTAAGTCCTTTATCCATCTTGAGTTTATTTTTGTGAGTGGTGTAAGTTGGTGGTCTAGTTTCATTTTTTTGCAAGTATCTGTTCAATTTTCCCAACATCATTTATTGAAGAGACTGTCTTGACTCCATTGTATGCTCTTTCCTCCTTTGTCAAATATTAATTGAGCATAGTGGCTTGAGTCGCTTTCTGCATTCTCTCTTCTGTTTCATTGGTCTATATCTCTGTTCTTGTGCCAGTACCAGGCAGTTTTGAGAACAGTGGCTTTGTAATATAGATTGATATCTGGTATTGTGATCCCTCCCACTTTGTTCTTCTTTCTCAGGATTGCTGTGGCTATTCAGGGTCTTTTTTTATTCCAGATGAATTTTCAGAGAGTTCTATCTAGGTCTGTGAAATATGCTGTTGGTAATTTAATCAGGATTGCATTGAATCTATAGATTGCTTTGGGTAGTATGGACATTTTAATGATGTAGATTCTACCACCAATGAACATGGCATATTCTTCCAATTTATTTACATCTTCCTCTATCTCTTTTTTAAATGTCCTGTAGTTTTCCAAGTACAGGTCTTTTATCTCCGTAGTTAAGTTTATCCCTAGGCATCTTAAATTTTTTTTGTTGCAATGATAAATGGGATTGTATTTTTAGTTTCTCTTTCTGTCCATTCATCGTTGGTGTATAAAAAAGTCATAGATTTCTGGGCATTAATATTATATTCTACATTGCAGAATTCACTTATTAAGTTTAATAATTTTTTTTCATGGAGTCTTTAGGGTTTGCTATGTACAGTATCATGTCATCTGCGAATAAGGACAGTTTTACTTCTTCTTTTCCAATTTGGATGCCTTTTATTTCTTCTTCTTGTCTGATCACTGTGGCTAGCACTTCCAGTACTGTGTTGAACAGGAGTAGTGAGAGTGGGCATCCCTGTCTTGTTCCTGTTCATAGGGGAAATGGTTTTAGTTTTTGCCCATTGAGTATGATGTTGGCTGTAGGTTTGTCATATAAGGCTTTTATTATTTTGAGATAGGATCCCTCTATTCCTACTTTGCTGAGAGTTTTTATCAAGAAAGGGTGTTGGATTTTGTCAAATGCTTTTACTGCATCAATTGATATGAATATGTGATTTTTTCCCCCTCTCAATTTGTTTATGTGATGCATCACATTTATTGATTTGCAGATACTGTACCAACCTTGCATCCCCAGAATAAATCCCACTTAGTCATGGTGTATGATCTTTCTAATGTATTGCTGGATCCAATTTGCTAGAATTTTGTTGAGGATTTTAGCATCTATGGTTCACCAGGGATATTGGTCTGTAATTCTCTCTCTTTGTTGTGTCTTTATCTGGTTTTGGGATTAGGATAATGCTGGCTTCATATGAAGAGCTTGGAAGTGTGCCTTCTCTTAATTTTTTTTAATAGTCTGAGGATGACAGATTTTAGTACTTCTTTGAAGGTTTGGTAAAACCCCTCTGTGAAGCCATCTTGTCCAGGCCTTTTATTTGCTGGAAGTTTTTTGATTACTGCTTTAATTTCCTCCATAGTTATCAGCCTATTCAGGTTTTTTTTTTTTTTTATTCTTCCTGATTGAGTTTTGGAAGGTCATATTTTTCTAGGAGTATGTTCATTTCTTCTAGGTTGTCCAGTTTGTTGGAGTAGAGTTGTTTATAGTATTTTTTTGCAGTCCTTTGGTATGTCTGTGGGGTTGGTTGTTAATTCACCTCTTTCATTTCTGATTTTGTTTATTTGGTTCCTCTCTCTTTGTTTCTTGGTGAGCCTGGCTAGAGGTTCATCAATCTTATTTATCCTTTCAAAGAATCAGCTCTTGGCTTTATTGATCTTTTGTATTTTTTTTGGTTTCTATGTCATTTATTTCTGCTCAGATCTTTATTATCTCCTTCCTTGTGCTCACTCTGGGCCTTTTTGTTGTTGTTGTTATTGTTGCTCTCTTTCTAATTCTTTAAGTTGTAGAGTTAGATAATTTATTGCCTTTTTTTTTGAGGTAGGCTGTTAGAGATATGAACTTCCCTCTCAGGACTGCTTTCTCTGTGTCCCATAGATTTTGGATTGTTGTTTTTTCATTGTCATTTGTTTCCAAGATACTTTTCATTTCTTCTTTGATCTCTTTGGTAACCCAATCATTGTTTAATAGCATGCTATTTATCCTCCAAGTGCTTGATATTTTTCATTGTTTTTATTGTAGTGATTTCTAATTTATGCCATTGTGATCTGAGAGGAAGCTTGTTATGATTTCAGTCTTCTTGAATTTGGAGAGACTTTGCCTGTGTCCTAATATGTGGTCTATCTTTGAAAATGTCCCATGTGCATTTGAGAAGCATGTATAATTTGTTGCTTTGGATGAAATGTTCTGACGATGTCAATTAATTCTATCTGATCTAATGAGTCATTTAGCTTTGTTGTTTCTTTGCTGATTTTTGCAGTGGTTCTCAACCCTCCTAATGGTGCGACCCTTTAATACACTTCCTCATGTTGTGGTGACCCCCAACCATAAAATTATTTTTGTTGCTACTTCATAACTGTAATTTTGCTACTGTTATGAATCATAGTGTAAATATCTGATATGCAGGATGTATTTTCATTGTTCGTGACTCACAGGTTGAGAACCGCTGGTAGAGGATTTATTGAGTGGTGCCAATGGGGTATTAAGGTCTACTATGATTGTATTGCTGTTGTTCTCTCCTTTGATATATTCCAAAAGTTTTTTTCTGTATTTGGGTTCTCCTGTATTGGGTGCATATATGTTTACCAGATTTATGTCCTCTTGTTGAATTGCTTCCTTTAGTATTATGAAGTGGCCCTCCTTATCTCTTTTATGGCCTTCCCTTTGCAGTCTGTTTTGGCAGATGTAAGTATTGCTACCCCAGCTTTTTTTTTTTTCATTTCCATTTGCCTGAAAAATTTTTTTCCATCCCTTAGCTATCAGTCTGTTTGTGTCCTTTGTTCTGATGTGGGTCTCTTGTAGACAGCAAATATAAGGGTCATGTTTTCTTTTTTTATTAAATATATTTTTATTGATTTCAGAGAGGAAGGGAGAGGAAGAGAGATAGAAACATCAGTGGTGAGAGGGAATCATTGATTGGCTGCCTCCTGCACATTGGACCGAGCCAGCAACCCAGGCATGTGCCCTTGACCAGAATTGAGTCTGGGACCCTTGAGTCCACAGGCTGATGCTCTATCCACTGAGCAAAACCGGCTAGGGCTAGGGTCATGTTTTCTTATCAATTCACCTATTCTATGTCTTTTTATTGGAGCATTTAGTCCATTTACATTTAAGGTTATTATTGATAGGTACTTGTTTGTCGCTATTTTTATTCTTTATGCCTGTGTTCCTTCTTCCCTCCCTATTTCTTCTTTTTACAGCAGTCCCTTTAGCATTTATTGCATTGTTGGCTTTGTGATAATACATTCCCTTAGCATTTTTTGTCTGTGAAGCTCCTTATTTCACCTTCAATTTTGAATGAAAGCCTGGTTGGTTATAGTATTTTTGCATTCAGTCCCTTGCTTTGCATCACTTTGTATATTTTATTCCATTCCCTTCTGGCCTGACATGTTTCTGTTGAGAAATCAGTTGATTGTCTAATGGGAGATCCCTTATAAGTAACTTTCTATCTGGCAGCCTTTAAGGTTCTTAGATTCTTACTTGGTTGTTTATGTTTGCCAATTTAATTATGATATGTCTTGGTGTCAGTCTTTTTGTGTTCGTTCATCTTGTTTGGGACTCTGTGTGCTTCTAGGATTTGTGGGACTCTTTTTTTCCCAAATCAGGGCAGTTTTCTGTCATTATTTTTTCAAGCAGGTTTTCTATCCCTTGCTCAGCTTCCTCTCCTTCTGGCACCCATATTATGTGGATGTTTCATTTTATATTGTCCCACAACTCCCTTAGGCTTTCCTCCTGATTTTTAATTTTTTTTTCCAGTTGCTACTCCTCTTGGGTGGTGTGGCTGCTGGGTCCTGGGCAGTGTCCAAGGGCAGTCTGGGTGGTGGTTATGCTGGGTTCCTAGTGGAGGCCACTCTCCTCTTCAAGATGACATGGGCTCCTTGCCCCAGCCCCACAGCCTGGGGAGTGCCTGCAGCAGTAGCAGGGGCTCCCCATCCAGGAGAGCCTAGTTTTCCTGCCCCTGATATTCTTGCAAAATCCAACTGTCTCTCACTCACACATGCATGCACCACACATGTCCACACACACTCCTATTACTTCCTCACTCACTCACACCCTGTTCCTCACTGCCATCCTCCCAGCTGTCATATTGTCAATGAAAATAGATTTTATTTTGCAGTAAAATGCATACACATAGACACACACTCCCTACCTTCTCCACACACAAATGTATGCATGCATGAAAATAAAACTGGAATAAGACATTTGTGAAAATATATGTGCTCTGTGTGATGTGCCTTTTTATTTTCTCTTTTCAAATAGTTCATTAAGAAAAAAAATGCTGATCTCTGCTTATCAAACTGATCTCATTACTAAGACCAGCTACATACTTTGCAGGGCCCAAAGCAAAATGAGCCTATTGGGTTTTCTTGATAAAAACTTTATTAAAAATTTCAATATGGCAATAGCAGATTATTAATCCAGGGTCGAGCCCTACTGAGTTTGGGGCCTTCTGAGACTGCACAGGTTTTTACACCAGTGAAACCATCCCTGCTAACCACTAATGAATGGGTTGTAGCCAGCAGCTAAAAACACAATGCTGGAGCAACTCTTATTTTACAGATGTGAAGACTGAGGTTAACTGAAGTTTAGGGATTTAAGATTAAAAAATGATTACTAGTAAGTGCAATAGAATGGCAGTTCTCTAATTTTTATTCCAATGTTCTGACTACTAATATCAGCTCTGGAAATGGGATAATCAAGTTATAAAATTCCTGGCTTTTTGTCAGTTTTTAATCACAACTTTTAAAAAAATTATTATTAATTCAGATGTTGAAAATTTTTCTGATGCAATTTAATCTATTTTTATATCTTGGTGAGAGTGAATGATATATATATTTTTTTCTTTGAGGTTTTCTAAATCATCAACTACTACTATATAGTATTATAGTTGTTTGAAGGTAATGAAGGGAGAAAACCAGATATAAGCTTCAGATTCTGAGTCAAGGAAGAATGTCATAAAAAACAGGCCAAGTAATGCCCTACAGAAATTGAGGAGAGATATGGATGAGGAGTTATACTTAGAGAGAGAAGGAAACATTTATTTCTCTCAGCCTGAAGGTAAAGGTGAGAGGGCAACTGTACATAGGATATTGCTTTCAAGTATATAGAGGAGAAATGTGTCCATGTTTTTTTTTTTTTATTTCTACAAAGAAATGATACCCAGGGTCATCATATGGTATGCAAGGAGTCAAGTAAAATAGAGGAATTAGTAAAGCTACTAGGCGAAGTTGGGCAGCCTGAGGGTCTTGGTTATTCTATAAAGGAGCTACAACATGAAGTTAAATATGGATTCAAAGTCACATATCTATATATCCAACTAAATTGAATAAGATATATTATTGAAATATAATCATAACCCAAATTAGGGTTTCTTTTTTGTTTATTTTTTAATTGAAATATACTTGACATATGACATTATATTAATAGCAGTTATATAAATAACGGTTTGATATTTGTACATGCTGCAAAATGATCACAATTAGCCTAGTTAAATTTTGACATCTTTGTGACAAGAATTTTTAAGATCTACTTTCTTAGCAACTTTAAAATATACAATAGCGTATTAACTTTCACATTTATGCTATACATTACATCACCAGCACTTATTTTATAACTAGAAATTTGTACCTTTTTACCACCTTTACCCATTTCCATTTCACCTGTCACCCCCCCCACTCCCACACACATACACCTCCAGTAATCTATTCTTTGTATCTATGAGTTTGATTTGATTTTGTTTGTTTAGATTCCACATACAGATAGTGAGATCATATGGTATTTGTCTTTACCTGTCTGACTTATTTCACTTAGTCAAATTCCCTTGAAGTCCATCAATGCTGTTGGAAATGGCAGTATTTCCTTCTTTTTGTGGCTGAATAATATCCCATTTTCTTTACCCATTCATCCATAGATGGATATTTAGGTTGCTTCCATGTCATGGCTATTGTAAATAATGCTGCAATGAACCTGCTCATGCCCTCACGCCCCCCCCCCCCCCCCCCCGCTCATGCCCTCACGCCCCCGTTGTCCGTGTCCATTGTTTAGGCCTATATGCTTGCATATAAGTCCTTTGGTTGATCTTTCCCCCACCCTCCCCTACCTTCCCTCCAAGGCCCGACAGTCCAATCAATGCCTCTCCGTCTCTAGATCAGTCCTTGTTCATCAGTTTATGTTGTTCATTATATTCCACAAATGAGTGAGATCATGTGGTATTTATCCGCTCTCCAGTTCCATCCATGCTGTGACAAATGGTAAGAGTTCCTTTTTCTTTTTCCTCTTCTTAAAGAATACCTTTCCGCATTTCATATAATGCTGGTTTGGTGGTGATGAACTCCTTTAGCGTTTTCTTATTTGTGAAGCTCTTTATCTGACCTTCTATTCTGAATGATAGCTTTGCTGGATAAAGTAATCTTGGTTGTAGGTTCTTACTGTTCATCACTTTGAATATTTCTTGCCACTCTCTTCTGGCTTGCATGGTTTCTGTTGAGAAATCAGCTGACAGTCGTATGGGTACCCCCTTTTAGGTAACTGACTGTCTTTCTCTTGCTGCTTTTAAGATTCTCTCTTTGTCTTTTGCTCTTGGCATTTTAATTATGATGTGTCTTGGTGTGGTCCTCTTTGGGTTCCCTTTGTTTGGGGTTCTCTGCGCTTCCTGGACTTGTAAGTCTATTTCTTTGACCAGGTAGGGGAAGTTTTCTGTCATTATTTCTTCAAATAGGTTTTCAATATCTTGCCCTCTCTCTTCTTCTGGAACCCCTATAATTCAGATGTTGGTACGTTTGAAGTTGTCCCATAGGCTCCTTACACTATCTTCATATTTTTGGAATCTTTTTTCTTTTTTCTTTTTCGGTTGGGTCTTTTTTGTTTCTTCGTATTTCAAATCTTTGACTTGATTCTTGGGATCCTCTTGTTTGCTGTTGGATCTCTGTATATTATTCTTTATTTCAGTCAGTGTATGCTTAATTTCTAGTTGGTCCTTTTTCATATCCTCGAGAGTCTCACTAGATTTATCGAGGGCCTCACTAAATTTATTGGCAGTTTCCATAAAATTCTTGAAAAACCTTATAAACGTGGCCTTGAACTCTATATCCAGTCGTTTGCTTTCCTCCATTTCTGTCATTTGTGACCTGTTTCTTTGTCTCCGCATTTTTTATGCTTCCCTGTGTTGGTAGAGTGGTTTTGTGTGCTAGGTGTCCTGTAGGGCCCAGTGGCTCAGCCTCCCCAGTTACCTGAGGTGGACACTCTTGGTGCACCCCTTTGTGGGATTTTTGCACAGTCTTATTGTAGTTATGCCTTGATTGTTGTAGGATCACTGGGAGGAATTGACCTCCAGGCCAATTGGCAGTGAGAATCAGCTGTGTCTGCAGTGGGAGAACTTCTGTGCTGGAGACACCCTTCTGGGGCAAGACTTGCTTCAGTGGGGATTTGGTGCTCACTGAGTCTGCACCCTAAGTGTGTCCCTTATGGATCTGAGGAGTTGTAATCTGGATGGTCCCCCTCTGACCACTGGGTACACTGGCTCTTGGATCTAAAGAGGTGCTAATTTAGCCTCTGCCTGAGGTTACACAGCAGGAGCTACGAAGAGAACTGCAGATTCCCCTTCCTTTTTTGGAGTTTGAAGGTACCCTGATGAGGCCCAGCTGTGAAGCAATGCAAGCTGCTGTGGGGCCTTGGGCCTTTTCTTGGAAGTTCTGGGTCTGTGGCCCCACTGCAGTTTGTTAGGTAATTTTCAGGTTGCAAAGGGCCGGGGCATTCATATGCAAAAGCCTCTGCCACAGCCTGGGTGGGGCGGGGTCTCAGGGAATCAAAGGGTGGAGCAAGCAGCTATGGCGGATTCCCAGCCCTGCCCTAAGGGGCCGCGCATCTCAGTGACCCGGTAATTGCTGCAAGCACCCCTGAGGGAAAGCCAACCTCAAGTTCCGAGTTCTGCCCGCTGCCAGACAGTCCAGTTTCTCCCCGTATGAGTCCTGGGTCCCCAGAGACTTCCCGGAACCGGAGTTCAGAGCAGTCGGGAGCTTGTGACTCCCTCTCGATTTAAAAAGACAGCCCCTTTACGCTCGCGCGAGCCTCCGTACCTCTGCACTTTACTTCCGCAGCTCCTCTGGCTCTCAGTGTGGTTTTCTTTCCTTCTAGTTGTGGAATTTCCACTCAGCCAACTTTCCTGTAGTTCTGGATGCTGTTCGTTTTGTCTTTATGTTGTTTTTTTTTTGAAGTTGTTGTGGGAGGCAGCGATTTCCTGGTGTTTATCTATGCCGCCATCTTAGTTTCTCCCTAAGCTTTCTTTTAAAAAACATTTTTATTGATTTCAGAGAGAAAGGGAGAGCGAATAAGAGAGAGAAATATCAATGATGTGAGAAAATCCTTGATCTGCTACCTCCTGCATGTCCCCTACGGGGACTGCACCTGCAACCTGGGCACATGCCCTTGACTAGAAACCAACCTGTGACCCTTCAGTCCACAAGCCAGAAGGCTCTATCCACTGAGCAAAACCAGCTAGGGCTAGGCTTTCTTTAATTCATTTTTACTTTTAACAGAAGAAGCCATGGGAGATACACATGAAGGAAATTAAAGAAGAAAAGTAAATAAAACTTAATCAAATTAATAAAAATGTCATCCTATTTTGCTGTTTATTTTTGGAACCCATAGTGTTAGATAATGTACAATCAAATATGAGGGAACACCACTCAAAAAATGTGAGTGAATGTTAAACATTCCTCATCAGACTTCCAGGTATAATTCTTTACTACAGGGACATTCATTTATTAATAAAAAATCTTGGAAAAATACATCAACAAACTTTCAGATTTCAGAGTGCTATAGTATTTTCATCCACATGCTAAGTTTCTTCCTCTTACCCCATATGTACCTCTCTTACACTTTTTCCCCCCTTTAAGTGCTTGTGTCCCAGATGTAGGCAGGACCTGCTTTAGAGGCTGATTGGAATTTTATGTCTTTTCACCTAATGTGGTGCTGCAGGGCTTCAGTAACAGACCCTCCTAAACCAATACAGTTGATCTGTTTGTTTTTTGTTTTTTCCATTTCTAGTTACTGGTCCTAGAGAATTTTTAATCTTTTTGCAGGAACAGATAATTGTGAGTTCTTGACACATGTATCTTAAAAACCGTGCTTACTTCAACTTGAGAGAGAAACTATTATGTGTTTGTGCCTCTCTCAGGTTCAAGAGAAGATCAAAAGTTATCATGTTTTAGGAAGGCCTTTTATTCATTTTGATGCCTCATTTCATGATCAACTTTTAGTGGCTTTCAATTGTGTGATGATTAAAGGCTCTTAGAATCTCTTTATGAGGCCTTTCAAATATAAAATGGCCAGGCCTCCAGTGTATATAAAATATCTTCTCCAATGATCAAAGTTTCCTTTTGATGGCCCTACTGTGATTTTAAGACAGCTAGAGTTACCCCAATAGTTTGCATATTAATACCATGATATATTCACTATATTAACTTTTAAATTAAACTCTGATCACCTATAATAATTTGTTTTAGTGATTTTAGTAATAGCACTCTCTTAAAAAAGATCAATGGTGAAAAACATTTAAGATCTAAATGACTGCCTTCAATCTCTTGAACTATATTTTAGTAATTTACTTAATCTAAAAAATAACTCAAGGGTCCTCAATGCCTTGATTAACATTTAGATGAGTCAAATTTCTAGAACATTATTTCCTCAGTATGGTATTTGTTATTTGTAATATTAAAAAATTTTGTTCTTAAGAAAATCTTCTGAGTGAAACAGTTTAATATGTTTCTTTTTGATAGGATTTCTAAGCATTTCTTTAAAATGCTGGTATTCATTGTAAATCTCTAAGGGTGGGGTGCATTATCTACATTTGTTTGACTAGTTTTAAGGAAAGACACCTCTGGGGACAATCTATAGAATATGTTTTGGCAAAAACTGATATAGAGGATGTTTTAGTTTCTGTTTACATTTTCAAAGACATAGTCATTGACTATATATAAAAAGTGTCAAATATTTCTAGGTTATGAAAGAATGTGTTATTTTAGGGTGAAGCAATCTCATGTGAAATAGACAGATGTGAGATATTTCCAAGTTTGAAATAAAAACACAACCTCCGCCCTAAGTTTCTGTTAGCTTGTGAGGTGATTGTTTAACAGATTTATCTTTGAACAAAATTAGAGGCTGGAAATGGAGATTCTGGTCATTTTAGCTCTGGTAAAACTTGAAGTGACTCAGGAAGATGAATGTGCTTGGGGAAGAGGACTGGTGTTGGGCATCGAGGGAAGAGCTGTACTTTTGGAATCTACATGTTGGGGAATCATGGCCTCTGAATCACTGGGCGGCACATGACCTTGAAAAGATATGGGTTTCCCAAGCTAGACTGAGATTATACCAAAATCATTTTCCCACAGAGGGAAGAGAAGATAGAAGACCTCCAGTATGATGGCGATTGATAATATCAAAGGTAATACAAATAGTAATCATATCTCACTCTTTGTGAGTGCCATGGGCTGGGTACTTTGCTCAAATGCTTTAAGTGGCTCATTTCATTTAATATTAAAAAATACATAAGGTCAGCTTAATCTTTATTTCCATTTTTTAGATAAGGTATTTGAGGGCTGGAGAAGTTGCTCATCTTCCCACATCTCACAGCTAGTAAGTGAATGGAGTCAAGACATGTAAAAAGGAAAAATCTGACTTCCAAACCACATTTCTAAACACTAAAGGTTTGCCTTCTGGTTGTGTTTTAGCATCAGTAATAAAGTTTCTAGCCGAAACTGGTTTGGCTCAGTGGATAGAGCATCGGCCTGCGGACTGAAAGGTCCCAGGTTCGATTCCGGTCAAGGGCATGTACCTGGGTTGCAGGCACATCCCCAGTAGGAGATGTGCAGGAGGCAGCTGATCAATGTTTCTCTCTCATCGATGTTTCTAACTCTCTATCTCTCTCCCTTCCTCTCTGTAAAAAATCAATAAAATATTTTTTAAAAAATAAAGTTTCTAGTAAGAAGTATGGCTTTGGCAGATTCCTTCTTTATTAAATAGAAGACTCTGCGTCTAGAGATGTCCCATGTTTCTTGGACACTTACTTTTTGCTAGTTATTGCTTGAATATGGAATTTCCTTCCATTGTCTTGTCTTCTAAGATATGCCACTGTAACTTGTCTTTGTATCTAAGGTTTTGGGGGTAAGGTATCATCTTAGGTAAGGAGACAGAAAAAGTTTGTTAGGAAGAAAGTGAAGCCTCTTTGGAATAAAGCTAAGAGAGAAAAGTGTGAAAAATTAAATATATTTTAATAAATTCCAAGATGTGCAAAAGAGCACAGTGGGATAAATGCTGGGATGTTGTTGATGTAGTATGTGATGTTAAAATTAAGTTATGGATGAGGCAAAACAAAACAAAAACACACAGTGTGGTGATAGAGAGATGTGGGGTGGCGGCTAGGTAGAGATAGGAAAAGGGGGATAAATGGTGATAGAAAGAGACTTTACTTTGGGCAATGGACATACAATATAGTGTGCAGGTACTGTTTTGTTGAGTTGTACAGTTGAAGCCTGTATAGTTTTGTGAACCAGTGTCACCCCAATACATTCAATTAAAAAAGAAACCAACAACATGACTTGAAGAAGCTTGTGGACAGTGTGAATGATACATTTAAGGTTTCAGAGGCAGGGAAGTTCCTGGTAAATAAAGGTTTCGGGTGTGGCCATAACAATAAGTTAATGCATACTAAATTAATTGCATGTGTGTGTTTATATTGGACTTAATATTGTTGGCTTTTAAACCTAACATTGCTTATCATAATATTTAATCATATAATCAACTCATTAAAGGTAAGTCTGGGTGAATACTGAAAAATACATAAATAAATAAAATTAAAGTCAAAGACTGCATGGGTGGTCCTGAGTAGTTGAATCCTGCAGATGGTGGCAGAATAAGCTGGCATCTGCTGCAGGACCAATCAGTTCTTAGGCTCCTGGAGACATGATTCAATAGAGTTAATGGAGGTGTCGTTTCTGCTGTGATCAGATCAGTTACTGTGGTTGATTTCTAATGGGTTCAGAGCTCAGAATTCTTTACTAATTTCTCATTTCTATTCCCACTGTCATGGTTCAGGCCCTTATCACCTCTTGTCTGAACTACCAGCTGGTCTGATTACCTTTGGTGTGACACCTCTCAAAATCAACCCACAGAGTTCAAGGTTCTTGAGGCTCGCTTTTTATCATGTCATTCCTGTAATCTAAAGTCTCCAGTGAGTTCCCGTCACCTCCTGAATGCAGAGCAGACTTTGTACTCTGGCATCTAAGAGTCTCCTGAACTGGCTGAAATCCACCTGTCCTGCCTTATCCCCTTATTAACTTACCTGTTCCTTTATCTGTGCCAGACATCAGACGCCTGTTGCCTATGTTTCCTCATGCCATCCCCCTTATTTGTCAACTAAAAAACCCTTCTCCTCCTTTTTCTCCATCAGCACTCTACATAGGCACTTTATAATGTTTTTAAACTACTTTATTGAGGTATGATTGACACATAATAAGCAGTACATAGTTAATGTATACAACTCGGTGAGTTGAGGATAAGTTCATATCCATGAAGTTTCAACCTCAAGGCTGTAGACATATCTATCACCTCCCAGAGTTTCCTCCCAGTCCCTGTATTATTATTACTATCATCCTTATTTTGTGTGTGTGTTGTAATAATACTAAGCATAAGATCTACACTCGTAGCACATTTTAAGTATACAATAAATTATTGTTAGCTATAGGCACTGTGCTCTATAGGGCACTAGAACTTATATGTTTTGCATGGCAGAAACTTTACACCTTTTGATCATTATCTCTCCATTTACCCTTCCCTCTAGACCTTGGCAGGCTCTATTCTACTCTCTACTTCTATGAGTTTGACTATTTTAGATTTCCATACACAGTATAAGTGAGATCATACAGTATTTCTCTGTTTCTGGCTTATTCACTTAGCATAATGTCCGCCAGGTCCATGCATGTTGTCAAGATGGCAGGACTTCCTTCTTTTTTATAGTTGAATAGTATCCCATTACATATTTATGTACCACAGTTTCTTTATCCATTCGCCAGTCAATGGACATTTGTGTTGCTTCTTGTTTAATGCCCATTACAAATGTCTCTTCCTTTATGAAGCTCTCTGATCATTTCAGAAGTCCTCTGAATTTGGTGAATGGATTTGTGATCTATCCTTTATGCAGCTAACTAATTTTTTTGTTAGATTATGTCTAGAGTACATGTTTATTACTGGATTTTGAGGTTATTAAGTGCAGAGGCTGCATCTTAGTCATCTATGTGCCCCACAGTGACTAACCCAGGGCCATAGCACAGTAACTGCTTAAGAAGTAATTGCTATACTCTCTGGACGCAGCTGCCACCATTCCTGAGAATATTATCCACAAATTCTAAACCCCAAAGACAAGTGGTTACAATATTTGTTTTTTCCTATTTGCTTTTCTAGTGCCCTCTATTTGCCTCTTCAAAAATTATCACAATTTGAATTAAGGTCTTAATTTGTATAATTATTTATTGTTGGCTTTTGTAAAGACAGAGACTAAGTTGGCCTAGCTCATCATTTTATCCTCAGAATTAGCGTGATAGCTGGAACCCTGAAGTTGTATAATGAATATTGATTGGATAAATGAATGAGTCTTTTAATAATCTATTTCCAAAACACCTGAATAATAGCTACTCATTCAAAAATATTTATTGGGCATTTATTAAGTTGAGTGCATTGCTAGGGAAACAAAAATCCATAAGGAATATATTCATATTAAAATGTGTGAGCCTTTATTCTCAAGTCTATTGGCAAAATAAATTTGGCTGGCCACTTTGGTTTAAGAGACACCAAAAAGTCAACCCCTGCCCTAGCTGGTCCATGTAGGAATCACAGAAGCTCTCTAAGCCTGCTATATGTTCCTGGTAAACCAATACAGCCTAACTTACTTGTGAGGGCTATTTGACACCTTTACCTTACACCTGATTTTTCAGATACTTGGAACCCTTTCTTCTATGTAGTAGATTTAAGCCCATTGTGAATATTGTCTGTGGACTGTGTCCATAGTGTAGGACTCAGTCAACAATACAGAATGTATAACCTTTAAATGCTTGGCAGCATCCCCATATTTAAATGATCTGTTTCAGTGTCCTGCCAAAATTTCAGCTGAGACACTTAATGTACAAATGGGTATTCTAAGAGCCTCACCATTCATATAATGCTCCTGATTCTACGCTTGCAATCTGTATCAGGTTAGGGCAGTATATACTGGGCTATGTACTAAAGGACAACATTTATCAAAGTGTCCTTGGATTTTATTGGAGTCATATAATAAAGATCTTATGTAGAAGATCACATTTTTAAGTAAAAATAATTAAAGATATTATGTATAAATTTATGTAATATTTCTTTTATGAGGACCTATTTTCTCATATTCTATTTTCTCATATTCTCATATTGCAGTCTAGGATTAAGATAAACTTTGTTCACCACTATGCTACCTTTCAGTGGTTAATGAAAAGTTTGCAACTCACTATATATATCCTATCTAATAAAAGAGTAATATGCAAATTGACCATCACTCCAACACACAAGATGACCACCCCCGTGTGATCAAAGATGGCCACTCCCATGTGGATACAAGGTGGCCACCCCAAGATGGCCGGCAGGGGAGGGCAGTTAGGTGTGACTGGGTGGCAGAGGAATGCAGTTGGGGGGGGCAGCCCTGCAGGGGAGTGCAGTTAGGGGCAACCAGGCCAGCAGGTGAGGGCACTTAGGGGCAATCAGGCTGGCAGAGGAGCAGTTAGGCATTGATCAGGCTGGCAGGGGAGTGGTAGGGGGTGATCAGGCTGGCAGGCAGAAGCAGTTAGGGGCAATCAGGCAGTCAGGCAGGTGAGTGGTTGGGAGCCAGCAGTCCTGGATTGTGAGAAGGATGTCCGACTGCCCATTTAGGCCTGATCCCACCTAAACGGGCAGTCGGACATCCCTTGAGGGGTCCCAGATTGGATAGGGTGCAGGCTGGGCTGAGGGACACACCTCCCCCCACTCTGTGAACGAATTTCATGCACCGGGCCCCCCCATTCACGAATTTCATTGCCCATACATATATATGTATGGTATTTGCATATAATAGGCAGGCCATAGCTAAGTTTTTTGCTTGGGTTTCTTTACCTTGGGTTTTATTCTAAAATTACTTTCCTTTTCCTCTCCCTTCCCATTTACTGTCTGACTCATTTTTATTTTCTGTGCTTTTGAAAACAGTTTTATTGTATTGATTACTTGCATTGTGGTTTGAATCAATTATTTTTTGATGTAGTTGGAGGCATAAATAAATAATGCCTAAGTAAATAATTGACTTGTCTTTAGGCATCCAGAGTCTCTCTTGCAAACATTCATTGCAGGAGTTAATTGGAAATGGGGCAAATATTACTTTGATTAATTAGTGTTCATTAAGTTCTTTTGGTGTACGTTACAGAACCTATGAAGCTCCTGGAGTCTGCTCTAACACAATGTGAATGGTATTTTGGGGGAGACAGCATTGAATTCTTTCTGTATTTTAAAGAGCATTATATATACAGATTAAATTTTTTGTTCAGCATTCCATATTGTTCCTTCTGCTTTGAAGTGAAAATTGCAAGTGCTTAAATAAATTAATTGAACAGTTGTTTACCATCGCTGTAACTCATACACATTTTCCTGTCCTCAACTGAAATGCAATTTTCTAATGCCTGACACAGGTAATACTGCTTAATGAATCACAGCCAAGTTCACTTTTCGCTTCTTTAAACTAGGAAAAAGAACAAAACTCTTGCCCATTCTTCACTTATATGAATATAAAAAAATTTGGAAATGTGCAAGCTGCTCACGATCCAGAAAACAATCTGAGACTTCCTGGCACATCTGTTCTTCACATTACCATTAGTGGAGCAGGCAATTCCTCAGAATCATAAATGTCATTCCCATCTTACAGTGGATCAACAGTGTCCTACTAATAGAAAGGGATATTTGAATATACAGACATGGCTAGTCATGGACAAAAAACTTGACCTCTTCTGTTTTTTGGGCACTTGGCTCTCATAAAAATTTATCATCCTTGAGTTGTATTTCCTGGACAGCATTTAGCAAAAATACTTTTCCTGAAAGATACACTGTAGGAATGGGAATTCTTGATCAAGTACATGTGGAAAGCTCAACATATTATACCTCCATTTTCTTGAAAGCCACAGTTTCTATTAGTAGCAAGGCTCTGAAAGCTCTTGCAGGAAAGAAATACGTTATATTGCTAAATGTAGCATTTTCCTAAAAGAAATATTTTTCTACTCAGAGCAAGCAAAGAAGCAACACCCTGAGGAATTATTCAAGTTGCTATTGTTATTTTCATGATCAGTGAAGTATAGTTGTAAGGGATGTTCTAGGAATTCTATTTTGCAACCTGGGGCTTATTTCTGTGCTCTATGTTTCTTATAGAATCATATAGTATTGGAAGGCCCTCAGAAGATCATGTAGCACAACGTTTTTCAAACTGTAGTGTGCATGATAATGACATACAAAAGGTTTGTTAAAACAGATTGCTAGGCTCCAAAACCCTAGAGTTTTGGGGTCAGTAGGTCTGAATTGGGAGCATAAAAATTGCATTCTAACAAGTTTCTAGGTGATTCTGGGGCTGCTAGTCTGGTAGTAGTGGTTTGATGTAGTTTACATATCTTACCCTCTTCCAGTATTTAAAACTTCCTTAGACATTTTGTACTCTAAATTTCCTCAAGTATCCATAATTGTCTAGGACACATTGCTTATTCCCAAATCACTAGGCTTGAAAATATAAAACAGGTGTCACTCATTAGCTCTGGAGTTATTTCTGGAAATAGCAACAGCTTGCTCTTTCAATGACTTCCACTGTCCCTGGCTGCCTGAGTTCTTTATTTGTTTATTAATCTGGATGTTCATTTATTTACTTTTTGAATAAATAAATCAAATAGGCACATATTATATATTGGGTAATCTTTTATTACCCAATGGTGCTGGGCATACAGTAGAAAACAAAACTGACAATGGTTCCTACTTTCATGGAGCTTACATTTTAGGAGAGGAAACAAACAAGTAATCACATAAATGAGCAGACAGTGATAAATGAAAACAAACAAAAACAAAATGTAGTGATGCTTCAGAGAATGCTTATGAGGGGCCAATGAATATTGTGGTCAGGAAAGGGCCTCTCTGAGGAAGTAGCATCCAAGGTGAATCCGCAGTGGCTTGTCTTTCTGTTTAGAATATTATCCTTTGGGTTTGACCACCTTTTATCTGCATTGTTTCACTGTAGGGACTACCTTCTTGCTTTGCTAAAGGCTATGAATTAGAGGTGTTTCTACTCAAGAGGGCCTCCACTTGATAAGCTTTGCCACTGCTGGCCATTTCTCCCTTACCACCCCTCCAACTCTCCATTCACCTCTGTTAACCCTACCTGCAAGAACAGGTAAGATAGCTGTCTCCTTCTTCAACTCTGTTCTTGAACCCTTCCTGTAAATGAATGCCACACATTTTAAGACAGGCTCAAATTTCATAAATTTTCTTTAAGAAAACTTTTCAAAATATAATGAGCTGAATTTAGTTTTCCTTTAATTTCTCCATCTAAATGTATGCATTGGAGTATTAAAGGCATACTCTAATTCCTCTTCACATGACAGCTTTTCAGATGTCTGATGACAGCCATCATGTCTTCCACATCTCCTGTGAGATTCTTCTTTTTTAGGCTGAACTTCCCTATTGCCTTTGAATCAATCATTTTTATTGAATATGGCTTTGAATATCTTCTCTCTCTTGCTTTTGCTCCTTAATATGCCTTCTACCTGATCTTTAACCAATCCTTCAAATGTGTTTTGAGTAACAGAGAGCAACAAAGGACGGTTGCTTCTTGCTGATCTAATTATTATTCATCCATGGTGTAGCCTACATGCATAGGGGCTTTTTATTTCTTTAATTTTGAGTATTCTTATCATTTTTTAAAAAGCACAAATTGAGTTTTTCTGACTTCTTTTTCCCTAATTGTGTTTGCTGCACATTTGCTGCAGTGAAATAATGTCCCCTCTATCACTACACTTACATAGCACTAACTGTATGCCAGGCATTTTTCTAAGGGCTTTAAATACATTAATTAATTTAATTTTTAAACAACCTTATGAAATTGAAACTATAATTAAACCCATTTTATGGATAAAGAAAGCAAGTCACAGGGAGGTCAGATGACTTGCCAAAATTCACACATTTATTTACAAGTGATGGTGCCAGAATTTGAACCCTGAGAGCCTTGCTCCAGAGTTTGTGCTCTGAACCACTAAACTGTAATATTCTTAATCCTGTTGCAATAAAATATTAGAGCTTTTATAATTCCTGTGAAATTTTATGTCATAAGATTTACTCTAGTCTTTGAAGTCTGTCAATATTCTTTGTGAACTGTCTGTATCATCTAATGTATTCATTATCCCTAACGAGTTCATGTCTCCACAAATATAAAAATAATCTGATAAAATTATCTATCTATCTATCTATCTATCTATCTATCTATCTATCTATCTATCATCTATCATCTACCAATCATCAATCCATTTAGAAATGACATATTCTCCATCATCTATTCACATGTTCTAAGAACCATGCTGATGAGAATTTTACCACATCTCCAGTTAAGTGCATTCTGTCTGTGGCTTCCCTTCCTGTCCTTTGTTTCATGTTCTAGTGAAGAGCTTTGACCCATGATGACTGGCAGAAGGTGCACTGGATCTCTTACAAGGAAACAAAAGAAATGTATTGAGCTGATGTCAGAAGGCAAGTTGTGTGAATTTAGGTTTCCTTTAGGCAATGATCATGAAAACAGAGGGTAAAGCTTGGTGGGCAATTAAGGTTGGTAGGAATCCTTTGACATTAAGAAGGACATGGGCAACATCTTCACATTTTGGAGGGATATGGCCAACAATTGTGTAGAAGGTAGCTGGAAAAAATGAGCTAGAGTCAGGCCTTAATATACAAGGTTGGGAAAAAATGTAAAAACAATTGCCCGTGTAGGATGCTGGGATTGTCATTTCGTAAGGACTCTGCCATGATGACCTTAAAAGGTGCTGATCCAGTTAGAAAGAAATGTATACACTGCACTGCAGGAAGTATGAATTTGCCTCATATTATAATACATTGTGTAGCATTTGGCCAAAACAGGTGATCAATACTGACAGTTTCTTTAACTTTCTATTAAGTCAAGTATTAATATACCTACTAATTTTGGATTTCCATAGGATATAAGATGGCAGCTAGACAATCTTTTAAACTATTTTATTATAGCAATAGTGGGAGATAACAAATATAGAAACAATTACTCATCTTCTTTACTATCACATCCCCAGAGCATAGCTTCTAACAGCAGCACTACTGACATCTGGGTCTGGATAATTCTTTGTTGTGGGAGGCTGGCCTGTACATTGTAGGTTAACAGCATGGTCTCTACTCACTAGATGCCAGTAGCATCCTCTCAGTTGTAATAACCAAAAATGTGTTCATACATTGTCAAATGTCCCCTGGGGGGGCAAAATTATCCCCTAAACTAGAATCACTAAGCAAAAAAAAAACCCATCAAGCATAACAGACACTAAAATATTTATTAAATGAATAACAAAATTGAATGAATGAAATGCTTCTTACTGTCCACATTCATATTAATTATTCATTGTCTAACACATTAATAACTCAAGAAAGGGCCTAGAAACCAGGTTATGAGAGAGATAATTTTTGTTAGATACTATTTCCAACAAAAAGGAGCATGCATTTGGATTCAAATCCTACACATAACCAGAAGAAACTTTTCTCTTATCTGGTGAACCTTTGGATTATTCATCTATCCAACTTTCTCCTGTTGGTATTTAAAATTCTGCCATGCACAACTTGCTCCTTTATTCTGTTTTCTCTCTTCCTGAAGAACTCCTTAAAAAGATCCTAGAATGCATTTCTTAATCCCTATTGTTAATGAAAATGAAATCATGCATTTGATGGTTTTTTTTTCTACCCAATAAGATGTGAGTATTCAGAAAGCCCTTGGACCTTTGAAAGTTTTAGAGGTCACAGGGGAAAGAGGAGGTAGTAAAGGCAAACTTCTCTAACTCCTAAATTCTTCAATCATTTTCACCAATGATATTTGTTTATCAAATACACATGCACAACTCAGCTGGCATGGCTCATCGGTTGAGCTTTGACCCAGGAATCAAGAGGTCACAGATTTGATTCTGGTCAGGACACATGCCTGGATTGCTGACTTAATCTCCAGTAGGGGATGTCCAGGAAGCAGCTGATTGATGATGTTTCTCTCTTATCAATTTTTCTATCTCTCTATTACTCTCTCTTCCTCTCTCTAAAAAAATCAATAAAACATATTTTTAAAAATAAAAATACAAATAGGATGCTGTCTTTGCATATTTCTTCTTCAAGGACAAGCAGCAAACATTAAATACCCAAATATTCAAGATCATGATACCCAGAAACTTAAGTTTGCTGTTCTAATTGCTACTCTGATAGTTATCATTGAATACTTTTCTTAAATATTAGTTAATTTGAAGATTACATTCTCCTATTTTGTATTTCCAAAATTGTTGGTATCTGTGACGAACAAGTGCTAAAGCCTCTCAGATTTAATTGTCACAAGAATTTCCAGCCATGCCAGTCCTTGAGCATAGGCTGCTAAAATGCTTTCTTCAGAACAGGCACTGGTATTTGTTATTCAAGTCCTTGTTTGAGTTAAATTCTGCTTATTATTATTTGAAATACATTTGTTAAAATATATTCATGCATACCCTGAAATCTAAATTATGGATAATATTTTTATGCTTTATTGACTGATAAAAATAATGAGTTTGATTCTCCCACTAGAGGTTGTCACTTCATATTTTAGCAGTTGCAGTAATTATACCTATGGGAGAGTAAGAGTGTGTCTCTTGACCAATACAAATTACCACAGCAGGAATATTCCTCATAGAAAAATATCACATGTAGCAAATTGAGCTGCTTGCACTAGTAGATAGGTATCTTCAAACTATCTATCCCTGGGATAGTGTGTTCAATTCAGTTCAATGTTCATATATTGTATTCTTATTGGTAATATAGAGAGAAGAATCAATTATATGAAGTTACTTGCTGGGAAAAGATGTAGATTTCCTTTCTAGACACTTAAATATCATGGGTTATTTTTTTGCATGAGTTATTCACTCACCTACACCTTAACAAAATAAAAAGAAATGATGATAATGTTAGGAAAAATTTCACAATCTGAGTTATCTACATCTCTGTGACTTCTTTGGGACGTGGACGACATTGGTCCCTGCTCTGATATTTCCAGAACATTATCATTGATCTCTGTGAGAAATTTTTCTGATGAATGATCTGGTACTAAAAATGTTGATAATCTCAATAAATATCCTTACCTATATAGCTGGTTTCTTTTACAACATGGGTTTGTTTTGTGAGAAGAAAGTTCAGTTTATAACTTCTTTCTTATTCATATCTGGGCTTGCATAAGTATCTACAGACAGGCTCTTGTTTTTTATTTATATTCCAAAGCAATCCTATGGATTGCCCACAGGAAACTGCTGGATCATGATCATGTATTCTGAGAATCTCAGGATCTGCTTTTGCAAGGAGAACATAGTCAGCTTTTTGTGGAGGAGTTATCTATTGCAATGACCAAAATTCTGACTGTTGTGTTGTGGTTTTTTAAACATATATTTCTTTACTCACTTGAAGTGTTCTGTTTTCTAGTCTTGCTATTCCAGAGGGAAGAGACTTTGGTGATAAAGCCAGAAGAACTTCTATAGCCCTATTTTCTTTCTTGTTGGAGTTTATTTTTTATTGAAGGGAAAAATGTAGTTTGAAAATGTGATAAGTGATGTACATGTTGAAAAGCATGGAGACTGACTAACTCTGCCTTGGAGAGTCTTTCGACTAAATTTATTCAAGGAAAAGACTATTGTCTTTCCCCCTTACCCCCACCCTCCCCTACCTTCCCTCTGAGGTTTGATGGTCTGATCAACCCAAAGGACTTGTATGCATGCATATAAGCCTAACCAATGGACACAGACAACAGGGGGCTGAAGGCATGAGTGGGGGTTTAGGGGGGTAATAGGGGATAAGGTCACATATGTAATACCTTAATCAATAAAGAAATTAAAGTTAAAAAAGACTATTGTATTTTAATGTTTTTATCTAAAGGGTCAGATATGTGTCAAATAGTAGACGTAAACTCATAGAAACAGCTTCCTTTTCAATGGATAACAGAAGTGACACATGTTCCATGAACTAGAGTGCAGCTCCTAGGACCACGATTCCTTAAAGATAAACTACCAACTGTGTTACCAAAAACTTTTATGGATTTTTCGTACACACCCAAGAGGCAAACAACTTCCCAGGCAGAGAGAAAAAGTGGCTCATGCCTTCAACCTTGTTCCTCTCTTTGTGAACTTCTGTTTCTGCCCAACTGCATAATACATATTTTTGGTTACTTCTTAAAATGAAGAATTCAGGAGAAAGTATTTGGTTGCACAAAACTATGCCTGAGGCATGGACCAGTCAATGATTCCATGTGTTCATCGAGGAGAGTTATACCAATGTGATCAATGTTCGCAATAGGTGTGCTCCCTTCCCTTGGGAAATGACTCAATGAGGACATTCATTTACATTTTTAGGAGCAGATAAAAGAAGACCAGAACACTTGCATTGCCTTGTCTGCAGAAAATTTTATATTGTATCATCTTAATTAGAAGTTTTTATCTCTTTTAGTGGCGTGGAAATACAGTTAAAGGCTGTTTTTAGTTTGGCCAGATTTGTTTTTGGAAACAAAAGTTTGCTTGTGGACAAAGTGTGTGTGCAACGAGGAATGTATGCTTAGTGGGTTTTTTAAAAAATTGCATCTACAGTGCAGTTAGGATAAACTCTCCAGTGAGCACATTAAATGTAACCCAAGAGGAAGCAGTTTTTCCTGTGAGTCTTGTGACACATGTCAATGTGAAGCCCATACACTGGGTAAGATTGTTTTCTATATTTTCAGTAAATGAATGTCAAAACTGCAGCCTTCTCTCTCTCTCTCTCTCTCTCTCTCTCTCTCTCTCTCTCTCTCTCTCTCTCTCTCTCTCTCTCTCTCTTGCAAAAATAGGCTCACAGCATTAAAAAATCATGTATGGATCATGACATTCATTCCACAGCCTAAGAGCTTGTTTTGAAAGAGGAGAGCTTGTATTCTGTACCTGAACCCTAGCTTGCATGTTATACACCACACTTTCACAAGTACAAGCCAAGGTAAACATCATTTCATTGTAACCTTTTAAAATACTTCAGCATAATGACTAGCTATGACATGAATAAGTATGCAAAAAAATTCAACAAACCTATTCTCATGCTTCATTTACATTATTCCCAGAACACAAATAGTGAGGTATTAAAACCGGGCAAGACTGTCAAGTGAGATTCACTCACCTGACAGTTCTGTCACTTTAAATCGCTTTGTTGTTTATGCCACGGTTGCAATCTCAGCCCTGTTACTTGTTAATTGCTTAGCCAATGCAATTGTTTCACAACAAATTTGTCAGAATTTCAAGAGAAGAGCTGTCTCTTGCTTGGATATGAAATTACTTTGATGGGTTGAAGGTGATTATTATCATTAAATGTGATAAGCACAAAATAAAAATTCTAGTTTTAAATTCCTCTGCAGTAAAGACACAATAAAATTCTATGTGGAGCCTTCTGATAAAGGAATGAAATGTCAGATGATCATCAAATCACATCAAATGAAATATTTATTGAATAATTAAGAAGTACAGAGCACTTTAAATATTAGCAGTTAAAAACAAAACCCATTGTAGTTATTTGCATATAACTTGTGTGTGTGTGTGTGTGTGTGTGTGTGTGTGTGTGTGGTCAGATTTTACACTGGATTCAGGACATCGAGGTATTCTTTAGACCCTGGCAATGGAATTATCCTGCTCTTCATTTTGAGTTCAGCTTTTGCCTTATATAAATTCTTTTTTTAAAAAATATATTTTATTGATTTTTTTACAGAGAGGAAGGAAGAGGGATAGAGAGTTAGAAACATCGATGACAGAGAAACATCGATCAGCTGCCTCCTGCACACTCCCTACTGGGGATGTGCCCGCAACCAAGGTACATGCCCTTGACCGGAATCGAACCTGAGACCCTTCAGTCCGAAGGCTGATGCTCTATCCACTGAACCAAACCGGTTACGGCTATATAAATTCTTTTACCATTTTGTATCTATGTTTGCATTGTCTTCTTTTATTAAAAATAAAATCTCAAAGAATTTATACCTTTTGCAGGTAGCACAGTGTAGCAGAAAGAGCACCAGATTGTATCTAAAACTAAAGTTATAATCTGACCATGTTCCAGCCTTCTCCTGCATTCTCTCAAAACTTCTTTCTTTTCTTAAATATGCATGCTACTTCTAAATATTCCATTACTAGATTACTGACCCACCCCCAAACCTCATCTTTTATTTGTCTCTTTCCCTTATCGCATCTGTGCAACTCATCACCAGAATGCTCTATGCTCGCGTGTTTCCCAGGCTCCCTCTCAATACCCACTGTTGTTTTAGTTCATGTCCTCCCATCATCACCTATTGTCTGGACTGGTTTCTTGATCTTCTTCAACCTCCAACTTTGCTTCCAAAGGATAGTCCATAGAGCGGTTGCAACACCAAAATTTGTTTCTGAATTACATATCTGATCATGTTACTCTTCTTGCTTAAATCCACCAATGACTTTTTTATTAACTACAAGGTCAAATAGAAGTGTATCTTAGAATAGCAGCTTTTTCTTCATATTGTCCCATTCCATTCCTTGTACCTTCATTTGTCCCTGTTATAAAAATATTCACATACTTATGGTTCCTTAAGCTAATCATTGATTTCATGACATACTTTAAGTTTGTTTCTTCTCCCCTCTTGTATGGTTGTTAAACTATGGGTTCCTCTAATAACCCCAGGTACTCTTATTTTTCTGGTGTATTGTTAATCATTTCATCCACTTCATCTTGAAGATCTACCTTTCAGCATTTATATTAGCAGCTGATGTTTAGTAAGCACATACTATGTAACAGAAATGGTTATATGTGCCTCATTTAATCTTTATAATTAACTAATGAAGCTGATTGTATTCTGTATATTTTCTAAATAACTAGGAAAATTGAAACTCAGAGAGGGGCACTAACTTGCTCAGGATAGGTACAGAACTGGAAAACAGTGATAACAGGATTTAAACCAACTGATTTGGCACTGGAACATGGGATATTAGCTGAGGCATTATGTATTCATCCTATTGGAAATGATATTGAGATATATATTTCCTCTACTGGAATGTAAACCCCTTATTTTTGTGGACTGTTCATTATATTTTTAGTCTCAGAGTGTAGGATAGTTCTGGACTTAGAGGATACATTCAGTTTATATGTGTTGAATAAATGATTAGGAGTTAAATATGGGCCCACCTTTTACTTTTTGCATCATTGGAAAAACTCATTCAAACTTCTTGAAATGTTGTTCTTAATCATATGCAAATTTGGAATTATAACACCTACCAAGTGATTTTAGAGTACCGATGTGAGAAATAAATGAACTAATGAACATGTTTTAAAACATCAGTAGTTACACAAATGAAAGGGAATCATCCTCCTATATAATAAAAGCCTAATATGCAAATTGTCCCTTCGAACCTGAGTTCAACTGCTCGCCATGACATGCACTGACCACCAGGGGGAAACGCAGAACATAGCAGGCATTGGCGATGTGGTGCTGGCAGCGGGCAGCAGTGGAGACACTGCCGGCCGATGGGCCCCAACAAGAGCAGGACTGTGGCGGAATGGTGGAGCAGGTTAGCGGGTGGCACCAGGCCAAGGCGGGTGCGAGTAGTTCCCAATCACCCTGAAGACAGTGACCAGCGGCGGCAGTGGGGGATGGGGCCGCTACCTGGGGAGTGAGCGGAGCCTGATCACCCCACAGATCGCCCCACAGATGGTGACCAGCAGTGGCAGTGGCGGGTGGGGCTGCCACCCTGCTCCCAGGAACTGAGGGAGCCGGGCAGGGGCCCAATGACTCAGGTGAAGGGGTTTGTGCATGGGCCCAGGCTCCCATGTGCTTCCCTGGGCCCAGAGGTCAGCTGGGACCTGCCCTTCCATGCCAGATGCTCATGCTTAGATCGCCAGCCAGGTCTAGGGACCGCACCCATGCAAGAATATCATGCACCGGGCCTCCAGTAACATTTTATAATTAACAATTCAATAAGTTGAACCCTATATAAAGGTCTACTATGTGCAAGAGATATACAGTGAATATAATATAGTTCTTACCCTGCAGGTACTTAGAATTGAGAATCATCACCTAACAATTATAAATTTTCTAATTGCACAGTTTTTAATCCTCACTGGAAGATATGTTTTCATTGATTTTAGGGAGAAAGGAAAAGAGAGAGAGATTGAGAGAGAAACATCGATATGAGAAACATTGATCAGTTACCTCTCGTATGCACCTCCACTGGGGATCACACCCACACATATGTGTGTGCCCTGACTGGGAATCAAACCCTCAAACTTTTTGGTGTACAGAGCAATGCTCTTAACTAACTGAGCCACCTGGCCAGAGCTCTAATTACACAGTCTTAACAGAGGCCATGGATCCCCTAAGCCAATAATAATTTGATTCATTTATTTTTATTTTCATTCATCTAAGAAGTAAATGTCTGTGCCCACAATGTGACAGGCATTTCCTATGACCTAAAGATACAGTGATGAGGAAGTTAGACAAAGCCCCTACTGTACGAAGGGGAAAGATAACAGAAATTATAAACTCATTACGTAGGGGGGAAAAAAAGAAAGTACAAAGACAGAGAGTAATGGGATAGGTGGGACAATTTTACTTAGATTGTCTCTTCTTTGAGAAGACAGTTAAGGTTAAATTCATTACTAGACTCTATAATACAATATCCTGTTGGCATGACCATTGATCTAACAAGGTATAGTAGATTCTGTCAGTGCTCTGCCAGTATTCCCTTTTAGCTGTTTACCATTTCTGTTCATGCCAACTTGTTCTCAAATGGCCAATATCTATAACACCGGGCTGCTGGAACACACTTTCTTGGCTCATACCACAGACCAGAAACACCTGGCCATTGCGGTCCCTCCAAGGTAACCTTTAATAACATAGGTATGGGGGTATAAATCCCTTGTACCTTGGCTAGATAACTCTGAAGCATGCAATTTACACCATTTCCCAGATGTAAAGCCTTAGTTTCCCACTGTGGCAGCTGCCTTTACAATGTATCTCTTAGTTGCATCAAGCAGTCAAGCAATCCCTAAGCAGTAATGTGGTGTTAACTGCTAGGTTGGCTTGCTAAATTTCCATGGATTTGGCTGCTTAGGAGAAAATAAGCCCAAATTGATTTAGAGAGTTCATTACTTACACAGACAGCAAAAGCAAAACCAATGTGGTATCAGCTCCCCACATCCCAGGACATTACAGGACAACTTAGAACAAGAGTAGCAAGTCACAGTGTCACGGAGGAGCCAACTTTAAATTATAGCCAAGCTGTTTTATAGTCTGAGGCTGTCCTCAAAGGGAAAGCAAAGTAGGAAGTTTCATGCCTCACCAGAACCAGAGAAGCAGATGAGAAACTGCTTCATAGCAGCCTTCCAGAAAGAGGGGTTCCTTCCCCAAAGTAGGCAGGTGGATGCATTGGTCTCCTGGCAGTTTTTCACAAGACTGCTTATCTTGTCATGTTCCTGGGTAGACCATAGGATGGTCCACTAAGACATGGGTCAGACTATCCCTCAGTGCCCTATGTGGAGACATCCAAAGTCACCATAGTACCATGGGGAGCCATTCCCCTACAATTTGCTAAGTCCTTCCTGTGTTAGTTAACTTTATGTGTCAACTTGACTGGGCTAAGGGATGCCAAGATAGCTGTTGAAACATTATTTCTGGGTGTGTCTGTGAAGGTGTTTCCAGAAGAGATCAGCATTTGCATGGGTGGATGGAGTAAAGCTGATTGCCCTCCCTAATGTGAGTGGGCATCATGCAATCTGTTGAGGGCTTGAATAGAACAAAAAACAGAGGAAGGGTGGATTTGTTCTAGTTGAGCTGAGATAGTTTTCTTCTCCTGTCCTCCTGACAGGAGCTTTCCATCTTGCTCTCCCTTTGGATACAGCTGCAGACTATAAAACTGCGTGGCTGTAACGTGGAGTTGGCTCCTCAATGATATTGTGGCTCACTAATCATGTGACATTGATGCTACTGGTTCTCAGATTCTGAGATTCTCTGGCCTTCAGGCTTGGATTGGGACTTAACATCATTGGCTCCCATGATTCTCAGGCCTTCATACTTGGACTGAATTCCACCACTGGCTTTTCTGATTCTCCAGATTGCAGATGGCAGGTTGTGGAACTTGTTGGTCTCTATAATTGTGTGCACCAATTCCTATAGTAAGTCTCCTTTTCTCTCTCTCTCTCTCCCTCTCCCTCCCTCTCTCTCTCTCTCTCTCTCTCTCTCTCTCTCTCTCTCTCTCTCTATCTTTTTCTCTTTCTCTATCTCTATCATCTCTATCTCTATCTATCTCTATCTCTATCTCTATCTCTATCTATCTCTATCTCTTTCTCTTTCTCTATCTCTATCATCTCTATCTCTAATCTCTTTATATCTATATCTATATCTATATCTATATCTATATCTATATCTATATCTATATCTATATCTATATCTATATCTATATCTATATCTATATCTATATCATCTACCATTTATATCATCTATTCTCTTTATATTTCTATATCTACCATCTGTTTTTATGAATAACCCTAATATACCCTCCACCCCTCAACTCCACATCAACTCTTTACCCACTCTTTGTATTTCTGAACTTCCAAATACCTTTCTTTCACTCGGTCTTAGTCTTGGGTCAGGGAATCCAACCCAACACAAAATTACATCTATAACCCCATTCAACAGAGCTGAGGGTGCACAATTGTCAGAAGGATGTTGTTATGGAACAGTTCTGAGCCTGGGCATAGAGGTTGCAAGATTCGCCTTGGTTTCAGCTATGAAATGCACATCTGTCTTGGAAAGCCTAAACAATAAGAACAATAACTCCATTTCACAAGATATCTTTTTTGAGAAAGAAATAATTCTTTATTTTTTCTGAAAGAAGAGCATGACTTTTGGTGTGGAGATTTAAATATGAGTGGACAAGGGGAGGTGGCCTCACTTAAAAAAAAGCAGATCTGAAGGTAACAGTGTAGACATTTATAAAAGAATTGTGTGTGCAAAGTTGTGCAGCAGGGCTCTTGAAAAATCTGTGGTAGGAACAGATCTCTTTTAAAGCATAGGATGCAATTTTTTTTTTCTAGTATTGCAACACCTGTTACACACAGGTGGGTTTGGCAGCAGGAAATTCTTATATATAAACCAGAGGCCCGGTGCATAAAATTCGTGCACAGGTAGGGTCCTGAGGACTGGCCAGCGATCAGGGCCGATCAGGGTCTTCCAGCTGCCAGCTGAGGCCTTTGTTCATTCCACACAACCCCCTGGTGGTCAGCGCATGTCATAGCAAGCAACTGAACTTCCAGTCTCCCAGTCAAACTCCTGAGGGGACACTTTGCATATTAGCCTTTTATATATATAGATATTATTTTTCAGATCCAACTTTAAGCATACACACTTTACATCTCCTAAGGGTTCTAGTATTTGAACCGATGTAGTTTTGACTTCCAGGCACCTACCCTTTGCATTTCATTATACTTCTTTCTGCTCTCCATCTTCAGAACAAAATGATGATAATAGCTAACATCTATTATACATTTACTTTGTGTTGGAAAATTTCCAAGTGCTTTATGTAGATCAGCTCTTTTAATTCTCATACCAACCTATGCAGGATCTATTGTTACTTCACTTTTCATCTTAGGAAACTGGTGAATAGAAAGACTAAGTTACCTGCTTATGATCAAAGATCTAATAAATGGTGAAGACAGTATTTAAATTCACACAATTTGACACAGTCTTTGATTTTAAACACTAACCTTATATTTCACCAGTTTCTTTTAAATGATGTATTAAAAGTACAGTTTAAAAACTAAATTTGATAGTTGTAGAAAGTCTTTCTCCAGGGTATATGTGAAAAATTTTTAAATTTAAGATCTATGCATAAAACTCAAAAGGCAAGATCATTTAAAATAGGTTTACTTAATATATGTTAATATTTACATGCAGAAATCTTATTATTTGAGAATTAACTTCAAATGATAGAACCTGAATTAATACTGACAAAATTATATTGTTATGATTGAAACCAATGAAAACTAATTTAAAAAACCAACCATTTCTTTTGAGATAAAAAAAAAATTACTAAAAACTCAACTTCTAAAAAATTTAAAATGTATTTATTTATTTTCCCCACATTGATAATAACTCGGTGTTTAAAAAATAATCACTTCCTGATATCTGTTTGAACTCAAAGTTGTTAACTATAAAATTATTAGTTAAAATCCATATTTTGTTTGGCTTTGGTGAGATTAAGATTATTGATTTAAATGGATGGACCACTTAATATAAGAGCATATTTTTGCAAATAAATGCCTAAACATTAAAATCAAATAATGGCCATGATTCAGGTCTGGGTAGGGGTGGAGAGAGGAAGGCCAGCATACAGTTATTAAGTTATGATAATGTAGGTAATATGGATATCATTAATCTACATATATAAAGAGGTAATATGCAAATTTGGCTGGGATGCTGTAATGGATCACAACTAGATCATTAGCATATTAGCTCTTTATTAGCTCCTATGCGTGCCACAGGGCATCTTCGGAACAAAATGATGATAATAGCTAACATCTAGGCGGAAGTGGGGAGGCACCAGAATGTGGAACCAGACTGAGGTGACTGGAGGGTGGACAATGCCGTGGGAGAAGGCAGAAGGGAGAAGGTGAGAAGGCTGGTGCTGTGGGATAAGGGAGAAGGTGAGAAGGCCAGCACGTCGTGAGAAGGCAGAAGGAAAAAGGTGAGAAGGCCGGCGCCTTGGGAGAAGGCAGAAGGGAGAAGGTGAAAAGGCTGGTGCTGTGGGATAAGGGAGACGGTGAGAATGCCGGCAGGTCGTGAGAAGGCAGAAGGAAAAAGGTGAGAAGGCCGGTGCCGTGCACAAAAAGGCAGAAGGGAGAAGGCAGATGGGAGCAGTTAGGCAGAGTGATCAGGCCAGGAGGGGAGAGCAGATAGGCAGTTAGGGCAATCAGGTCAGGAGGGGAGAGCAGTTAGGAAGTTAGGGCGATCAGGTTGGTCGGAGAGAGCAGTTAGGGCCATCAGGCCAGCAGGGGAGCAGTTAGGGGCATCAGGCAGGCAGGCAGGTGAGTGCTTAGGAGCCAGTGGTTCCGGATTATGAAAGGGATCCCGGATTGTAGAGGGTGCAGGCCAGGCTGAGGGACCCCCCCACCCTGTGCACGAATTTCATGCACTGGGCCTCTAGTGTAGATAATAAAGACAAAAAGGTTAGCCAGATGTCAGTGTTCCTGAACCCAATAACCTGAACTCAGAAACATGCTCCTTGAAACTGCAGAAAGGTGATTTGTGGCTGATTCTCATGGTGCCAGTGTGCAAGATTGAGGGCTGATCATTAGCATAATCAATTTTCTTAGATCCACTTTAACACCTATGATCCTTAGGAACCATATGTTCCAGTAAGCAACATATAGATGAGTTGGGGCACATTGAAACAATTATTTTAATATCACTTAATTCATCATAAAAATAGGGCAATATTAGAAGGAAGAAGCAGATGGTCTGAATCTAACTCATGATAAAAGGAAGAGAAAGTCAGTAGGAATATACCTGGAAAAAGATCTTTGAGATTGTGAGTACTGACTAGTGATATTTACTAGAGTTAACATTACTTAATAGCAATAGACATTCAATAAATGATCAGTTTGACATTCCTCTTTGATTCAATAATAATTCTTCTCCATTACTGCCTGTTAGCAAAAGCTTCCTATTGGTCCTTTTGTAAAATAGAGACAGAATTTTGAATCAAGAGCTTTCCAGGAGCACACAACAGAAATAAACTCCAGATAATTTTAGTAGAATAGATATTGATTAGTGAGATATTAGGGAGCTCTCAGCACAGTTGGGAGACTGGAGTACTAGGCTAAGTGCTTAAAAGTAGGTCTTATACCCAAGCTACACTTCAACACTGGCCTGATGATGAAATTGTTGCTGTCTTCATTGAGTACCAGCTGCCACAGTTCGGACTCTGCTAAGTTCTCAACCTTACAGCAATTGCTAATGCTGCCAATTTGAGAGACTAGCTTCTGAATTAGAGTCTGATGTGGATGTATGTGATCAGCAGAGCCTGAGTCCTTATACCGTAACCTTCAAGGGAGACCGGGAAATGAATGTCTTACATTTTCCCACCTCTGGGATGGGAATCTACTTTTCCTGCTATGAAGACTTATAAAGTGTAGAATTGCCCCACATAAAAAGGATGCTGAGATGCTAAGTGGATAAAAAGAATGATGATTGTCTTGTCCATGACATCTTTATATAAAGCCCTTTTGCAGAGCTCTGGCCTCCAGCCTTGGCAGAAAACCCAGTTAAGTAGTCTCTAAATTTGCTCCAAGGATTCTGACTGAGAGTATAACTCTGTTGTTCAAGCAATGGATCTCTCAGACGTGCTGACATTATCTTGAATGAAAGAAAAAGTCCTATATTTATTCATACAGAGGTGAATATCAGTAACTATCAATATAGAGAAAAATCAATAACAGTATGTTTGACACTAGTACATGATGCCGGTATCAACATTTTGATACTGACATCAAAATTAGCTAAGGCTAATTTTTTTATAAAGAAAAGAGGTGATACTTTTTCTTTGTATATTTTATCTGTAGTCCTGAATTCTCCATGTTATTTTAAAGTTATATTTCTAAAATGTTCTCAAAGCAATAAGAAGAAAAGAATATATTCAGTTTATCAATGCATTCCATTTTCTGTATAGATGGAATATACCTGATATGCCAAAATTTATGAACAATGAGTTTTCATTGATTATAATGTCTGCAATTATTTAAACATAGTCTCAAATTTGTTCTCCGGCTGGAAGCATTAATTATTTCTTTAAGTGACATAGTCCATAATATTGACATGGTAAAATGGCCCATTCAACAAAGTTTATGCAAAATAGTAGTTGAGTTTATACTGGTGTTGCTTCTGGAATTTATTTTGTGTGCTTTAATAAATAAAATTCACATAAAACAAGCTTGTGAAGACAAGGCCTTAGTGAGGAAAGACTGTAGAGTTTAGAATTAGATTTGTTTTCCAACCCTGGATCTTCTTCTTAACAGCTTCCTTACTTAATTTATTTTACCTCTTTAAGTTTATTTTCTTGCCTATAAAAGTAAGAATGATACATGTTATGGACTGAATGTTTGTGTCCTTCCAAAATTTACATGTTGAAATGGAGCTAAGATTGAGGCAAGAGCTGAGGCAGGTAACCACGGGATTAGAAATGGTTAGTTATAAACAGTACTAGAGGCTCAATGCACAAAATTCATGCAAGAGTAGGCCTTCCTTCCCCCAGCTGCCGGCTTCCCTCTGGCACCCGGGACCCAGGCTTCCCTCTGGCCACCGGCAGGCACCCAGGACCTGGGAAGCCCCAGCTTCATCCGGAAGGATGTCCACTCTAATTAGCATATTATGCTTTTATTATTATAGATAGTTATCACAATCACTGAATAATTATCCAAAAATCAAGTAGCCAGGCCAATGGAATTCCTAGGATTTTGTGTGGCACTGATCTGATGCACAAAATGTCTTAATTTTCATGTCAGAAATTTGGTAAACAGAGTAGTTAATCATGCGTTTCAGAAGATGGTACTATTTAATAATTTCAACACAAGAGGCAGCAGATGCTAAGATTAAAAAGACTTTGAAACTTCTGTGTGTTTGCACATGAGTATGTGTCTGTGTGCCTGCATGCCTGCATATATGTATATGTGTGTGTGTGTGTGTGTGTGTGTGTGTGTGTGTGTGTGTGTATGAGAGAGAGAGAGAAGGGAAGGGAAGGGAAGGGAAGGGAAGGGAAGGGAAGGGAAGGGAAGGGAAGGGAAGGGAAGGGAAGGGAAAGGAAGGGATGACAAGACATTGAATTTCACCCTAACTGGTTTGGCTCAGTGGATAGAGCATTGGCCTGCTGACTCAAGGGTCCCAGGTTTGATTCCAGTCAAGAGCATGTGCCTTGGTTGTGGGCACATACCAAGTAGGGAGTGTGCAGGAGGCAGCTGATTGATGTTTCTAACTCTCTATCCCTCTCCATTACTCTCTGTAAAAAATCAACAAAGCATATATATTTTTTAAAGACATTAAATTTCATATTAAGGAGCTTGACTTGAAAATCTCTCTCCCACTTACTAGCTAAATTTTACCTTTTTCACTATTATTAAAGCAATGATAAAAATACTTTTTAGGAACATTACAATAAGGATGAATTGTATTTAGGCATCTGTTCTTATGCCAGGTACTTATGCCAAGATTCAATAAGTGCTGAATCTTGAAATGCTATGTTGGTATATATAGTTGTTATATATCTCTTCTGATTGATAAGTGCCTTTGATGGACAGGTGACTAAGAAGTTTATATCACCTGATTATTGAAATAAATAATAGCATTTTGTTGTATTTTTACTTCTAATATTTAACTCATTCCAAAAGATGTTAAGAGTCAGTGCCAAAAATCAATGAGTTTTTTTCTAGAAACAAACCAAATGCTTTTCCCCAATAGGCTGTGTTCCTCCTTTCCCCTATTCTCACAGTACATTTGTCCTGGTACCTAGATATTACGATTGAGCTCTTCCGGAAAGCCCAGCAGCTGTTTCCACAGAAGTTCCCTTTGCGAGCACCATTTCTCCTCATGACCTCCTCTGTGAAAGGCAGTTGAATTATTTATGGGTGCCATGCTTCACAAAGTAGAGAGCAACAAGGGCCACTAACACTCATTCCCCAATTGGTAGAAGTCATAGGAAAAAAAAAAGATAGCCCAAATAAATTACTTAGTAGAATGAAAATCAATGACATCTTTTATCAAATGCCATCAGCTCAGGCCTCCAAGTGTCAGGAAAAAGACATCTAAAACATTGGCTCGCTCAAGTGAAGGACAAAAAGTGTTCTGTCCAGGGACACCAAGGCCAAGGAATCTCTGGTTAAATAAAACCAGGTGTAAGGAGCTAATCGGAGTTGAAGTCCTGCAATTCCTTTGATTTTTCACATGGATGAGCCCAGTAAGAGCTCAGCTCCTGATGACATAGCCTGTTAGTCGGCCTGTTTGCTTTTGGCGGTAATAGGTAGAAAGCTGATGAAGTCCAAGAAATTAACAGCACTACTAAGGTGATTTTGTCCATCTGTGGCGGAGTCGGGAGGGGAAAAATGGTCTTCTCTGATGGATAATGGCTTCTTTCTTTCTCCTGTACAGATATTTATTTTCTTATTATGGAATAGAAACCTAATTAGAAAATATAGTCATTTCTAAAAATAGAAATGAAGATTATAATGCAAAAACTTACAGTCATTTATGGCCAATGCCTCAAGCAAACAGGAGTAGGAAATTTTTAGTTTCTACTTGCTTCCTGTGAGATTTGGAAATATAGCTTCAAAGTATTAATTACAGTCAGGTTTGATGAAACCAAAAGGCAAACTATTGTGTTGATTTAATTTCATAAGGGACTAAGGTTTCAGTGAGAATTTAATTAATTTTCTTTTTCCTGCAGGTTAAATTACTGTAGATATACAGTGGATTCAGGTAATATGGGCCTATTTTTTTTTTCTTGAATGAGTTTTACGAAGTTGCCTCAGAGAATTTCCAAATTGAGAAGTACAGATGTGGATTGGTCTGTTTTTCTAAACAGAGTGCTCCTAAATACAGAAATTGTGGCTGGATCAACACAATCTTTTGCCGCACATGGGGAATAATTAAAAAGTGCACACTTGACCGATAGTGGGTCAGGAGCATTATCTTCATAAAAAAATAGCACCTGCACCTTCTGCTTATTTCCTATTTTCACTGTTAATTCTTTGTTCCCGTAGGCAAGTCATCTGGAGAAGGCATTTAATAATAAAAAGAAGCATGGACCTAGAGGGTATGGTACTGAGAGAAATAAGTCAGACAGAGAAAGACAAGTGTCAGATGATTTCACTTACATTTGGAATCTAAGAGAGAAAGTAAACAAGCAGAACAGAAGCAGACTCAGAGATACAAAGAACATGTTGACAGCTGGTTGGAAGGGGGTTGGGCGGCTGGATGAAAAAGGTGAAGGGATTAAGAATTAGAAATTGTAATATCCCCATTTAGTATAAAGTGCAGCACAGGGAATATACTCAATAGTATTGTAATGTCTATATATGGTGTCAGATGGATCCCAGATTTATTGGGGTGATCACCTAGGAACTTATATTAATGTCTAATCACTGGGTGGTACACCTGAAACTAATATAATATGACATATCAATTATAATTGAAGATAAAATATTTTTTGAAGCTTCCTATTAGCCCCCTCTCCCCCCGCCACCAAAAAAATAAAAAGAGGTGTGTGTCCTTCTTAAGCTGGCCATGGGCACATTTCACTGCTTGTGTTACTCTACCTACTGAAAAACGTTCAAACCCTGTGCTCCTTCCCAATTTATGTTGTGCTGGGAACCAGGGTGAAAAGGATCTATTTGCTATGCTCATTTTAATTTTTGCTTGATATTTTGAGGCCTAAATTTACGCAATTATAATTTTAAGCCTATAATCTTATAGGTAAAACTTATTTCTTAATACATTTTTCACCATATACATATTCTATGTATCATAATGCGATAATGTGGGGTATATGCATTCCTTAATAGTGTTTTATTTGCTTTGCATGATTTGGAATTCCCTAAAAGTAATTATAAAATAATTGCTGTGCATTTCTTTTTTTTATGAAGAGTGGATTCATTTTTTTTTTTTCAGAACAGAGATTAACTTCCTTCTCTCATGCTTTAGAACCATTGCATTTTAATATTCCCTTTCTGGCCAGTCCATCCTTCCCACACTCTCAGTTAACAACTAATTCCTATGACTCTCAAATTTATAGCTTAATATTTTTCTTCTGAGCTCCAGACCTTTATATAAAAGACATTTCTAACAGCAGGCTCAAAACTAAATCTTGACTAAATTTTTGTCCCTTCCTCATCTATCTTCCCCCAAACCATCGTCAAACTTGTAACCCAAACAAAACTCTCAACTTTTCCTGTTCCCCTGCCCCTATGTCTACTTACCACTTTCCCTGGAGTCTGCAAAGAGGGATATACACACACTTGAGGATTGTCCATGAGAATCAGAGAAAACATTTTAGAATGTCTATGCCTGTTTATTTTTATGTCCTTTTAAATGTCTATAGGCACTTTATATATACTTTAAATGAATATGTCAATCCATGTTATGAGATATGCATATAATAGAGAGTGCATGTTTAGTTGTTTACTGATAAGACTTTATGATCAAAAAGGTTTGGAGGATACTGATCATTGCTGGAAACTTCTACCCGATTGCCTTGTCCCTGTATGTTCGGCATTCTTCAATTTACTTGGTAGTTATTAAAAATACTTCTTACCCTTACCAGTGTGGCTCTGTTGGTTGCACATCTTCCCATGCATCCAAAGGTTGCTAGTTTAATTCCTGGTCAGGGCACATGTGCATGTTGTGGGTTTGATCCCTAGTAGGGGTGCATAAAGGGAGGCAACCGATCTATGTTTCTCTCACATTGATATTTCTCTCTCTTCCTCTCTCTCTAAAATTAATAAAAAGATATTTTAAAAAATACTTCCCACCCAATTGGATAGCATCAGATTTTATTTTTGACAGGATAAACTGTACCTTTCATTATCTACTCTTAATATACTCTTCCAGTTTAATCTCTGACCATTTTCTCCATCATATCCTTTGTGGAGACAAGGGTAGTTAAGATTAGTGTTCTTTCCATTATTTCCCCACTGCATGACTTGGCTCTATCTGTTCTTCTTCCATGGGGACAGAGCCTTCTGTTCCTTACCTAGTAAACTCCTGCTCCTTCAGACCCTGGTTGGAATAATTTCTCAAACCAGTCCTAGTAATGCCCTTTCCTGTATTCATAAAGCAGTTTACCACATTGAATGAGCTGGACTTTATTTTAGTTGTCTGTTCAACATTTTCTCTCTTCCTCTAGACCAGTGGTTCTCAACCTTCCTAATGCTGCAACCCTTTAATACAGTTCCTCATGTTGTGGTGACCCCCAACCATAAAATTATTTTCGTTGCTACTTCATAACTGTAATTTTGCTACTGTTATGAATCATAATGTAAATATCTGATATGCTATATGTGTTTTCTGATGGTTGTGACCCACAGGTTGAGAACTGCTGCTCTAGACTGTCTTTAGATTCAATTTTATTCATCTTTATAGTCTTCAACACTCTTAGTTTACTGTGATAGTGGAGAAAAATAAGAGCTACCGTATCATAGTATTTGTAGAAATTTCATATTATTTTGATATATTAGCGAAGCATTGGAAGAGATCAGATTTTATGTTGACTAGAAGCCTGATGCACAAAATTTGTGCAAGGGGCTCGGCCCTCGCAGCCATGGCTTCATCTGGAAGGTCATTCAGAAGGACATCTGGGAGGTCGTTCGGTTGTCTGGTCTAATTAGCATATTATGCTTTTATTATTATAGATTAATGAAATAATCCAGTGGTGCCATTTTACAATGATAACTCTTTTTTAGGATTTAATGAGTAAGTCCTAATTTTCTATTTTAGGGTGACTTTAGAAGAGTCTTTTACCTCTTGATGAGTGGACCTTTTCACAGAGATGCCTACCTATATAAGATAAAATGTTATATATTTTATTTTATTTTGCTGTGGAAAAAAAACACTAAATATGAGACCTACCCTCAATGCCTTTTTAAGTGTATAACACATTATTGACTATAGGTACAATGTTGTACTGCAGATCTCTAAAGTCTGTTCATCTTGCTTAATTGAAACACCATGCACATTGATTAGTAACTCCCCCTTCCTACCACAGACCTTTGTAACCACTCTTTGATTCTATGAATTTGACTATTTTAGAAGGCTCATCTGAGTGGAATCATGTGATATTTGTCTTTCTGTGCCTGGCTTATTTCACTTAGTATAATGTCCTCAAGGTTCATCCATGTTGTTATGTACAATAACATTTTCTTAATTTTAAAGGATCATAAGAACCAAGATTGCGGCATAGGTTAACGCCGGAGTTTGCTACTTTGAACAACTACTTCAAAAGTGAAACTAAAAGACGGAACGGACATCACCCAGAACCACAGGAACGCTGGCTGAGTGGAAATCCTACAACTAGGAGGAAAGAGAAACGCATACAGACACTCAGAGGAGGCGCAGTGCTGAAGTCAAATTCTGAGGTGCGGAGTGCGCGGAGCGGGCTGGCGGCGGAGGGCAGGGTTGTTGTTTTCAATCGGGAGGGAGTCGCAGACTCTGAGCTCCAGATACAGGCGAGTCTTTAGGGACCCAGACTCAAAAGGGAGAAGCGGGACTGTCTGGCTTCGGTCAGAGCGAGTGCAGCTTTCTCTCCGAGCTTTGCAGTGGGTGCTGGGACTCAGAGAGGCAGAGCCCCTGGGGACAGGACTGAGAGCCGCCATAACTGCTCTCTCCAGCCCACCCTTTTGATCCTGTGCGACCTGCCCTACCCAAGCCCTGCACAGAGGCATTTGCCGGATAGCCTCAGGCAAAGGATAGATTAGCACCTCCCTAGAGGACAGAAGTTCTCTCACTGCTGACACAGCTGATTCTCATAGCCACTTGGCCTGGAGGTCAAACCCTCCCTGGTATTAGCTACAACAATCAAGGTTTAACTATAAGACTGCGAACAAAGACCACTAGGGGGTGCACCAAGGAAGCATAACAAAATGCAGAGACAAAGAAACAGGACAAAATTGTCAATGGAAGATATAGAGTTCAGAACCACACTTTTAAGGTCCCTCAAGAACTGTTTAGAAGCCGCCGATAAACTTAATGAGCTCTATAAGAAAACTAATGAGACCCTCGATGTTATATTGGGGAACCAACTAGAAATTAAGCATACACGGACTGAAATAACGAATATTATACAGACTCCCGACAGCAGACCAGAGGAGCGCAAGAATCAAGTCAATGATTTGAAATGCGAGGAAGAAAAAAACACCCAACCGGAAAAGCAAAATGAAAAAAGAATCCAAAAATGCGAGGATAGTGTAAGGAGCCTCTGGGACAGCTTCAAGCACACCAACATCAGAATTATAGGGGTGCCAGAAGATGAGAGAGAGCAAGATATTGAAAACCTATTTGAAGAAATAATGACAGAAAACTTCCCCTACCTGGTGAAAGAAATGGACTTACAGGTCCAAGAAGCGCGGAGAACCCCAAACAAAAGGAATCCAAAGAGGACTACACCAAGACACATCATAATTAAAATGCCAAGAGCAAAAGATAAAGAGAGAATCTTAAAAACAGCAAGAGAAAGTAACTCAGTTACCTACAAGGGAATACCCATACGACGGTCAGCTGATTTCTCAACAGAAACTTTGCAGGCCAGAAGGGAGTGGCAAGAAATATTCAAAGTGATGAATGCCAAGAACCTACAACCAAGATTACTTTATCCAGCAAAGCTATCATTCAGAATTGAAGGTCAGATAAAGAACTGCACAGATAAGGAAAAGCTAAAGGAGTTCATCACCACCAAACCAGGATTATATGAAATGCTGAAAGGTATCCTTTAAGAAGAGGAAGAGGAAGAAAAAGGTAAAGATACAAATTATGAACAACAAATATGCATCTATCAACAAGTGAATCTAAGAATCAAGTGAATAAATAATCTGATGAACAGAATGAACTGGTGATTATAATAGAATCAGGGACATAGAAAGGGAATGGACTGACTATTCTTGGGGAGAAAGGGGTGTGGGAGTTGCGGGAAGAGACTGGACAAAAATCATGCACCTGTGGATGAGGACAGTGGGTGGGGAGTGAGGGCGGAGGGTGGGGCGGGAACTGGGAGAAGGGGAGTTATGGGGGGGAAAAAAGAGGAACAAATGTAATAACCTGAACAATAAAGATTTAATTAAAATAAATAAATAAATAAAGGATCAATAGTATTCTATTGCATGAAAATACCACATTATCTTTATCCATTCATCCACCTATGTACTGTAGATTATTTCCATGTTTTGGCTATTATGATGAATAGTAAAGCAGCAGATAAAGGACTGCTAATATCTCTTTGAGATTCTTAATTCAATTCTTTTCATAAATACCAAGAAATAAATTTGTTGGGTTATATGTCAATCTTATTTTTAATTTTCTGAGGAAACTCTATACTGTTTTCCATAGAGGCTAAACCATTTTGCATTCCCACCAACAGTGTGCAAGAGTTCAAATTTCTCTATATCCTCACCTATACTTATTGTTTTTTGTCTTTATCTCAAAAAAGTATAAGGAATTCTTACAACCTAATAGTAAAAATGGAGACAAAAGCTAATCACATTATTATAAAAAAGTATGATATTTAAGCAAACATTGATTCTGTTCCCTATTGTACCAAGACTCAATGGGGAAGCAAGAGGTGGGTGGAAGAGGTAAACTGAGGGATTTTCACTTTCCCAAATATAATGAACTGACAGTAAAGAAGGAGTTCCTATAAGTACAGCCCATTCTTCAAAAGCCATGAATTCTCATAGTAATTGGTCTTTTCCTCTCCATCCAGAATAGATTCTGCTGTATGTTGACAATCCCAACAAATGTAGTGAACAAAAAGTATGTTCTGTTTCCTTAGGATATCTCAGTCACTGAGTACTATAGGGCTGGATCTATGAAGACAAGAGTCACCAGCACGTTAAGCAGACCAAGGTGGTCAAGTATTCATAAAAACCCTCATTTACTTTAAAACACAGGGCTCCAAGTTATTTTACCACTTAATCTTTCAATTTTAGCAGCAATATTCAAAGTACTCTCAGCAGATTTTATAAGTACTGTGAGAGATGGTCTGGAAGCCAGAGAAAGTCTCACTGCAAAGTATTATTTGCTTGGAATGTATTAGTATGAGGTCCCAGGTAAGGCAGGGGATATATAAAGAATAATCAAGAAAATTAATAAGAAACAGTAATTTTGGTTTGTCTCTCACAGTAGAATTTTTGTTGAAAGATGAGGGGTCAGGTATTAGTTTGCATTTTAAATGTTTTAAATCTTTATTGCATTTTCATGACATCTCATCTCCCCCCCCCACCCCTTTCTGTACATCACTATACTTCATAAATTCTTTACTTTTCCTAATAGTTAGATAAGGCATTTTATTATGGGAAGCTGTTCTTTCTGGTAATAAAACTATCACTGTTTCAACTCATATGTTCTTGTGATTGACTAAGATTTTTTTTCTTTTTAATATACTTTAATTTTTATAATAAAGAATTTAGTGCATTTGCTAAAGTTGCAGCTAATAGCCACTTCTTACTCTGAAGCCTTTCCTGAACTCCAGGGAAGAAGTGATTATTCCAAACATGATCTTTCAGGGCTTTACAAATATGTCTATTAGGGCACTCACTACTCCATTATAGTTATTTCTTATGTTTGACATCACAATCCTAACATAGTCTTCATAAAGATAGATAATGTATTTCATTTATTCTGTATTTTTCTCAGTGTCTGACACCCAGTATGTGTTCAATAAATATTTATTGAACAAATAAATAGGTAATTAAATACATAAGCATGAAAATGTGATTTCTATATTTCCTAGAGCATCATGAAAATTATAAGCACTCACTAAATATATGAGAAATTATTTAGATATTTCATGGGTAAGCCTTAACTTTTATTGATTGAAACCTTACCTGCAATGATTGTTTCTTGATCCTCTAATTTATGGACAGAGGGAGGCAATAGACAAAGTGATGAATTAAGAATTGATTTTTCGCTCTTGTCCTGGAATATTTTTTGTGTGTATATGATTTTGGGCAATTTATTTTTACTTTTGCAACACTTAGTACCCTCATGTGTTAAATTAATATAAGACTGGCCCTGCACTCATACTGCTCTGTGCTGAGAATGAAATAGGCTACTCTGTTTTCTAAATAGAGGAGCCCTGTACAAATGTATAATGATAAACTGGCATATTGAGTCTGCAATTGTGTTCCCCCCAAATTAACTTTCTTCATTGAAAAAATGATTTGAAAGACTTTTTTTTGGTGAGTGTGTGGTACTCAAATCAGTTAGGAGTGTAGATAAAAACCTTTGTTTACGGTCTGAAAGTACATGTTGTTTAATATTATCTGAAATATTTTAATACATTTAAGAAAAAAAATATTTTAAAAATTAAAATTCTAATCCTTGGTAAATTATGCATTTCCAGAAAGTGTTATAAAAATTAAGTGTGCCACCAAGTTGGCATGGCTCAGTGGTTGAGCAGTGACCAATGAACCAGGAGGTCATGGTTCAATTTCTGGTCAGGGCACATGCCCCGGTTGCAGGCTCGATCCCCAGTGTGGGACATTCAGGAGAGAGCCAATCAATGATTTTTTTCTCATCATTGATGTTTCTGTCTCTCTCTTCCTCTCTGAAAGTAATAAAAATATATTTTAAAAATTAGATGTGGCTTGCCCTGGCTGGTGTGGCTCAATTGGTCAGAGTGCTGTCCCATGCACTGAAAGCTTGCCAGTTCGATTTCTTTCCTTTCTGGTCAGGGCACATACCTAGGTGGCGGTTTGATCCCCAGTGGGGGTGTGTACTGGAGGCAAACCATTGATATTTCTCTCTCACATCAATGTTTCTCTCTCTCTTCCACTCTCTCTAAAAGTCAGTAAAACATATCCTCGGGTGAGGACTAAACATAAAATTAGATGGGTCTAAGTATTTGTTTTCTAGCCACAAGTGATAATTAGGGGTTCTTACATATTTTACTTTATTTTTCACTGGAAGAAAAGTCACAATCCTAATTACCTCCCAGTTTCATAGCAATATGGGAGGTAATTAGGTTGTTGGCAAAATGTAAGCACCAAATTCCAGATCCAGCAATTGACCATGTCAGAATTTCCCAGTTTCCTCGGCAACTTTCACCCTTTATGGGCATTTTGAATGTTCATATTTAAAGTTGTCTTCAAGTCATGAAAGCAACTCTCAATGAGTTTAGTAAATTATATTCATCAATTATTTCAACATTAAAATTTAAATAAAATTAATACAAAATTTGAAGCAGACATCTAAGTGTATGTTTCCCTAGGAATATCTGAAAGGCTAGGCTTAAGAACAGCAGTATCTAAAGAAGCATTAGCAATCTGTTTGAATGTGTGCATTAGTACGTTCTTTAATTTAGGTTAGGATTTAACACAACTACTCTTGAACTGGCTATTAAATGAATATCCATTATTAAAAATGATATTTGAAGATTAGCTGTTAGCAATTTTGATGAAATATACACTATATTCAAGTAGATATTTCCCCCAAATATATTTAAATATGAATTTAGTAAAAGCTCCGATATTCTTAGAAATGTCCTATTTTATACTTGTATTTCAGTAAATTAAGGAAATTTGCTGATGTAATAGAAAGTATAGTAGCAATTATAAATTATGTTTTTGAAAAGAGTTAGTATTTCAATTAGTGTTTAATTATTCAGTCATATTTTAATTAGTTTCAGGGGATATATTGCAACTCTAATAAATGCCAGTTTGAGCAGTCAGTATTTATTAGACACCTGTTGGATACTACTATATTAAAGGCATACACTGAAAATATCATGGAGGATTCAATAATGTACAATGTATTTAATTTGCTTTCAAATGCTTACACTAAAATATGAAGAATGCAAAGCAGAAAGTAATGAGAACCAAAATAAGTAATTTAGAATACTAAGTTTGTTTTAATAAATGCAAAAATTATATCTGATTGTAGTGACTGAAGGAGATTCTATGAAGGAGCATTTTAAGTAGTTCCTTAAAAGATAAATATTAGGACATATGAAAATTGGAAAGGAAAAGTAAACCAGATGTAGAGTAAAAACAAAGTTAAAGCAATGTATAAATTTGAATTTATAAAGTGAATTAATGGAGATATTAATTAAAAACTGTAGGAATCTCTCCCCTAGCAAAATATTTATCATAGTTTTTTTTTTAAAGCATCCAGATAAACTTAAAATGTTTATCAATTTATAAGGCATAGGCACTTCAAGAATATCTATTTTGGAAAATGAGGACAGCTATACAATTAACATTAAAGGAACTATACCACCCACTTCTTCCATTTAGTTTGGGTTTATGAAAATATAATTTTTGTGTCAATGCTCTTTACTGAATAGCCTCATACAATGTTATTGGTTAACAAAACCTAGAATCTAAATCACAAAAGTCAAGATAAAAGGTAAACTTTGAAAATGTAAAATCCTACAAAGAAATGGGAAGAAATTAACAATGAAAGGAACAAGGATAATGATATCAACTATATGCTTTATAGTTTCAAAGAGATGTGTGTAGTGAAAGGAGCATAAATTTGAAGTCAGATAGTAGGTTCCTACCATTTCTGTAGCTATCATTGTGACCATATGTAACCTAGTTACATTTTCTAAGTTATTTTTTCCTCAGCTGTAAAACGGAAATTTCAGTGCCTACTTTACAAGATAGAATGTGTTCATAGCATGCAAGTAATATAATTAATGCATGATAGAGGCAAAACCTATGTTACGTCCCCTTGTCCGGTTTTCCTAAACATTATCTCATAGCAACCTGGTAAAGTAGGTATTATTCATTCAACCATTTTTTAAAGCTCCTACTCCAATAGGCATTTTACTGGTCCAGGAGAGAATACAGCAAAGAACAAAAGGTGAACTTTCTCACCTTTCAGAGTGAAGAGAATCACTTATATTCGCCAACACTGTAACATCGAGGGCAACAGATACTCAGCAAAATCCTCTTTATTTTTTTCCAGTTGTTAAAAAAGTAATGGGTCATTTAGAATGTATAACTCTTAAAAACATTTCATCTAAAACTCAGCATTTCACTTTCACTTCTATTTTCATTTTTAAACTTCAAGAGAATAAATTCTCTGCTTTATTATTTAATAAGGTATGATACTATATTTTAATTTGAATGCAAATATCTCTGTGTACCTTCTGTATATAGATTTGATACAAAGATAAAAAATTACAGCCAAAATTTTATTTTTCTTTAACATATACCCAATCCTCACACCTCCATCCCCAGGAGAGAAGAGGAGAAGAGAGGCAAGGTGGAGGGGAGAGGGAGGAGAAGAGAGGAGAGGAGGAGGGAAGAAAGAGGAGAACAAAGAGCAGAAATAAAATTTAGGATAAATAAGGGTTTTTAATACTTATACCATATGTTCCTTCTGACTCTGTAATTCAATTTGAATTCTCTCTACAGATGTTTGTGTGTTTGTACACATATAGATACATATAATTTAAACTTTAAATCTGGATTTGTTTTTACAGCCTTTATCTGTATAAGGCTGTAAAGGTACTGGAAGGCAGGATATATATTTCAGACTAATTTATTTTAGAGTACATTTATTCAACATAGCAGTTTTATTAAAATATCTTGATTTGAAATATTACTGAATTATTCTGTAATCTTCATTCTTAAGTGAAGAGACAAAAATCCTATCAAGCTAAGGAGATGGGAATCTAATTCCATACAACAAAATTTGCTTTTAATAATCTGTGAGAAGAGAGGAAAGAGGAAAACAACGGTTTAGGAGGCAAAAGATCTGAGTCTATGACTAATGAAAACATTTAATCCACATGCCACAAACAAATAAAATAGAAAAAAAATATGAGTGAGCATTGACCTTCAAGAATACATCTTCTCTACACCATAGCAACTCACTGAGAACAGCAGTGAATCCCTAGTAAACATTTAACTTACAAAGAAATGCCATAAAATGGTTTAAAAAAATAACCTTTCAGTGCAACATCACAATGAAACCAACCTAGCTAGAGGCATATACTTCGCACAATACAAATATAATACCTATTGAATTTTAAGTCAGATCTGTGCATGTGTATAGACAGCATAGAGATGCTTCGATTATGGGTGCAAAATAATATTTCTGATTATAAAGAATGTTTATAAATAATATTTATACATTATAGAAAAATTGCCAAAATATAGAATTAAGAAAAATGGATTTATATTTTAAATGATCACTGTTAATATTTTTGTGCAAGCATTTTATATTCTTCTTTTTATTTTGCTAGACTTTTTAAAAAAATTAAACTAATACTTTAATCTAATTTTATAACTTTTTCTTTTCACTTACTGAACATAGAAGTTTTCAATCACATCAAAAATCATAAGTTTAAGTGAATGCTTGATTTTCTAATAGGTCTATAAGTCATCAGTACCTAAATATACCTTAATTGTGGACATTTGAAACAGTTTTTTCTAAATAATATTATAGTAAATATCTTTGTCTATACAACATTTTTCATTTTTCACTGTCTTTCCTTTGTATAATTTCCATGCATGTAATTTTTGAGACCAAAGGCAAGAACACTTTGACTTATATTACCAATTGTTTTCCAAACGTTTGCACCAATGTATACAGTGTTGCATGACAGGCAACCCTTATTCTGTGATTGAGCTGATATTGGTTATAATTTTGAACTTTTTATAATATGTAAGTCTTTAAAAGTCTCTATTCAATCTTTGTTTATTCTTGATTATATTGAAATAGACAATTTTATATGTGTAATGTATTTTTTTGCATATTGTCAACTATTTTCTTTTGACGATTTACTCTTTTTTGTTATCTGTTGTACTTTTTATATAGGGAGGCTCATGACCTTTGTCACTTTAAAAAAATATATATTTTATTGAGTTTTTACAGAGAGGAAGGGAAAGGGATAGACAGAAACATCGATGAGAGAGAAACATCGATCAGCTGCCTCCTGCACACCCCCCACTGGGGATGTGCCGGCGACCAAGGTACATGCCCTTGACCGGAATCGAACCTGGGGCCCTTCAGTCCGCAGGCTGATGCTCTATCCACTGAGCCAAATAGGTTAGGCCTTTTGTCACTTTTTTAAACTTTATTTCTTTCTCTGATGGTATGTTATTCTAACCATGCGCATATTATTTCTTTGTTTAGATTCTTTTTCAGCTGTTAAAAATTGAAAGTGGTCTATTTAAGTTTCCATCCACAGGTGTATTTTCATTTCTCTTAGCATTGATAATAATGCTGCTGCTGATGGCTGGCATGTATGTAGCACTTTCTGTATGTGTAACAGTGTTTGACATACTTATTATATTAGATATTTGATCCTCACAAAAATCCAATGTGGAAGGTCCTACTCTAAATCCACTTTTTCAGATGAGGAAATAGAAGTCCTTGCTCAGTGTTACTCATCAGAATTCTAACCCAGGCAGTATTGCCCCGGGGTCCATGTTTTTGCTTATGGCATTTTAATACTATTACATTCAGTATCTAAAGGTTTATTAGTCCATTTTCATTATATATGGGATCTTGAATCAATTTAACTTTACTCTATATTACCGTTGAAACCAGTTTAGGGTGATGGAACAGGCTAAACTCTGTGAAGTACTAATAAGTACATATTCCATTTTCTCCTATCATTGACTTCAGCCATGCTCTATTGAATCTCCCCTTTTCTTTTCTTGCTGACACTTAATATTATTATCGCAAATGGATCCCATCGCAGTCCCAGAAAGATTACTTCTGGTCATTGTGATATTAAAAAGCCCACCCACTGCACAGGCTATTTATATAAGAGAGAAGTATTAACTCAGATTCTTCCAAATCTCCCTCCTCTTTCTACTGCCCTCTCTCAGTACATCACATTGTCTCTTGCTGCTGAGCTCTGTAGCCCAGTAGATGGCTCAGTCCGTGCTACCTCTGCTCTGTCCATGGGACTTGCTGCAAACTCACACATTCTTTCTCCAGACACCAGGTGGATGTGCAGGGCTGTTCTGTTGCCTCTCCCTGTTCTGCTCTTTTCCTCCGAGTTTTTTCAATCAAATTCTTTCCCCTTTGTTCTGTGTCTGTCTATGTCTCTTGTTCTTTCACTCTCCTTCCCTCACTTCCTCTCTGGCTTTTGTTTTTACAGACTGACAGACTGAGGAATGGACCAGGTTGGATAATTGAGGACAGCAAATCAGTTTCACTGCCTCTCATGATCAGCACTAGAAATAATGTCTGTCTGCTGCTATTTGCTTTGCTTTTTTTGAGATGAAATATATGTATTATCGCTCTGCTTTAGCTTTAGGTTCTAATTGCCAGTTTTGGGTTAACCAGACAAAGAATCTGTTACACATTTGCTCATTGTTTGTCAGAAGCCTATTTTGGTTTTATTTTTGCCAGCCCTGAATATTTCTATATTTTATTAGTGTGGTTCATTGGTATATGCCCCAATTTTACTTTACTTTTTAAAGGTATGTTTCTTATAAGCAAATAAAGTTTCTTTTGTAAGTTAGCTGAAACACTTTGCCTTTTATGGCTCAACAAGGTAAATGACATGCCTAGAGCAACACCATTAGTGAGGAAAGATATTGGCATTCTATTCTAGGAATCATCTAATCACTACATTTTTTATTTTTCTCCAGTAATTTGGAAAATATCATCTGGATCTTAATTTCACTGATTATTGTAATGTTTTTCAAAATTCACTACTGAAGCTTTAATTATCTAATTTGAGGATAATACCATACGTTTTGATTAGATGAGAATACTAATATACTTCATTTCCTGCCAATTCTGCTCACACTGTTCCCAGTCTCTCTTGATCTTTGCTTTGCTAATTGGTTTAGTGGTTAAACTCATGAGTCTTAGAGTCAAAGAAGCTTTGGTTTAAATTTCAGATCTGACACAATGTCATCTGAAAAAGGAGGATTAAAGACCAAACCCACCAAAGTAGAAATTATAGTGTGTCTTGTATTGGCCAATTGATGGAATTTAAACACTTTTGCCTGCCTGGAAAACTGGTAACACAAGCCTAATGAAAGTCCATTTGCATTTTGAGGCTGAAGATGCTTCTGGGAAAGAACTTGACCTGCACCACTGGGGCTTGCCCTTACCCAGATGTCTCTAGTGATGTTTATAGTTAGTGATTGAGACTAGCAAATTTTTATCTGCATGCATGGGACATGTTGTTTATCTCTTTGGGGAAAAGCTGAATTTGACCTAAAATCAGGCCCAATGATTGCCATGTTGAGTATAGCTTGGTGCCCTGATTCATACCTCTTTTTAGCTCAGTCTCCTGAGAATATTTGATCCTGGAGAAAGGGCTGAGGAGCTGTTTTGGGAAACTGAATTTTGGAGCACAGGGAACACTATTTTTGATCTCTTAAAATATACCTCTTGTGTTCTTAATGATAGCAGTATGAATGTTTTAAAGTGAAAGTCAGCTCATGTCCTTTCTCTATCCAAACCCTCCAAATGGTTTCCAATCTCACTCAGAGTAATTTACAGTTCTTACAATGAGTTATAAGACTTTACATGATTTGCTTTCTCTTCATAATTTCTCTGACCTCACCACTGATGATTATATTAATATATAATATGCAACATGTCACATGTAATAGTTACTATATATTATGATGCAGACCACAGGCAAGATATACCTAACAGGGTTGTTAAGAGTATTATATACTAGTAAATTAATACATACAAAATGCTTAGAAGAGTATCTAATACATAGTAAGTGCTCAGTAAGTTTAACTTATAATTGCATTCTTTTAGTAACCAGGAAAGTGGACTCATTGCAAAAAAAAAAGGTCCCCAAATTAAGGATTAATAATAGCTCAAGAAAATTGAGAAACTTGCTGAGAGCCATTGCTAGGATGTGGTAGACCAGAGAGCCTATCTCACGAGAGCCTATCTCACATCTCTTGACTAACTCAGCTCATCCTCTCTCTTTTCAAAAAATAATCATTAATATTCACTTCAGAAAATGATGCACCAACTTCATCTTTTATTTTACATTTTCACTTTCTAGAATAAGGATATTGAAATAGTCCTTAATTGCATTTACCCAATATTTCTTACTGTTATATACCTGTGCTCATATATTTGTAAATAAATGCTTCCATGTCTCTTAAATATTAGACTCTTTGAGACAAAGTACTAGGTAATTTTAATTTTTAATTCCATAAGATTATAAATTCAGGTCCAAGAAAATAAACCAACAAATACAGAGCATTATTGATGAGTATTAATATGTATTTATATAGGTATTGATATATGAATATTATTTTAAATATTCTGACCAATAACCTAACTTGATATCAGTTTCCTATAATTTGTATTTTGTTATTATTTCTATTTGTTTCCCTGTGGATTGTTTGTGGATCTTTTTGAGTTGTGATTCACATTTAGTTATATTATAACACTTTATCAAACAAATTCTGGACTTTACATTAAAATTTGCATCTCACAAAATGTAGTTATTTCTTTCACAGCTTGACATTCATATGAGTAAAAAACACACTAACTCAGTTTAAGAGCTGTGTTCAAACTAATAAGAACAAGATTTATATACTTTTTGGCCCAAACTGTTTCTCAACTGCTAGAAATTAGAATAAAACACCACTAGCAAATAGAACCAAAGTGATCAACTCAATGTAAGCAACTCTTAGGAGTAAGTCTATTTAGAAAGTCCACTCCAGTTATCTATATACCTTTGAGTGTGCTGCAGGCATTTGCATTAATTTAAAAACATTGGTGTGCTGGTAGGCTGGCATTACAGTGCCTCTTTTCTCCTTAGTTTTAAATTTGCTATATTCAGTGACCTAGCTATAAGGGATAATGATTATGTTAGTTAAGATGAGTGACTGTTTTTCAAGGGATGAATGCTTGCGTTTTTTTCACTGAGAGCATCGCAGATGAGCATAAGTATTAAACTGTGAAGACCTTTGCTGGCTGCTCGTGATTGCCCGTCAGAGGCACTGTGACAGAGCACGGATGACAAGAAGGAGAACAAGTATTGGTTGGTGCTGTGTTTTTATCCGGGGTTCCTCCATGCCAACACGTAGTAGCAGCCTCAGGTGTCAAGAGATTAGAATATTAGTATACTTTCATTTGTTTGCTTAAGTCCAGACAATACTTTATTTCCATCCTGCCTAAATGTCAGAGAAGAATTTTTACCTCCAGAATCTTAAATGGTAGAGGAAGGTTTTGCCTAAGATTGTCTCATGTCTGAAGATCTGAATAGCATGGGAGATTTTATGAATTTAGATTACTAGAAATATCTTCCATCAAGAACACATTAGACAATTATAACATTGTAAATCTAAAGTAGCAGATTTTTTATTTTTTGTAAAAATATATTCATTTGTGTAAAATTAAAATTTTATTTTCAGTTGCTTATCTTCCACCAGCATTTACCCTAAAACATTAAACATTACTTTTCTCCATTGTGTTTTCCACGCAATTTTGAGACATCCCACAATCTCTACCTATCATCCCTCTAGCGTTTCTTTCCATGGTCTCTTTTTCTCATATCATTATTTAGTATCAATTATTTCTCAGACCTTCTATGCTTTGGTCTCTATCTCTTCCAGTACCCAAATTATTAATTTGCTGTGATTTTTAATGTGTTCCTAACTGCCAAAAAGGTAAAACAAATATCCAGCCTCAATTTTTGAAGGTTAAAAATTTACACCATCTCCCATTAGAGGCTCCATTAGAGGAACCAAGTAGACAAATGATCTCTGTGGAAAATCCCAGGTTTTTTATTTTGTGGTTTTTGCTTTAAGTTCCTTGCAGTTTCTGGAAGTATGTGCCCATTTGACTGTAGTGATTAAAATCAGTTTGCATTTATCACTTGGGAATTGATGTGACATTGGGAAGGAGGCAATGGTGAGCAAAAATATGCTGCTTCATCAATTTCGTGTTGAAACAATGTGACAGCTACTTTCCCAGGGACTTGCAGGTACTTGTGGGAGGGAGTATGCCTTAAATGTGTGACAGATTGATGTTGGGAGGGGCTTTACAAATTTAACTATAGAAATTGTAGCCAAACCAACCTGTTGGGCAGTTTACACATATATCCATCTTAGAAGTTAATTTTATAAGGTTAGGTTTTACTTTTTTTTTTTCTGCTTACCATCATCCTGAAGGCATATTTTCTTCCTCTTTTTATAGTGTTTGGAAAAGTAGGCCTTGACATTTTTGTTAAAGTTAAAATAAATACATTTATGAATATAATGTAATATAATCTATAATAATAAAAGGGTAATATGCTAATTAGACCGGACATCTTCCAGACATCCTTCTTGATGAAGCCGGGGCTGGAGGGAAGCCAGCCCAGGTCCTGGGTGCCTGCAGGCAGCCCGGGGGAAGCCAGCCTGGGTCCCAGGTGCCTCTGGGCGGCCTGAGGGAAGCCAGCCCAGGTGCCTGCGGGCTGCCGGAGGAGGGAAGCAGCCCAGGTCCAGGGTGCCTGCTGGTGGCCAGAGTAGGAAAGCCTGGGTCCCGGGTGCCGGAGGGACGCCGGTGCCGGCAGCAGGGGAAGGAAGGAAGGCCTACTCTTGCATGAATTTTTGTGCATCAGGCCTCTAGTATAATATGATATGCTATGATATGATGTGATGTGATACGATATGATATAATATGATATGATGATATGATATGACATGACATGATATATTGTGATATCAGGAACCCAGAATTCTAAACAACTGATTCCATTCTGTGACTGTCACTCACACCCTCATGACCCTTGAGAGACAGAAGTAGGTTAGGTCACACATTTTATTACTATTATGCTTCAAACTTGATCTTGGACAAGGCCAGTGGAAGGGCTCAATTTAACTAACATGTGGGAAGTTTTACTCTATTATTTTTTCCCAAGTTCATATCTAAGACTGGGGTTTAACGTTCCAATTGTGATGAAAAATAAGTTTAGACAGCTGGCAAGAAGAGTTCAAAAGCATTAGAGCTGGATGAAAACAGAGATGGTAGACCTCATTCAATGACAACCTAGCCTATACCCAGTCTTCCTTCCGTAGCTTTGTGGAAGGAGGTATATCCAAAGAGAATGTCAGCCATGTAAAGTCTGACCTTCACTTGGTACCATCAAAACCTCCTTTCTCACCCACCCTTGCCTCTTGGAATTGTGATCCAATAAAATTTCAGCAAATGTTACCTATTTCTCATATCTCTCCCCATCTATGTGAGCAGTTTTTATATTCTAATGGAGACCTGAATTTAAAAAATCCTGTTTAAGCTATTGAGGTATATTGAATTAGGCAGTATAGTTTCTTTTATCTTGGGTGCAACTTAAAAATTTTAACTCTTAAAAAACAAATTTATCAAAATTCAAGAAACTGATAGGAATACCAGGATTTGACCTTTAGAACTAATGATCAGGACAGATCTTGGGAGATAATTAGCAATGATATAATTTCTTTAGGATAATTAGACAGAACTTGGTTGTCCCTTAATATTGGGAAGCTTCTTTTTCTCAGATTTACAACCTTAAGCAATCACTTCTTATCTTGTAAATGCTATGTTCATTTTAGGTAGGGATCAGTAACTCTTCTTTTCCTAACTCATCTGAAAAAATACAGCTGAACTTATTAAAAATGAATTAGGTTAAGACCATTGTCCACTGATTTTGATTGATGGTCTCTAATTATAGTAAACTGCTCTACTTAATACTTCAGGTATGTTCTTTTTTTGGAATGGACTGAAACTTGAAAGTGCTTTATTTTCATAAAGGTCAAGTCTTTATTGCATCAAAATTACAGACCCATTTCTGCTTATTCTTTAACTACTAGAGACTGAGTACACAAATTCGTGCACCAGTGTGGTCCCTTGGCTTAGCCTGCAGGGGCCGAAACTGGCTCTCTGACATTTCCCAAGGGGTCCCAGATTGTGAGAGGGTGCAGGCCAGGCTGAGGGATCCCACCAGTGCACAATTGGGTTCGGGGAAGGACCGCGGGAAGGCTCCAGGGCGTGTCTGCCCTGTCTCGGTCAGTTCTGATCAGAGGGAGGACCCCAGCAGCAAGCTAACTGACTGGTCGGAGTGTCTGCCCTCTGGTGGTCAGTGCACGTCATAGCGAGCAGTTGAGCAGCCTTAGCATATCATTAGTATACTAGAGGCCCAGTGCACGAATCCGTGCACCAGTGGGGTCCCTCTGCCTGGCCTGCAGGATCAGGCCAAAACCGGTTCTGTTCTCCAACATCCCCTGAGGGGGTGCAAGATTGCAAGAGGGTGCAGGCCAGGCTAAGTGACCTCACTGGTGCACGATCAGGGCTGGGGAGGGATGCAAGAGATTGGCCAGCTGGGGAGGGACTGTGGGAGGGCTTCAGGGCATGTTTGGCCTGTCTCGCTCAGTCCTGATCTACCAGACTCCAGCAGCAAGCTAATTTACCGGTAAAAGCATCTGCCCCCTGGTGGTCAGTTCACGTCATAGTGACTGGTTAATCAGTTGACTCTCTGCCCTTGGTGGTCGATCAGTGGTCAGTGCATGTCATAGCAAATGGTTGAGTAGCCTTAACATATCATTAGCATATTACACTTTGATTGGTTGAATGGCTGCCTGAACCACCGGTCACTTAGCATATTAGGCTTTCATTATATAGGATAATACCTGGGAATTTCAAATCTGTATATTTTGATAGAAAAATCAAGTGAAGGGTATGCAATCTATCTGCTTTTGTTGGGATTCCAAATTCTGTTGTTAAGCTGGAGCACCAGGATATGCATCCATGTACTATGTAATCTTAGCTCATCATAGAATAATATCTACCAATTTGCATATTTTCATTATACTGCTGGCCTTTGCAAAACATTGCATACAGGCTACAGCCCAATGTGTGTGTTCACCATGTGCTACTTCCTTTTCTTCCTGGAACACAGCTGGCCTTTTCTACTTATTTTCAGCTCAGTGGGTCGTCTGACTGGGTTCTGGCTAAATAGAGTATGGGCAAAAGTGATGTGTTCCTAGGCCTGGTCCAATCTCAGGCTTTTCCTCTACCCTTCTCTGCCAGCCATATGTAGGGGATTACATGGAAACCCTGGAGATCTCAGAATAGGTAAGCAGAAGTAGCTGAGGACCCTAATGGTTGTGTGGAACAAGGTAACCCCTGCTCTATAACATTTTTTTAGACAGTTAAATAGTGAGAAATAAAATGGGAGGAGCAAAAACAAGAGAAAGTCATGAATATAAGAGCAGTTCACAAAATAAGAGCCAACGTTCCTGTGATGTGAGACCAAAAGCTGAATATAAGAGCCATGATCTGAACTAGCTTGCATCTAAAAACATATCTAAATCAGGAGTGTAAAAAAAAAATAACTCAAATAGAATATTTTTATAATTGTTAGTTTTGAGGGGAGAGATAGAAGTGAGAGATGTTGGAATAAAGGTGGTATTTATGAAGCTTTGGTTTGAGGCTGGTTATACTCTGTTAGAGAGGAAGGTACCAAGGGGTAAATGGGTTACATCAGAGTGGCTGGGTAGGTTTTGCTTTGTAGAAGTCAATATGTAGTTATCTTGGGTGGCAGAGTTAAAGCTGTATAAATAGGGTGGCCAACTAATTTATTATCCAAACTGATAACCTTTGAGAGTAAAAAAGCTTACTAAATTATCCTGGGAAATTCAGCATAAAACTGTCCCAGGCAAACAAAACAGGTGTGTTAGAGTTCTCCAGAGAAATAGAACCAATAGGAGGTATATCTATGTTTATGTCTATGTCAGTGCCTATGTCTATATCCATATATTCAAAAAATGCAGAAATAGAAAAATTAAAAGCCACCAAATCAGTAAATGGTATTTAGTAAGATTTTATTGTATATGTAAGAGTAAGAGTTTATTGTATATAGAAGTTTATTGTGTATGTAACTAGTTCATCTCCTCCAGGGAGTGCACAGCTATCTTAGAGGGGGACCCATGTTCCTAACACAAGTATTTAGAATAAGTAACCTACTACACTGAACACTTAATTTACCTGGAAAACTTTGACAATAAAAGCAATAGAAGGGAAGTCTTTCTTTTGGTAGTGTTCATTGTCTAAGGAAAGCCATCTTTTTTGTTTATCTTGCCTGTAGCTATACTTATATAGCAATTTTAATGGACTATATAATAGAAGCTCAAGGATAACACATCTGGAAAAGTAAAAGTATTGAATAGTTCTCTTTTAAATTGGAATTCGTTTTTTTTATTCTAATGGAGACCTTTATAAGAAAGGTGAATGGAAGTGCATTTATGTGTTATAGGGAAAATAAGGCTTCTAAGGTTTTCACAGCCTAAAATTTCTTAATAATGAGATTCACAATTGATCTGTGGTGCATTTCCTTAGCCGTATATGTGAGCAAATATGAACTTATTTTTATGGGCCACTGCTTTCTGTGACCCTGTTCTAACACCCTTTTAAGAATGTTCTTTTGGATTGGCAGAAAATATAAAGTACTTTAGAAATGGATACAAGAGATTGTGTCCAGATATTAGCTATTCAGTTGAGCTAAATGTATGACTTTCTACCTGTCAAAAGCTTCCAGGGGAGAATGCCTTATATGGGAGATACTTCTAAGGTCTAGAGAAGTTGGGCTCTTTCACTTTCCTATTCATTATTTTCTGGTCTCTTGGGATTTAGTACACAATCCATTTCTTCTTAACAGCCTGTGGTTGATTAACTCACAAGCAAGAAGGAATGCAGCAGTAGTAGGGACAGGTAGTAGTGCCAGGGAAGCCCCATGCCTCTTGGGTTGCCGGGAGCCGGTCCATGCTTGCTGTTTCAAGGGACCTGGCATATATGGCATACTGTTCTTAATATGTTTGCTCACCTTCTTGGCACTATGTGTTTTAACCAAGGTCTCTGAGAAAGGTTGTTTCCCCAGGTAGGGATTTTCCCCTGAAGTTAGGGAGGGAATAAAACCTCTTAACTAAGTGCCAGGCGGGTAATTAATCACTTTAACTACGAACAATCATGCTTAAGCTACATAATCTTTACTCCCTGGAATGGAGATAAGAAACGCCCTAACCTTTGTAATAGAGATTGATAGGATTGAATCAACTGGTATAAATACAGATGTAACAAGACAGAAGAACACAGAACTTAGAAGACAGAACCAAGAGAGACAGAACCTAGGCACAGAACCTACACAGAACATTCTCTAGAGACAGAAGAACTTCGCTGGAGAGAACATGGCAAAAGATCCTGGACTGAACCTGACTACAGAAATTGGCAAGAGAACCTGACTAGAACCTGGTGACTGAACCTGACTGGAGAACCTGGACAGAACCTCTCTGGAGATCCTAAGCAGAACCTCTCTGGAGATCCAGACCAGAACTTGGCTGGAGATCCTGGCTGGAGATCCTGGCTAGGCTGCTGATCAACTGAACACTGTCTCCGTGTCCTTCCTTCTTCGCCAACTCCGTCTACGCCTTTGGGAACCCCTGGACCTGCTGGGGTTGGACCCCAGCATTGGGTGTCATTGGAAAACTGACATAGAATTGTGCAAGTAGATATGCATTGGTGTCTTTTACCCTTAAGGATGAAACAAGAGACAGTAGGTGTGTGCAGTATGAGAGGGTAAAATGGTACAACATCTGGGCCTCAGCTTGGCCTCAGCCTAGGTCTGATTGCTACAGAAAAGAAGGCATTCTTCTCATTTTAGTCATGGAACACTGGCTTCACAATAAGTGATGACTAAAAGCACCATAGAGTTTAGAATTTTGGCGTTAGGAGGTATTTTCTGCTTTAAGGTGCACTAGAAGAATATGAACCCAAAATGTGGATTGTTTGAGTCTGAGTTCAATGTTTCGTGAAATCGAAGAATGAAGTTGCAGAAAAAAATGGACTGAAACTTAAAAGTGCAGATTTTATTGAGAGCAGCCAGTCCCGGAAAAGGTGCAAGCTGGGGTTCTAAAAGCAAGCCATTGTCCTGAGCTTCCATTCCATTGTGCAGTCACGGGTAGTTCAGCATCCAAGTTAAAGTCCATTAGTCCATGAGTAGGGTCCTACATGGCCATAAGCCACATAGACACTGGGGAGTGCACCACCCGCTACAGGAACTTCTCTCCCTAGCCCACAATCAGATTTGTGGGTCAGGGAGAGAGACAGAGAGGAAGCAAGCATTTTTAAATCTAGGGGTATATAGATACCTGTCTTGCTAGCAGTTCCTGATTGGTTCTTTCAAATAATTCTGCCTTAATAACATTCTTGAGATTGGTTTATATGCCTCACTGCCTTGTTATTGGTTATTTTCAAGCTGCCTGTCTTAGCAACACCCATATATTTTAAAGCTCTCTTTTCCTGTCCATTTGGGTTGTCTTAGTAACTCTGTCTAGTGGCGTTCCCCAGTTCTACTTCCTCCTCCCTCATGGTCTTGTCCTTGTCTACCTTGCTTCCTACTGTTTCCTCAAAAAGTCCTGGCCACGGGGCAATGAGAGTGGCCTTGAGGCCTTATAGCCACTGATGGTGTAAGTCAGTTGGCCACAACAGATGCTAAATAGAGGCTCCCTGGGAGAGGTCCACTTGTGATGTGTGTATGTGTGCGTGTGTGTGTATGTGTGTGTGTGTTTGTGTGTGTGTGTGTGTGTGTGTGTGTGTTGGTGAGGGCAATTGGGGAGCACTTTATAAGAAACCTCATTTATGTAATTAAATAAGATGTAACGTAGGATCAGAATAATTTAGGTTCTAGAAGACTACTTTTATATTGACAAGGTTGGTCACTTAAAAAATCTAATTTCCCAATAGTACACTAATTTCCTCATCACTACACTAACTCTGATAATCTCTGAATCAAAGAAGTTCTCACAGTCACTCAGGACATGGCTGGAATTTTGCCACCAAATAAAAATTTTTTCAAGTACTCTCACTTTATATATGGTATTTAATTTTTATTTCATATACAGTAAATTTTTTTCTTTTTTAGTACTGTACCATGAGGCCTGGTGCTCATATTCATGCATGGGTGGGGTTCCTTGTCCTGGCCAGCAATCAGGGCCAATTCGGGCAGATTGGCTGGGAGTGGGGAGGGCCGCGGGAGATTGGCCAGAGGGGGAGCGGGTGGGGGGGTAGAGGCTGCAAGAGGTTGGCTGGCCAGCCAGGGGAAGGGGTTGCGGGAGGTTGGCCGACCACAGGAGCTTGGCTGTGGGAGCACACTGACCACCAGGGGGTAGCTCCTGCGTTGAGCGTCTGCCCCCTGGTGGTCAATGCACATCATAGCAACTGGTTGACTGGTTGTTCCAGTCGTTCTGGTCATTTGGTTGTAATGATCACTCAGGCCATTTTTAACATAATTAACAAGCAGAACCCCCAAATTCTCTGGTGTTTCCTCTGTGTATACACCCATCCCCACTGCTTCCCATCTGAATTACAAATGAAACAGTTCTCCAGATTTTCTGAAATATAAACAACTTCTTAACTAAGAGAAATAATAAAATAATAGTTTTCTGGCTGAGTACCTCTGATTCCTTTGCTCTGACTCTTTTGTTTAATAAGCAAGAGTCTTTTGCATTTTTAACACAAACTGGCTAGGGTTCTAAGAGTAATTTCACCTTTAACAAGCTGCAGTCACTGCTCTTCAGGGAGAGGAAGTTTAACTAGAGTGTAAATGAAGGTTTCTTAGAGTTTTGTGAATCTCTGCTCAAACAACCATACATATCTCTTCTTAATTAATAAGACTTTCAATGGGTAGGTATTTAGATGCTGAGTTTCTTCTTAAGCCATTTAGGAGTTATTATAACATGCCCTGCCTCCTTTTTTGTTCCTCAGACTAGACCATTATAAAATCCTTCAGATAAAGAAAAACAGCTGACCCCTCTCTGCAGGAGTCCTTGGTATTATTCTTACTGGCTTAACTGGGTTCAAAGCTTTTACTCATTTTCTTTTTTTAAAGTTAAGTTAAAATAGTGTGTTCTTTCATTTGTAAAATTACTTCTCCCCCTTCTTCTCCTTGTTGTTGTTTTTCTTTTCTTTCTTCTTCTTCTTTTCTTTTTTCTTTTTTTCCCCAGACATCTTTCCAGTTGCCAATGAAATGATGTCTTACCCTTTGGATATAAAATATCAAATAAATTGGAAGTTTCAGGAAGATTATTTATCCTTTTTTCTTTCCTGACTTGGGTCTTAAAAGTTTGCTGTGGAACTTACTCTGTTGGACTGTCTTGCTTATAGTAAAGTATCACAGTATAGGCAGCCAGGTTTTGGCTTTTCTAGGAAATTGTTCAGATATATAGTGAATAATATATATGTTCATTAACAACTTCATAGTTGTAACTTATGACAAGAATTAATAGAAAGTGACCCTGTTTTTGCAAGCTATTTAAAATTGTCTTCTCCATCTTATGTTTTAAAATTGTTTCCTCACGAGGGTTCCTTTTTCTCCACAACCCTGCCAGCACTTGTTGTTTGTTGATGTTTTGATGATAGCCATTCTGACAGGTGTGAAATGGTATCTCATTGTTGTTTTGATTTGCATCTCTCATATTATTAGTGACTTTGAGCATGTTTTCATATGTCCCTCAGACTTCTGTATGTCTTCTTTCAAAAAGTGTCTATTTAGGTCCTTTGCCCACTTTTTGATTGGATTGTTTATCTTCCTTTTGTTAAGTTGTATGAGTTTCCTGTAAATTTCAGAGATTAAACCCTTATCTGTGATAGCATTAACAAATATGGTTTCCATGCAGTAGGCTTTCTTGTTTTGTTGATGGTTTCTTTTGCTGTGCAGAAGCACACTGCTGGTGGGAATGCAGACTGGTGCAGCCACTGTGGAAAACAGTATGGAGATTCCTCAAAAAATTAAAAATGGAACTCCCAATCCATCCAGTAATCCTACTTCTGGGAATACAACTAGTATATCCCAAGAACCAGAAACATCAATCAGAAAGGACATATCCACCCCTATGTTCATAGCAGCAAAATTTATAATAGCTAAGATTTGGAAACAGCCTAAGTGCCCATCAGCAGGTGAATGGATTGAAAAAACTATGATTCATCTACACAATGGAATACTATGCTGCTATAAAAAAAAAGGAACTTTTACCATTTGCAACAGCATGGATGGACCCAGAGAGCATTATGCTAAGTGAAATAAGCCAGTCAGAGAAAGATAAATGTCACATGATCTCACTCATATGTGGGATATAATGAACATCATATAGTGATGAACAAAAATAAATCCAGAGACAAAGAAACACGGAATAGACCATCCAACCTCAGAGAGAAGGCAGGGGAAGTGGAGTAAGAGATCAACCAAAGAACTTGTATGCATGCATATTAGCATGACCAATGGACATGGACACTGTGGTGGTGGGGGCTTGTCCTGGGCGGCTGGTGTCACTGGAAGGGGTGTCAATCAGGGATAAAGGAAACATATGTAATACCTTAAACAAAACAAAAATAAAATAAAATTGTTTCCTCAAAGAGAAGAACTTTAAAAAAAAATAACTATTAACCTGTTTATCCTTGGAGATGTTTCCTAACTATACTATGGTTAAGCAATTTTGGAGGTGGGGCAGTATTATCCTTACTGGCTTAACTGGATTCAAAGCTTTTACTTATTTTCTTTTTTTAAAGTTAAGTTAAAATAGTGTATTTTTTCATTTGTAAAATTACTTCTCCCTCTTCTTCTCCTTGTTGTTGTGCACTGTATTTATAGATAATAGCATTTTACATATTATCAAAGCATTTTGATGTATACTAAATCCCTTGAAAATAAAAATTTAAATTTTGTCCTTAAATATAAACACAGACTTTTCCAAGATCTCTTAATTTAGGAATTTAGATTCTATTGATATAAATTGATAAAGATCCTGCTTATCTGTTCACACTTGCACACAGTTAAAATAATTCCACTGAGAATTATAGTTACAACTGTATGTTTCACTTTTCATGGATGGAGATAATTATCTGTATAGGAAAGATAAACTGAATCAGAGGCAATGAGAACCAATAGGAATCTTCTGCTAAGAGATTAAATAAAAAATCTGATTATGGATTGAAAATGCTGAATTCATCTCCATAACATTTATGTTTCAGTCACCTATCTGGGAAAGGAAACCTAGGGAGAGCTTTGTATTATGCTGCATTTTGTGAATTATGTCTATTCTAGAAAGAACTTGTACTAAGCTACTGGTTAGTAATAATAAAACTATAATAATAATGATTCAATTTCCAAAGTGGAGATTGAATTCATATAACCCCATAAAGAAAAGTCCTCCACAGGTATTGTGTACAGGGAGAGATTAATAAACACATTTTATGGGTATGAGAAGCATTTAATGCAGTTGCTCTATTCCCCATGGAACTAGTCACAAGATGGAGCCTCAGGGAATTTTCTTCATAGCTGATGTAAATCTGTGCTTTCTATTTCTGTACTTGTTCCAAAACTGGATCCATCTTTTTCTCTTCATCTTTAGAACCATGTTTCAGCAAATGACCCCACTGTCTGTCCTTTTTTCTCCTCTTTTCATATCTAATCTCTCCTTTGTTTTTCTACTCAACTCTTCATTCAGAACCTCAGCATTTCTTGCCCCAGTGGTTTTCCTCCAATATTTTCTTAATATTCCCCAGCCCTCACTGCAATTTGGGCACATTTACAAATTATAAATATAATTGTGGCATAACTTTCATTCATTTTTGGTTCATTTATTCCATAAATATTTGCACCTATTATGTATTATTTCATAAATACATAATATTCAATACATAGTATTCACTTATTAGATACCATTCTGTGTGCAGTGAATAGAATTGTGAACAAAGGAGCTAAGTTGCCTGTTCCCAAAAACCTTTCTGTGAGCTAGTATCCTATATAATAAAATCCTAATATGCAAATTAACCAAATGGCGGAATGACTGGCGGAACGACCAGTTGCTATGATGAACACTGACCACCAGGTAGCAGACACTCAATGCAGGAGCTGCCCTCTGGTGGTCAGTGCACTCCCACATGGGCAGCGCTGCTCAGCCAGAAGCTGGGCTCACAGCTGGTGAGTGCAGCGTCGGTGGCGGGAGCCTCTCCTGCCTCTGTGGCAGCACTAAGGAGCCAGCCGAGCGGTAAAGAGTAGCAAGCAGGTGGACGGTAAGGATCAAGTGGTCCCAGACTGCGAGAGGGATGTCTTACTGCCAGCTTTGGCCCACCAAAGGGGTTCCAGACTGTGAGAGGGCACAGGCCAGACTGAGGGATCCCCCCTCCCCAGTGTATGAATTTCATGCACTAGGCCTCTAGTAGAAAATAAATGCACATAAATATAAATAAATGTAATTTTTCAGGTACTGAAAATAATATATAAAGAAAATAGAATGGAGTAATATGACACCCAGTAATGGCAATAGGCCGCATTAGATAAATTGGACAGGAAGGGCCTCTTTGATGACATGACATTGTGTCCATATGAGCAAGCCATGCATGTGAAGATCAGGAGCAGAGTATGGTAAACATAGGAAACAGCAAGGACAAAGGCCCTGAGGCAGTAACAAGAAATGTGTTTGAGAAACAGAAGAAAATTATTCTGGATTAAGCATAGTGAGGAAGGGAGAGGATAGAAGGAGATAAGGTCAAAATCAAAGAAAAAGGGAGAGGCCAAGACATCTGGGAGCTTAAAGGCCAAGGTAATAGTTCCCACTTAACTCATCTATCACTGTTGTTCCCTTGATCTCTTGATGTCCTCACACAGTGAGGTCCCATTGCATTGCTTTAAACATGTTCCATCCTCTCTGCATCACCCTCACTGCTCAATTTATGGACTCAATTTTGATGTTGAGTCTAGTGGTCATCTCTGTCAGAAATATGTTCCTCATATCTGAAGGCCTGCATTATGCGCTCTTGTGATACCTTGTGCATGTTATCTCACAACATCACAGCACTGAATTGCCATGTTATTCACTTATTCCTTTTATTTATTTTTAAATGTATTTTTGGATTGGTTACAAAAATTAGATTGTGAACTTCTTGGAAGCAGAAATCATAATATCTTGGATGTATCCCTTGTACCTAACCCCTGGCACAGAATCTGTCATATAGTAGGCATTCAACAAATGTTTGTTAAAATATCAATAAACAAAAGATTAAAAATTATAGTTCAAATAGCAGTAACTAAATTGAACTTCAATTTGAGTAACATACTTGGTTTGAGTCTAGATCTGCTTTCAGTGGGACCAGGAATAAAATATTTCTAGCTTCTTTACTGCCATCATATAAATCCAGACCCCTTTCCTTTGCATTGAAGGTTTGTCAAAATCTGGCCTCAATCACAGTCCCATCTCATAAGATGTTTTGCCATCGTCAGGAACTGATTTCTGTCCTTTCATAGCATGCCCTTTGATGCCTGCTGGTCTTTTGTATTTACAGTTCAGTCTCTTTATAATTAATATCCCACATTGGCCTTTTGGTGATCTCCAACTTATTTTCAATGACTTGTATCAAATGGTACTCTTATAAAGACCCCTAGGAGTTAGTGAAGAGACTCCCATGAAGGGTTAGTTTATCTTTCTTTTTTTAAGAATATATTTATGAGTTTATTTGAGCCAAAATTTTGAAAACGTGCCCAGAAGCAAAATCTCAGTGGATTGAGAAAATGTTCTGGAGAATGGCAGTTTTAAAGCTGATTTTATACATTTATAACCAAAGGAGAAAATCTAAGAAATGTTACATTACCTATTGGAGGTACATCAGGGAGGGAGGAGAAAGCAAAGTGAGGCAATGTCTAGGATTAGATATAATGCAAAATGGAGAAACACATACTACTCTTCCATTGGTGACAACAGGTAATACCTGAGGTATTATGTTGAAAACACTCTATATCCTTCAAAGGCATAACCACTGGCACCAGAGAATAAGACCACCAGAGCATGAGACCATGAAACTCATCATTGTCACCTTGTTGCCCATTTCTATGTACTGTAAATGTTAAATAAGGGCTAGTTTTTCTTTCCATTGTGTTCAGTAGCTTTCTGTCTGTATCATTGTTATAGCACTTGCTATATCACTGTCCATAGCACTACTGTAGTGCATTATACTTATTTATGTCTCCCCCCTAAAACTGGCATCTCTGAAGTCAGTAATGGTGGCTTAACTGTTTTAAGTGCTTAGCCTAACATCTACATAATTGCAATGTCCAACGAATGTTCGTTAAACAAAACAAATTTGAATAAAAACAATTAAGAAATTTTGGAATAAGATTTAATATTTTTTTTAACTTTAAGGTTAGTACTTTTCTTGGTAGACTAAAGTGTCCCAAAGGATTTCATTTTTTTAAGAATGGAATGTGTCTAAGGATTCTCAGAGGGAAGTGGTGGGGGGAGGGAAGAAATCAACCAAAGAACTTATATGCATATATGCATAACCTATGGACATAGACAATAGTGGAATGAAGGCTGGAGAGGAGATGAGAGTGGAGAGGAGTGGGGTCAGTGGGGAAAAAAAGTGTGATACTTTCAACAATAAAGATAAATTAAAAAATAAACAAACATTGGAAACCACTAGCTACATGTGAGATAGTAGAGAAAGAAGGATTTTAACTGACACCGTGGAGGGTGTATATCCTATCTGTGCTGGGAATTGACATGCCTAAGTGATCAGCCTTACAGAAATGGGACAGAATAAAAATACCAAAAAGAACTTTATTGTAAATATCCCACATCCCGCGTGGTTCAGGGTTCGGGATCTGGAGAAGGGGCCACACGCAAATGAAAGAGACGTGACAAGAAATAATAATTTGGAAATTGAGGGGGCAAGGCAGGCAAGCCCAATGCAAGGGGAAGAACTTCCACTGGTGCCCAGGCCTTACCAACCTTTTATTCAACTTTGGATACACATCTAGCTCTTAGGCAGGCAAGTCATTGTGGTAATAGACAGACTGTCTTAAAGGTCAGTAAATATTAGAAAGATTTACTCTGAGACTATTTGGTCAGGAAATAGCTTGAGCCCCCATTGTCTGGGCTAAACAATTGGTGCATAGCTCTGGCCCTTGTCATGGGCTCAAGGTTCACCAGCCTTCCGGGATCCTTGTTTACACTTCTCTGACAGTGAAGACAATGGGTGGCTTCCTGCCCTTTATCATGATTGTGCTGTTGAAAACCAGAACAAGCTGCCATGGGACAACGCAGCAGAGGCAAGTTGACCATTGGTGAGGCAGGCTGTGGAGGAGTGGGAGGACCCTACTGATTTGATAGAAAATGTAGACCACAGGACTCTCAAGAGCTTTGCAACTCTAAGCCTCTCTGGATGCATAAAGAATGAGCTGTGAACTTGGGATTATAATTATTTTTTGTGCAAGGAGTTGGGTAGAGGAAGGGTGACTCAGCCTTGCATGTACAAATAGAGGGGCAATGGTGTGCCCAGATTATAGGAAATGGAGAGTTGAAAAGGGTGTTAGCATTTCCACCTGGAGCAGATGTGAACACTTTGGTGTGTGTGGTTGGTATTTTTCTATAGCAGAGAAGAGTGATTCACTACATCTCCATAGCCTGATGAAAATCACCCCAGAGAGGCAGTTTGGAATAGTGGAAAATTACTCTGTGTATCATTGTCTCTAGTGTTTATGGGTTAGGACAGTAAAGTTCAGAGAGACTAAGTAAGTAACCCAGAGTCACCCAGCTGATAAGTGGTGGGGCTTGAGGCTTGAATCAAAACCAGGGCTATCTAATGTACTCTCCCCCCACCCCCACTAAAAAAATAATAAAAAAAAAAATGTATCTTTAAGCATATCCAGATATGTGCCTTTCTCTTTTGGTCACTTCAACATGTCATCACATGGATAATGTGTTTTTCCTAGTGGATATTTTTTCTGCCTAAGCTTGCTCCAAGGATTAGTTAGTTTATTATTTTAAGTACTGGGGCAATGACATAAAATTTCAGTGCAAAGTTTATTTATAAATAATTGTGTTCAAGCCATATAACAATAATATTACATAAAGCTTGATATTAGTTATATAGAATCTGATTTTTTCTCCTTTGAAAATCTGTCTGCCACAATGCTCATACTTTTGAATGCTCCAATTTTGCAACTACTTCTGCTTTATTTTCATGGAGATAGTTGGACGATGAGTTCTTTGAATGTGTATTAAGCAGGGTAATAATATAATATCAAGTTTTAGGATATAGTTCCAAATAGTCAAGGTGTTAATAACTCATTAGCTATGGCCTGCTCAAGTTAGCTTAAGTAACTTACTTGAGAAATATTTAATTATATGTTTTTATTTGGGAAAAAATTCTTCATGGGTCTCTTGTGTATCCACGCATCTTGCATAATGAGCCACTAACTATTGCTTGTTTCAAACCATGTTTTCAAATATGTTTCTATTACCATCAACAATGGAAGATGGTCAGGGGTTCTCAACCTGTGGGTCGCGACCTTTGAAAATACATCCTGCATATCAGATATTTACATTATGATTCATAACAGTAGCAAAATTACAGTTCTGAAGTAGCAATGAAAATAATTTTATGGTTGGGGGTCACCAGAACATGAGGAACTTTATTAAAGGGTCAGGGCATTTGGAAGGTTGAGAACCACTACTAGAGCAAAGATCAGGCTGCTTGCTCCCAATATCAATGATTTGACTTCTCTGAGCTCATGCTTCCTCTCCATGTAACACACTCCACCACAGGCATCACTGATCCCATGAGATTTGAGGCTCTGGGAACTGACGAAAAATGCTGATATTCTGTGTAATAAATTAGACTTTGTCTCTGATCTAGGAGTCTCATGTCTTTCACTGGCATCTATTAAAATGTGTCAGGCTAACTTATTAATTTGAAAACTGGTAAAAATTTCATCCTAAAACCCTTCACAGTTCTTGACAAGTGACTTGTCGGGCCTTCATGGGAATATAACTACATGCTATTTTCCAGCCTCTCAGTTTTGTGTGGCTGTGTGACTGAATTCTGACCAATGAGTTACAGACATATGCACCAATCTCCCGGACTGACCCTTAAAATAATCTAGGTACTTTCTCTTCTGGCTAGATATAGAAAATCTAGTTGGTAACTCTAAGGACCCAGAAGGTTTTAGAGTCATTAGTTGGAAGAGCCTGGGTTCCTAAGTGACTGTATGAATTAGAGACCTCAGTGACCCTCATTGGACTATGATGAAAGTATAATAAAAAAAAAAAAAAACAAACCATTATATTAGACTTCTCAGATTTTGAGGTAGTAGATTGCCTTTCTTGATTAATATGCACACCATGGTCAACTTCATATTTAAAGTCTTTTTAAACTGTTAAAATACAGGCAATAGCTGTTTAGAACCTTATTATACTAGTGTGATTTTAACTTTGACCTCATTCACAGGGAATTGGTAATATTTCCCTCTCCAATTAGGACTAAATAGTTCCATATCTTAGTCATGCTGTTTTAATCACTTACTCTCTTACTTTTTCTTTTTTTTCCCTTATGTCTTTTTTTCTCAATTTCTTTCATCACTTTGTATGTTACTTCAGGGGATTATGCATTCCTCTAAATCACTGTGCATCCAATTATTATATAACTAAGGCTTTTCCAGCCAGCCTGCAGAGCCATAAAAGTACATTCTCTCTTCTATCCACACATATTTTTTTGTATTTTCTCTCAAATACCTTCACTTTATTGGAATTGTACACAGTGTTTACACAAAATCAGTGGGTTTATTGTTGTTTGATGAAGTTGCTGTTTCATACTAAATCATTCCTTGTATTCATTATATTCAGCTTCCTCCTTGTAGATCATACTTGCTGTGTCACTTTCATTAAACTGATTTTACTTTTATTAAACTATCTCATTATATTTTTATTTAGGTGGCATGGTCTATAGCCAAATATACTCATCATTTATTCAATAAATATGAAGTGTCTACATAGTTCTAGGCACTGAAATGCAGCATAAATAAAGCCAACACAAAGCATGGAAGCCATGGAGCTTCCATTCTAGTGGGAGAAAATAAAATAAACAAATAAATACCATGTATAGAAATTCAGAGGATGATAGCTTCTTCATAGGAAAATGAAACAAAAAAGGAATCTTGGGGTAGTAGATGGGAGGGATTGTGCTGCAGTAATCACTAAGGTGCTCAGGAAAAGTCTCACTGAAAAGGGGCATTTAAATGGAGACCTGCAAGAGGTGAGAGAGTGAGTCATGCCAGGATCTAAGGGAAGTGTGTTGTATTTACAGAGCAGAGCAAATGCAAAGACCTGGAAGCATGATTATCTTGACTTGTTCATGGAGCAAGAGAGAGACTAATGTGGCTGAAATAGGAATGATAGGAGATGATATCCAAGAGATAAGGGGGGCAGACTGGCTAGGCCTTTCATTCCCTACTATAAAACTGCCTTCAAATCTGAGGGAGTTGGGGAGACTCTGAAAGGCTTGAGCATAGTAATGACATTATCTGATGTCTTAAGAGAACCAGGTTGGCTGTTTTGATAATAAACCACAAAAGGCAAAGGTAGAAGCTAACGGGAAAGTTTGGAAGGCTTTTGTAAGAATTCAAGTATAGCTTGGAATTGTGCATTATGAGTGAAGGTGGTAACAAATGGGCATATTTGGAGTATATCTTGAAGGTGTCACAGAATGTGCTGATGGATTGGCTATGAAATGTGAGGAAAAAAAGAGGCAAATATGATTTCAAGTGTTATGTCTTGAGCAATAGAAGGCTAGTGTAACCATTAACTGAGATTTGGAAGGTGGCAAGATGGAAGAGATATAAGAAGTTTAATTTTATAAATGTAAAATCTAAGATGCTCAAGAGATAGATAAGTGGGCATGTTAAGTAATCAGGTGTGTGAGCCTGAAGTCCAGATAAGAGAAACTGGCTGAGGAAATATAAGTTTGGGAGTTGTCAGTTCAAAGCATAAGGCTAGAATAATCGAACTTCCCAAGAGAGTAGGTGTAGGAGAGAAGAGGTTCGTCTGATAGGTACACTTTCACTTTAAGAGATCAGGGAGGTAAGAGGAAATTAGCAAAGATAGCTGTATTAGGATTCTCCAGAGAACAGAACCAGTATGAATTCTCTCTCTCTCTCTCTCTCTCTCTCTCTCTCTCTCTCTCTCTCTCTCTCTCTCTCTCTCCCCATAATCTGCTACCTGCATGCTGGAGATTCCAGGAAAAGCAGCAGTGTAATTGTGTAATTAAAAGGCCTGAGATCTGGAGAACCCATAGTGTAGATTTTAGTTTGGGGCTGAAGTCCTGAGAACCGAAGGAAGAAAGAGATTCATGTTCCAGCTTGCACAATCAGGAAGAAAGTGAATTTAATCTTCCTTCTTCTTTGTGTTCTATTCAGCCCCTCAAGGGATTAGATAATGCTCACCCACATTGTCCTGGGGCAGGAGGAGGAGACATATGCTTTACTGAGTTCACCACTTCAAATGTTAATTTCTTCTGGAAAAAACCTCACAGACATACCCAGAAATCATATTTAACCAGCCGCCTGGGCATCCTTTAGCCCAGCCCAGTTGACACATAAAATTAATAGTCACAGTGGCTGAGAAATAGAAGCCAGTATGACAGGAGAAGCTGGTGTTTTCCTAGGAGCCAAGCAAAGAACATGTTTGAAGAGGAGAAAGGGATTGACTGTATCAAATGCTGCTGACAAAACAAATAAGATGAGGGCAGAGAGTTGACCTTTGGCTTTGCAATGTGGAGGTTAGTGGTGACATTCACAAGAGCAGTTTCAGTGGAGTTGGAAAGGTTTATAATAAATGGGAGGAGAATAAAATCAAGACAACAAGCATACATAATTCAAGAAGTTTTACTGCAAAGGAGGGTAGAAAAATAAGATAATAGCTAGAGAAGTATATGAGATTAAAGATACATTTTTTAAGCAGAGATATTTTACAAAATATAAGCTTATAGGGATAATTTACTTGGGATGAAAAAACAGATGTTGGAAGAGAGGGAAGAGACTTGATGGAGCAATGCACTTGAGTAGGTTGGAGAGGGTGGGATCAACTACACTATGCAATTTTAATGTGCAATACTAGTACCCATACCAAATACCAAATACAGAGGCAGCACTAAGGGGGGTGGGTGACAAAGTAGCTAGAGGGTCAGAAAAGGCTTTCTAGGGGAGGATGGTTTAACTAAACTTTGAGTGGTAAGGGAGAATTTCTCAGGGAGAACAATTGTACTGTAGGCTGTTATATGGAGATATGTGAGAGCATAGCATATTGAGAGTTGGAAGAGGAAAGGCTGAAAGGATGGATAAAAACCAGATTATGATAAACCTTATGTGCAATTAAAGAGTTTGAATTTTATTTTATATATTCTGAAGAGTCTTTAAAGGATTTTAGGCAGTAAAGCAATAACATTCTTTATTTGATTTTAAAAATGTGTGGAAGATGGATTGATGGGAGTAAGTTCAGATGAGAGATGATGAGTACTGAACTAGTGGTGTGGCAGAGTAGAGGGGTTAATGTTTTGATATTAGTATTGCATTGGAAATTAATCTAATTAAATATAACCAAATAGCTGCCAGATGTTAACTGGATTCATTATGGTGATCATTTTGCAATATTATATATATGTTTATCAATATATCTCCTAGGACAATGGAAACTAAGGAGAAAATAAACAAATGGGACTACATCAAAATAAAAAGCTTCTGCACAGCAAAAGAAATCATGAACAAAATAACAAGAGCCCACTGCATGGGAGAACATACTTGCCAATCCTATATCTGATAAGAGGTTAATCTCCAAAATTTATAGGGAACTCATACAACTTAACAAAAGGAAGATAAAAAATCCAATTAAAAAATGGACAAAGGACCTAAATTGACCCTTTTTGAAAGTAGACATACAGAAGACCAAGAGACATATGAAAACATGCTCAAAGTCACTAATCATTTGAGAGATGCAAATCAAAATGACAATGAGGTACCACCTCACACCTGTCAGAATGGCTATACTCAACAAATCAACAAATGACAAGTGTTGGCGAGGATGTGGAGAAAAAGGAGCCCTTGTGCACTGCTGGTGGGAATGCAGACTGGTGCAACCACTGTGGAAAACAGTATGGAGTGTCATCAAAAAATTAAAAATAGAACTCCCATTTGAAGTGATCCCACTTCTAGGAATATATTCTAAGAAATCAGGAACACCAATCAGAAAGAATATATGCACCCTTATGTTTGTAGTAGAGCAATTTACAATAGCTAAGATTTGGAAACAGCCTAAGTGCCCATCAGCCAATGAGTGGATTAAAGAACTGTGGTACATCTACACAATGGAATACTATGCAGTTTTAAAAAAGAAAGAACTCTTACCATTTGCAACAGCATGGATGGACCTGGAGCGCATGATGCTAAGTGAAAGAAGCCAGTCAAAGAAAGATAAGTATCACATGATCTCAGTCATATGTGGAATCTAATGAACAACATAAACTGATGAATTTAAAAAAAGACCCAGAAACATAGAAGCATTGAACAGACTGTCAAACCTCAGAGGGAAGGCAGGGAAGTAGCTGTGGGTGGAAAAAGATCAACCATTGAATTCATATGTGTATATGCATAACCCATGGACATAGACAATAGTGGGGTGAAGGCCAGCAGTGGGGGACAGAGGCAAGGTGGGAGAGGTCAATGGGGGAAACAGGGGACATATGTAATACTTTCAACAATAAAGATTTTAACAAAATAAAGATCAAATCATTATGTTGTACACCTGAAACTAATGTAATTTATAGGTCAATTTACCATAACAAAGAAAATCAATGTGAAAAAATATCCTATCTAATAAAAGAGAAACATGGTAATTAGCCATACCTCTGCTACCCTTCCCATTAGCTAATCAGGGAAATATGCAAATTAACTGCCAGCCAAGATGGCGGCCAGCAGCCAGGCAGCTTGAAGCGAACATGAGGCTTGTTTGCTTCAGTGACGGAGGACTCCAACGTTCCCCGCCTGGCACTGCCGGCCTCTGAGCTTGCAGTTTGAAACATTATTACAAATATAGAAGCTAAACAAAACCCCAGAAACCTGCTTTCAGCCAGCTGGGATCTCAAAGCTGGAGTTGAAACAGTGTTTTGATTACAGAACCCAAACAAACCAGATACCTGCTTTCAGCAGCGGAGGCCTAAGAGCTGGAGCCAAGCCTCAGAGCTAAAGCTGGACCAGAATAAAAAACAAAAATGAAAAAAAGGAGTGGTTGGGAGCTTCAGTCACCCACCAGCCTGAAAACAGCCCTCAGCCCCTCACCCAGACTGGCCAGGCACGCCAGTGGGAACCCCCACCCTGAAGGGTGTGTGACCAGCTGCAAACAGCCATCATCCCCTCATCCAGGATGGCCAGGCACCCCAGTGGGGACCCCCACCCTGATCCAGGATACCCTTCAGGGCAAACCAGCTGGCCCCCACCCGTGTACCAGGCCTCTATCCTATATAGTAAAAGGGTAATATGCCTCCCAGCACTGAGATCAGTGTGACAGGGGGCAGCGCCCAAACCCCTGTTCGCCCTGCAGCTCTGTGTGTGACAGGGGGCGGGGCCACAACCTCCCTATCTGCCCTGCTCTGTTCGTGACAGGGGAAGGCACCCTAACCCCCTGATCGGCCCTGCTCTGTGGGTGATAGAGGGCGGCGCCCCAACTGCCCCCCACGGGCCCTGCTCTGTGTGTGACAGGGTAGAGCCATAACCTCCCCATCGGCCCTGCCCTGAGTGTGACAGGGTGCAGCGCCCCAACCCCCTGATCCGCCCTGTTCTGTGTGTGACAGGGGGCGGTGCCCCAACTCCCCTATTGGCCCTACTCTCTGAGTGACAGGGGGTAGCTTTTCAACCCCCAGATCAGCCCTGCTCTGTGCGTGACAGGGGAGCTCCCCAACCCCCTGATGGGCCCTGCTCTGTGCATGACAGGGGGGAGCTCCCCAACCCCCTGATCGACCCTGCTCTGTGCGTGACAGGGTACGGAGCCCCAACCCCCCTGATGGGCCCTGCTCTGTGCGTGGCAGGGGGTGGCGCCACAACCTCCCCATTGACCCTGCCTTGAGTGTGACAGGGGGCGGTGCCCCAACCCCCCAATCGGCCCTGCTCTCAGCCTGACCAGGTGCTGCACCTAGGGATTGGGCCTGCCCTCTGCCACCCGGGAGCAGGCCTAAGCCAGCAGGTCATTATCTCCCGAGGGGTCCCAGGCTGCAAGAGGGCACAGGCTGGGCTGAGGGACCCCCCTCCCCCCACCCCTGAGTGCACAAATTTTTGTGCACCGGACCTCTAGTATATATATAACCAAATAGTCAATTAAATGACTAATTCAACATGGAAAGCAATGGAGAGAGGCATAATCTAGGGTGATTTCTAGATTTCTGACACATAGGTATAGGAGAGGTTTAGGAGGGGAAACGTCTGGTTTAGCCTTGTGTACCGTATATTGTAAGAGGAACCTGTGGGATATCAATGTGGGAATGGCTAGCACACATTTAAAAATGTGGATCTGGAGCTTAGGCGTGAGATCTGGCCTGGAGATACATATTTGGGCATCCCTGGTATATTTCTGATGGTTGAGATTTGGAAGTAAACAGGATAACACAATGATGCTGTAAGCAGAGAATGGGGCTAAAACCTCCATGTATTGCTAGGAATATGCCAGTAGAATAAAATTTGGTTATCTAGAAGCCAGTTATTTGGCACTACAGTTCATGAGAATCCTTTTTTTGTTGTTTGAAGAAAAAATAGATTTTAAGGGGAATGACACTGCCAATCAGCACCTAATGATTTAAAAATAAAAGCAACAGTCTGTATATCTGCAAATAAGTCCAAATCTATGTTGTTTTTTCCATCCTTGTGACAAACAGCACAATGAAAAAAAATCTTCTGAATGATAAATCTAAAGCATTTCAAGATTTTAGTTATCAAAGAGTGATGAAATTAATCTAACATATTTTACTTACAAATGCATGATACCGCATATAAAATTTTAGGAAAATTATTACTGAGGGTAATAAAATATATTTTCAGTTAATTATGTCAGTTATTCATTTGTTTATTCAATCATTCGGTTCTCAATCTTAAGGATTTAGTCCAAATTTTAGAGTATACATTTATATTATATTATATTATATTATATTATATTATATTATATTATATTATATTATATTAATTATATTATATTAATTATATTATATTATATTATATTATATTATATTATATTATATTATATTAATTATATTATATTCACACACATCTAAAAACAAATAGCTTTACATCACCTCTGACAAAATTATATTTTGAAAGAATATTGTGTTCATGGAGGCACTATGAAGTTCTTTTTCTGAGAAAACAGAGAGCACAGTAATCTTCTACCTTTCTGACAGGCACACTGATTTGGCAGCACCTCTCAAAACTTTCCTAGTATTCCAAAGGTTAAACAGACTTTAAGAAACAGCATTAATTTTGTGCTGTACGATTTCCCACTATATCACAATTCTTCCCTATTTAATGCCATGTTCCTAGACTTTTAAAATGAAAGAAGTGACACATTTCACAGGCAGCAAGGAAGCAGAGATTCTGGGAAATCGCTATCCTGCCTGCTTTTCAGTTCCTTCCATCGTGACAGGTGCTCCCTTGACTCACTCAGCAGTGAGGATCCAGACTTCTGTGGAAATGTAAGGAGCCCCAAGATCACTCCTGACATTGAGAGCATGAGAATACCTTGCAAATGTCCCTTTGCTCAGAAAAATCTACTGTTTTGGAATGGCCCTGGTCTTGGCCCACGCTGTGTAAATAGGGTTTTGCTATTCTTATAACAGGTGATTTTAGAAAAACGTAGGTTCATATGATGCTAATAGAGCAGAGACTTTGGCCATTTATTCCTTTAGTGACAAAGCAACAAAGATTAGGCTTAATTCTTTCTTGCACATCCTGCCTTGGTGTTGGTGCTTCTTCCTTCTTTGCTGCAGCACTGGCAAGCTGAGGAACTTCTTCCGCTTCTTCCAGGACACTGCAAATCTATGCTCAGAGGCCGTTCTCCAGGATGGCTTCTAATTTAGAGAGTATAGCAATGTCTCTTCTATACTGTGAAAGTCAGCCTTCAGCCTTCTATTCTTCATTCTGCTTGCCTTCCTCCTCCCTGTAAATAATGTCCAGTGTTCTCCAGGACTGTGCTTCTTTTGGACATGCATGGGATTCAATGTGTAATACAGGACCATGGCCTTTTAGAGCCAGCAGGAAACGTAGAGACATGGAGTAGAGGTGCCTCATTTTACAATTGGAGGAACTGAGGCTCAGAGAGTAGGTGATGTGGCTTAAGTCATGCAGCCTGCTTAGTTGCAGAGATTGGATTGGAATCCTTGTTGTTTTTATTTTCAGTCCAATGTTCTGTATACAATCCTACCTAAGCAAAGCCATAACTCTACATGCTGATCGTCCATGGGTGAAAAGTTTACTTTAAATGGCTCTTACTGACCATTCTCTCTTTCTTTTTGATCTTTAGCCTTTCTGACAAAAGTGATGGGCACACTACTTTGCCTTTTTCCACCCAGGCCTTTCGGAGATGTGTTAGCTTTGCTCAAGAGTGAGGGCTCCCCAGGTGTGACATGTGGTGGGAGGGAAGGGTGCCGAGAGGCAGTTAGAAGAGAAGTGCCAAATGTGATTTTGAAAAACTTTGAAAAGCAAACAAACAACAATAAATAATCTCTTAAATATTTCTCTCAACATGAAGAGCACATAGGTGTCTGTATGCCATCAGGTACAGATCACTTTTCTGAACTAGCAGAAGGCAGACAAAGCTGAAATAGTTGCTTGAAGAATTGGTTATAAATTTCTAAGATATTTGGACATAAAGGTATGCATCCATAAACGTAATCCAAGAAGTGTTCCCTTTTTAAAAAATTTCTTTCCTAAGAAGCTGAGATTTAGCCATCATATGGAGGATCCGAGGCATTAAGAGTCAAAATACTAAGTTTGGGCCCTAGTTCAGCTTCAGGTATGTGAACGTGCACAGGTCAGATAGCCTTCACAGCTTATATTCTCATCAAAAACTGGCACTAATACCTGTGCTGCACATATTTCAGATCACTGGAGAGAAAATCGGAATAATACATGCAAAAGACTCTGAATCTCAAGAAAGAGAACAATCAATAGCGTCAATACTAGTACAATATAACGAGATACATTCAAAAGTATCCAATATAAGATCAAATATCCAAAGAAGATAATTTCTTTTTGTGCATATCCAAGGCTACATTTTTCTGCCTTTCTCCCTCAAAAAACCTAGTACATTTAAAAAACCTAACCTGATATCCTGGCAGCCTGGGCCCATCAAGGTTTTGTGAGGGCTGAAACATATACAATTTCAGGGGCCATACTTAAGGAAAACAATACAAAATTTGGCAAAAAAGTGAATGAATATTCATTTACAATGAGAAATCACAACACCTTAAAATATCTCTAAGCTAACAGATATAAGAAACATTATAAAATTTAAAAAATAATATGTTTTTAATAGTTTATATTACCTAACTCTGTAATCATGTTTATTAGATACACTTTTTGGTTGCATGCTTTTGGATCACTTCTTCGTATGACAACAAGTATATAATAGAAATTTCTGCAAAGATAGCTGGCATATCAAGGTTGTTTTCTAGCATGGTTGACTAATTCCCTTTTCATTGTTGAGAGTTGGGTTGCGGAAGCCATGTGACTTCATACACAGATGTTCCTGCTGTTTGCGGGACTATTATAGTTTAGTGCCCTCCAACACAGGGAAGCTAATGTATTCTAGACCTTGTGGCTTCCATCAAAATTGTGTAGGGTGTATTTGTAATCGTATATGCTGCATTATCAGAAGTGAAATTTCATTTTGCTGAGGCATTGCTGAGGATTGAGCTATCAATTTTGTACAACTGATGACCAGAAGAATTATTTTTAGGCTGGCTCCTGGCTTTATACATTCCCAGCCTTGTTTTTCCTCTTCCACTCATGTACTTCTGATGTCTGAGGTCCCATGACATGACCCTATAATGATACTGTGTCTGTTCCTACATTTTGGGGTTAACTCAAGCAGCTCCTTTGTCATAAAGAGTGGAAATCATTTCTATAGCAGAGACGTTAACAATAACTTCAACATGAAAATAAACAAGAATCATATAAATATAATCTAATAAACACAAATAAAATGTATATTTTTCTCAACCAACCATTAGCTGGACCCCTAAATCATCTGGGGACATCCAGTCCACCAAAACAAGGGGAAATGGGCATGGAAGAGAAATTGAAGTGGAAAAAGAAAGCAACCTTAACTAATTGTGATGAAAATATCTTACCTAAATGGTACACAACTTTGTATTAAGACATTACTGGTACTCCCTTTTTGAAAAAAGCTTATATAAGGGAGACTCCTGAAGCTTAAGTATCTTCAGCTTCTCAGTGATCTTGCACCTCCCTGACAGAATCCCTTACTACGAAGTATGTCCTTGCCTTTCAGGTGCTGTGTCTTCATTAGGATTTGCCTATATTTGTTTCCCAGGGCAACCATAACAAATTTCCACATACTTGGAGGCTTGAAGCAATAGATATTTATTCTTCCGCAGTTGTGAATCCAGAACACCATAAATAAAGGTGTTGGCAGTGCTTCGCTCCCTCGAAGGCTGCAGGGGGAGAGGCCTTCCTTGTCCCATCCAGCTTCTGGTGGCTCCAGGAGGTCCTTGGCTTATGTCTGCATTACTCTGCCTCTGTTTTCATATGGCCTTCTTTGCGTCTGTCCTTTTCCGTCTTGTATGATGACACTTGGCATTGGATTTAGGCCTCACCCAGATAATCCAGGATGATACCATCTCAAGGTCTTTAACTTAATTACATCTGAAAAGACCCTTTTTCAAAATAAGGTTATATTCATGGGCTTTAGGGGATAAGAAGTGGGCAAATCTTTTAAGGGGCCACCATTCAACCCACTTCACTGCCCTTAACATATATCATTTGGGGATAGTCAGACTATAAGTCCTAACTAACTTATATGAGAGAGACCTCCATTGTTTACCTATCGTTTATTTTCTTCTAGTTTCCTGAAATTTCACATTCATCTGTTTTTCAGATTTAAAAAGAGTGAGACTTCCTAAAACAATCACCAAATATTTTATACCCAATCCTTCTAAATCATTCAGAGTATAAGCACACTTTATTTTAATGTTTCAATATGTCATGATCTGTGAACCTAGGGCATGCAAGGACAGTAGAAAACCTAATGTGTATCAGGAATGTCTAATCCAATTACAAAGGCAATAGGCACATTGCCAGCCAGTGTCTTTGTAATGTTATATGTTTTCATGCAACAGAATGTGGTTCCCTGTGGAAGCATTTATTAGTAGGAGATGTAAGTGCAGATGTGATCTCTAATGGACGTTACACGGCAGTACTATCTGTCTGGTTCCACAGAATCTGTGACTTAAGGCTACACTAAAACAAGTTTATGAGACCTTCAGGCAAGCTCAGTGGCAAGATTACAGTCAAATCTCAGGATATATTACCAGGATGTGGACACTCATGAAAAATAACAATTGAGAAATAGTATTAGGATGTGCACTGAAACATTCCCTTCTGACATCCTCTGAGCAATTCATCTGCAGCATGTTTTTATGGGACCAATCTTCACAGCCAGGTAGAAAGGTAGAATGAGGATTATGTGTGGGCAGGTGCAATAAAGAAGCAGTGGGCTCCTTCATGCTTGCCTTTCATTTAACTCTGTACTAATTGGCAGCTGTGGATATCTCATTTTCATAAAGCCAGTTGTTCACAAAAGTCTCCCAGGTTTATACAATTAAAAAAAAAAGATGTTTGTTAATCTTTGGCAGACTAGTTTCTCTGTAATAGTCAAGTTTTAAATTGTAAGCACTGTGTTCAATCATTTGTGGGTTCTATGTACAATGAACATAATTTGCTGAAAGTTACAGTAATCTTAGAACAGGGGAAATTGTAAAGTCAGTTACTTTAGTTTTTTTTTCCCTTTAGCTTTTGCACCTGTACTTTATTATTTATAAAGATCATCAAGGATATATTAATTTTCTTTTGCAATAATATTATATCCTCACTTCTACTCTTACGATTAGAAGCTTAAGAGCAAAAAGAGTATGTGGGGCATTTATATTTCATTTATATATTCATACATTTCTTACAAAAATATTTATAGAGCTCCTAATACATGCTAGGTATTATGCAGAATTTCATTTGGGGAAAAACAAGCTTAAACAAATTTATATACCTTGAGTAATGAACCTTTCTGAAGTGGAGAAAAAGAAAATAAGATTTACTTGCCTTTATTCATTAAATATTTATTAAGTTCCTATTGCATACTACATACTGTGCTGAGGCTACAACCCAAAATAAGATGAAATACTTGCTCTTAGATTATTCTCTGCTGGGGGAGAACAAGACAGTCAATCTTTAGGGTATAGAATGGTAAGTCCTCTCAGAGAGGTGTGCCCAGGGTGATATGAGAGCACAGAAAAGAGCACAAAATCTGCCTGTGAATGAAAGATGTCATATTGGAGGAGGCAGAACTGAAGATGAATTTGGAAGAAGGAATTTGAGTTAGATCTATGGAAGAGTAAAGACGGGACCTCTTCTCAAGTAAAGCATAAAGATTTGACAAGTTATTACCATGTTGAAAAAACACTGAATGCTGGAGATTCCATAATGAATTTCTGTAGCACTTTCCAATATAAACCTCACAAAGTTGGCTTGGTAAAGCACAGGCATAAGATTTTATGCTAACAGAAATAATTAAAAGCTTTGAAGACAGAGTGATACATAGGAACAACCTGCTAGGTGATACAATGAGAGTATGGATGAGAATTAGCCCTGAGAGCTATATACTTTATAATCCTCACAATTTCTCCTTATGGTGTGTAGCCAGACAGTGATGTTGGAGTCACCATACGATGAACTTTCAAAAAGATGCACACATCAATATACAAGCTCTATAAAATTGTCGGCTAAATGGGCAATGTTGGCCAAAACACAAATAGAATGAAGTTTCTTAATGGTGTTTTTGTTTTTGTTTTTTGTGTTTTTTCAGGGAAGCAAATTTTTCTTAGCATCATATCTGGAAAACATCTGGTAGAGGAGTAAGAAGGATCAAATTGTGTTGTGGACCTGAGATTGGAATGTATAAAAAATGATCCTAACATTGTGAGATGCACAGATATAAGAAAATATAATTGTGAAAAGATCATAACAATATTTTGCTTTAATAAATGGCAGAATATAAAGGAGGAAAGGGAAAAAAATGACCCCTAAAATCAAGAGAAATGTAATTATCAGTATACATTTGTGTCTGAGTGCTCCCTTAGCTAGTATCTGAGAAGGTTGTATTATGACTGCAACAGAGTAGTTTGGAACATAAATTCTTCAGCTGTCATTTATGACCACTTACTTCACAGGGCTATTGGGAGGTACAGTAAATATCAAAGAAATTTCACCCTGCTGTATAGCCTGGTAAAATTAGGTGGTTTAATAGGTTAAGTGAGTCAGTGCTAAATCAATATTAAAAATAGATGATTTCGGTTCATAGGTTGGTCAGCCAAGTTTATTTCCCAGGCATAAATCTCCTTACAAAGAAAACAATTAATATGTTCACCAAATCAGGATGGAACCTTCATAGGTAAGAAGGAATACTAAAAACAAAGTTCTTGTAGATTTCTACAGATCTTATCTGATAGGTACCGCCACCTGCAATTAAGATAAAATATAATCTAGACTATGTTTTATTAAACACCAAATAATAATTAGCTTCTTATATGAACTGTAGGGACCACACAGTTTTATATTAAAACCATTGTGGGCAAAACGGGTTTGGCTCAGTGGGTAGAGCGTCGGCCTGCGGACTGAAGGGTCCCAGGTTCGATTCCGGTCAAGGGCATGTACCTGGGTTGCGGGCACATCCCCAGTGGGGAGTGTGCAGGAGGCAGCTGATCGATGTTTCTCTCTCATCGATGTTTCTAACTCTCTATTTCTCTCCCTTCCTCTCTGTAAAAAATCAATAAAATATTTTTAAAAAAATAAAACCATTGTGAAATTTCCAAAGAAGCATAAAGGGACACAGGCCCAAATTATTTGGCCAACAATAGTGTTATCTTGGGCTATTTAGGACATATCCAATTTTGCAGGTCACAGGTTTTAAGAGATTCTTCCCTGCCTTAGTTCAACTGCATTTTATAATCATCTGCAGACCAATCAAATTGGACCTGACTTAAAAGCCTCAGGACTCACAAAATGAATCTCTCATATTTAGAATATAATGATCAAATAGTACAAGATCATATCTGATCTGTGCCCTGAAGTCACAGAGAAAGTGGCACAGAGCTAGTAACCTTTAGCAGTCTTAAAGAACAAAAGAGGAGAGGATGTTCTAGAAAGCAGAAAAAGCATCTGCAAAGACCCTGAGTGTGGATAGACTATGGGGTGTTCATGGGAGGGAAGAGGAGGTGAGGTTGGAAAACTGTCCGTGAACCAGATGATGAATGGATTGCCTGCCATGTTTAAGTTCAGATTCTGTCCAACAAGGACTTTTAGCAGGAGAATAATGGGAATTATTTTGATCCATCAGAGCTTGCTGTTTCTGGAGAGAACTTGGATTGGCCTCAATGAATTGACTCTTGCAAAATATGACTTATCATGTAAAACAGGAGTTTTGAGTTTTGTAAAGATCATAATTCAAATTTCATAGACTTGTAATGAGCTACTGATTAATATACTCTCATTTAGTATCTAATAATACTCCTCTTGATAATTCTAAAGGAAATAAGTATATTGTGACTCCCTCCTTACTGATGAGAAAACTGAGAATCAAAGTGGTTACTTTTCTTGTGTGAGGTCACAGAACAGTCAAAGTCACATTTGCAGAGACTGAGATTTTCATTTGATTGCGCTAGCTTAAGGGTTTAATTACTAACAATAGCTTTGTCCTGATTCTCTGAAGAAGTTCACCAAACCCTACAACTAAACACTTTCAGATGTTGACTATCCGGCTGTAACTTTATAAGCTACTTCTTATTTTCAGTGAAGGAACATAGAGTTGTGTAAACCTTTTATTTATATTTTAATTTATATAGTATCGTTAGAGAAAATAAGTATCCTTTTAGAAGCTGTTCAGACTTTGATAATTGTCTGCAGTAAACTCTACAGTGTAGAAACCCTACAGTGAACTCTAAAAAAAGTATATAGAAAAGAGAAGGACCAAGAGGAGCTTAAATAAGATACGTGAAGAAGAATGAGGCTGACATATTTTTTTGGACGAGGGAAACAAAAGAAAAATAAACAAATGTGACTACATCCAATTAAAATTATTTTGCATAGCAAGAGAAACAATCAGTAAAATGAAAAGACAATCTACTGAATGGGAGAACATATTTGCCAATGATATATCTAATAAGAGGTTAATATCCAAAATTTATAAAGAACGCAGGCCCTAACCAGTTTGGCTCCGTGGCTAGAGTGTCTGCCTGCAGACTGAAGGGTTCCAGATTCTATTCCAGCCAAGGGCATGTACATGATTTGTGGGCACATCCCTAGTAGGTGTGCAGGAGGCAGCTGATCCATATTTCTCTCTCACAGACGTTTCTAACTCTCTATCCCTGTCCCTTTCTCTCTGTAAAAAATCAATAACATATATTAAAAAAAAAAAAGAATTCAGACAACCAGTAAAACAACCCAATTAAAAAGCAGACCTGAAAAGACATTTATACAAAGAAGACCTACATATGGTCAGTAGACATGAAAATTTGTTCCACATCCCTCATCATCAGAGAAATGCAAATCAAAACCAAAATGAGATTCCACCTCACACCTGTCAGAATGGCTACCATCAATAATCCAACAAACAAAAAGTATTGGTGAGGGTGTGGAGAAAAGGGAATCCTCATGCACTGTTGATGGAAATGCAGATTGGTACAACCAATGGAATTGCCTTCTGACTCAGCAATTTCATTTCTGGTACATACTCAAAGAAACTCAAAACACTAACTTGAAAGAATATATGCATCCTTATGTTCATTGCAACATTATTTACAATAGCTAAGATATGGAATAACCCAAGTGCCCATCAATAGATGAGTGGATAAAAAAGCCATGGTACATATACACCAGGGGTCCTCAAACTACGGCCCGCGGGCCACATGCAAATACAAATATTGTATTTGTTCCCGTTTTGTTTTTTTACTTCAAAATAAGATATGTACAGTGTGCATAGGAATTTGTTCATAGTTTTTTTTTTTGAACTATAGTCCGGCCCTCCAACGGTCTGAGGGACAGTGAACTGGCCCCCTGTTTAAAAAGTTTGAGGACCCCTGATATACACAGTAGAATACTACTGGGCCATAAAAAAGAGAACAAAATCTTCCCATTTGCAATAGTATGAATGGACCTAGAACAGTGGTTCTCAACCTTCTGGCCCTTTAAATACAGTTCCTCATGTTGTGACCCAACCATATAATTATTTTCGTTGCTACTTCATAACTGTAATGTTGCTACTGTTATGAATCATAATGTAAATATCTGATATGCAGGATGGTCTTAGGCGACCCGTGTGAAAGGGTTGCTCGACTGCCAAAGGGGTCGCGATCCACAGGTTGATAATTGCTGACTTAGAAGGTATTAAGCTGAGTACAATAAGTCAGACAGAGAAATACATACCATATGATTTCACTTATATGTGGAATCTAAAGAGCAAAATAAACAAGCAAACAAAATAGAAATAGACTCATAGATTCAGAGAACAGACTGATGATTGACTGATGGTCCGACTGCTGGTGGTAGGGTGCTGGATGACAAAGGTGAAGGGGTTAAACAGTACAAATTGTTAGTTACAGAATAGTCACAATATGGAAATTATGGCATAGGGAATAGAGTCAATAATCCTATATAATAAAGAGGTAATATGAAAATTGACTGTCATGCCCTTGCACAAGATGGCCACCCCCATGTGGACACAAAATGGACACCACAAGATGGCCAGCAGGGGAGGGCAGTTGTGGGCAATCAGGCTAGCAGGGGAGGACAGTTGGGGGTGACCAGGCCAGCAGAGGAGGGCAGTTGGGGGCGACCAGGTCTGCAGGGGAGGGAGGGCATTTACGGAGGACCAGGCCTGCAGGAGAGGGCAGTTAGGGGCAACCAAGTCAGCAGGGGAGGGCAGTTGGGGGTGATCAGGCCGGCAGGCAGATGCTGTTAGGGATAATCAGGCAGGCAGGCAGGCGAGTGGTTGGGAGCCAGCAATCCCAGATTGTGAGAGGGATCCCAGATTGGAGAGGGTGAAGGCTAGGCTGAGGGATACCCCGCAGTGCATGAATTTCATGCATCGAGCCTCTAATAGCTATGTATGGGGCCAGGTGGGTACTTGAAATATTGAGGGGACCACTCTGTAAAATACATGATTGTCTAACCATTATACCACATATTTGACACTAATATAGAATAATGTTGAATGTAAACTGTATTTGAAAAAAAAAAGAATGAGGTTGTATTCCTAGAAAACTTCAAACACTTGTAAAGTCTATGAAAATATTTGAAAATAATAAATGTCAAGCAGAATCGTGGCACTGCATTTCCCTCTGAGTATGTTCTTTGCCTGGGTATCTGAAAGACACTCTCCTGTACCTTCTTCAGATGCCTGTTCAAATGGGAAGCTTCTTTTATGTAAAATGGTAGCTTTCTTACCCCTGGCACTTCCTATCTTCTTGCCAGGTTTTACTTAGTTTTTCCATAGCAGTTCTTTTAGCTCACTATAATTAGCAATGTCTGTAATTTATTATTGTCCATCTCTTGTACTAGAACAGAAGCTATCTGAGGGTGCAGGATTTGTTTCCTTGGTTTTCTGATGAATTTCCAGCCCTTAGAAAATTTCTAACACATAGTGTATGCAAAATAAATATTTATTGATTTTATGAACGAATAAAAATATGAAATGGGGTTGAGACAAACAGAGGCACTTATTATATAGTGATAGCAATGCAGTGCAACTGGTCACAGGATAAACACCAGGTCAAAGAAACAGAATAGAGAACTGAGAAGCACACCTATGCTTGCTTGGAAACTCAACAAAGCAGTGTCATTGTATATTTTTGGAGAAAAAAAAAGTGGACTATTCAGTATATAGAACTGTGAAAACTGATTGTATCTGATTGTATGTATAAAAGAAATCTTTCCAACACACTAGTCCCCAATGAGTTCTCACTGGATTAGATAGACAGGCAGCAGCATGAGCAGAATGACAGCAAGGAATGTTGAATGTTCGTCCCAGCCTTAGTGCTAACTTTACTAGTCATGAAAAGTGTGAGAGAGGGATTTCATCTATCTGTATAAAACTTATTTTGTGATACAATGAGGGGACAAGACTTAATATTTCTCTAATGAACTTTCCTGTGCTGAAGACAACCTGTCTAATGTAGGCAGTCTAACTATAATCCTTCCCACATTGCAATCAGCAATTCAGTAAATATGACTTTTTTTGGGAATGCCAATGAAGAGTTAGCAGGTTAGAAGGCTTCATGTATGGTTGACTTAATTACTTAATTTTTAGGGCATGTAATAAAGAAACAATAAGAATTTTTCAGCCTAACTAGCATGGCTCAGTGGTTGAGCATCAGTCTATGAACCAGGAAGTCAAGGTTCACTTCCCAGTCAGGGCATATGCCCAGGTTGTGGGCTCAATCCCCAGTTGGGGTGTGCAGGAGGCAGCCAACCAATGATCAATGATTCTCTCTCATCATTGATGTTTCTATCTCTTACTCCCTCTCCCTTCCTCTCTGAAATCAATTTATATATATATGTATACATACTAGGGGCCCGGTGCACGAAATTCGTGCACTGGGTGGTGTGTGGGGGGAGTGTCCCTCAGCCCAGCCTGCCCCCTCTCACATACTGGGAGCCCTCAGGAGTTGACCCCCATCACCCTCCAATCGCAGGATCGGCCCCTTGCCCAGGCCTGACGCCTCTGACAGAGGTGTCAGGCCTTGGCAGGGGACCCTCATTTCCCCCCATCACTGGTTCTGCCCCCAGCCCAGGCCTGATGCCTCTGGCGCAGGTGTCAGGCCTGGGCAGGGGACCCCCAGACCCCTCCGATTGCTGGCTCTGCCCCTTGCCCAGGCCTGATGCCTCAGCCAGAGGCGTAGACCCCCATCATCCTCTGATCACCTGATCGGCCCCTTGCCCAGGCCTGACACCTCCGCCAGAGGTGTCAGGCTTAGACAGGGGACCCCCATCTCCCCCCAATCACTGGCTCTGGCCCCAGCCCAGGCCTGAGGCCTCTGGCCCAGGAATTATGCCTGGGCAGGGGACCCCCATCTCCCTCTGATCACTTGCTCCACCCCCCACCCAAGCCTGACTCCTCTGACCCAGGCTTCAGGCCTGGGCAAGGGGACCATCATATCCCCCCAATCCCTGGCTCAGCCCCCCGCCCAGGCCTGATGCCTCGGCCAGAGGAGTTGACCCTCATCACCCTCCGATCACCAATCACCAGATTGGCCCCTTGACCAGGCCTGAGGCCTCCGGCAGAGGTGTCAGGCCTGGGCAGGGGACCCCCAGCTCCCCGCGGTTGCAAGCTCCACCCCTGCCCAGGCCTAACGCCTCTGGGTGAGGCATCCGGCCCGGGCAGCGGGGACCCGCAGCTGCAGCGGCCCCGCGATCGTGGGCTCCGCTCTAGGCCCAGGCAAGGGACCCCTAGCTCCCGGGACTGCCAGCTTCGACTGTGCCCAGCTCCCATCACTGGCTCCACCCCTACTTCCTGCTATTACTGGCCAGGGCGGAAAAGGCACCTGATTCTCCGATCATGGCTGGGGGGCAGGGCAAAGGTGGCCCCGGGGCCGCCTTTGCCCTGCCCCCCCAGCTCTTAGCTCCCCCCTGGGTTTCTGATCACTGTCAGTGGCAGGGGGCTTCTTCCTGCTTTCCTTTCACCTCCCTGCATTGTGCCTACATATGCAAATTAACCGCCATCTTGTTGGCAGTTAACTGCCAATCTTAGTTGGCAGTTACTGCCAATCTTAGTTGGCAGTTAACTGCCAATCATAGTTGGCAGTTAATTTGCATATAGCCCTGATTAGCCAATGAAAAGGGTATCGTCGTACGCCAATTACCATTTTTCTCTTTTATTAGTGTAGATTTAAATTTTCAGTTACATGTGCATTTTTATGTATCACACTTCAAAATTTCTGGAATGTTTTTTCCATTTCATACTTCCTAAACACTTTTTTAAAATTTATTTTTCTCCAACCACATGCATCATGAACATACTTATTTTGCTTACTTTCAGATTCCTTCCACAAAGTGTAAACACAATGAAGGCAGACATTTTTGTCTGTTTTCTTACTGTTGCATTCTCAAGACTTAAAACAGTGACTGGCATATAGAATATTCATCAAGTATTCTTTGAAAGAATAAATAAATGACAAACTCATGGAGACTTCAGAATCAGCAGGAGAAATTTCAACAAGTCAGAGACTAATGTGTTTTGCAGTTGGGAGGTGAAGATGTATTTGAGAACAGTAAGCTGAGTTTTGCATTGCTTGTCTAACTCATGAGAAAGAAATCAGGCCTGGAGAAGGGCATACCCTGTTTGGGGCAATATTTTTTGTAAATTTGAAACTTTTTACACCTCATCTGGCATTTCTTAAAATTGTCATAAAAGGTGGATGACATCACATGAACTTATTTCAATAGGGACTATTTCAATAATATTCAAATGGGACTTTAACTGGGTTTTGTTTAAGTTTCAGGCAGAATTTTCATGAGGATTATAACACAATTCAAAAGTGGAAAATACACACAATTCTTAATCCACTCTGTAGAAAGTAAAGTAAGAGTACCACACAAGTTTTCCACAACCCATACTTCAAATAAACATCTAATTATCAATGGTTACATATACTTTCAGCTTCTCATTTATCTAATTCTAGACCATTATTTAATCATGATGGATTGTGGTAGCAGCATCATTTGTGGTGCAGGCTATGATCTGCTATGATTCCTCTGCAAAATTATTATGATGAATCACACTTGTCAATGATTTTTGAATGAGACAAATCCAAAACTAATTTGCTCTCTACAATCCAGATGTAATTGCCTATGTATCATAAATCTTCCATGAAAATATTCTTCAGTTTCATTTCTGTCAACAAACAAAAGTGTTCTTCATAGTTCACTCCCCAAGAAAAACAATAGAGTATAATTAGAAGGGAGGAAGGACATGTAGAGTTGACTTGAATATAAAAAAATAAAAATGCCTGGATTAAATAGGCTGCACAAATGAATCCCTGTTGTCAAAATCATTGTAAATTGCATCTCTCCATTTTTGGTCCAGTTACCTTATGATAACTCTAAAATATTTAATCTTCATGCTAAATTGTGGAAATGAAACAATGCTTATAGAGTAGTGAATTTAAAAATTACTTACAGTTATTTATTTTGAAATAGATGGAAGTTTAGTTACATAATATTGAGGAGGTAAAAATAAAATTTATTACTGCAGGACATTGAACATGAAATTTAAAAATTGTTTTATTCACTGGAGGAAATCTTGGCTATTAATTAACTATAGTACAAATAAAATATAGACTATGGTTTCAAATCACACAGGATCCAGAAAATTTACCAGGGCATGCCGCCTACAGCACTCACTTTGGGAAGGTGTGTGTGTGTGTGTGTGTGTGTGTGTGTGTGTGTGTGTGTTCTATAAAATAGATGCACTTGTTTGAAATGGGTAGTAGTTGAGTAATTCTGCATGGGTATACACCTATCATTCCTTTTTTAAAAAAAAATTCTCACTGAAATATGTGAAATAAGCCAGTCAGAGAAAGATAAATATCACATGATCTCACTCATTTATGGAATATAATGAACAACATAAACTGATGAACAAGAATAGATCCAGAGACAGAGAAGCATTGATCTGACCATCAAACTTCAGAGGGATGAGCTTGCTACAGCAATAAAGTCTAACCTATTCCAGTGCTTTCCTCTATGAGACAAGCCATTTTATAGACTTAGACAGTGTTAAAACAAACAAACAAAAAACAAAAACAAAAACAAACAAACAAACAAAAACCAAAAAAACAAAAACAAAAACACAAAAAACTTCAGAGGGAAAGTAGGGGAGGATGGAGATAAGGGGGAGAGATCAACCAAAGGACTTGTATGTATGCATATAAGCCCAATGGACACAGACAACAGGGGGGTGAGGGCATGAGTGGAGGGGGGTGGAGGGTAATGGGGGGATAAAGACACATATGTAATACCTTAATCAATAAAGAAAAAAAATCCTCACTGGAGGATATGTGTTTTATTGATTTTAAAAGAGAGGAAAGGAGGGAGAGAGAAAGAAGAGAGAGAGAGAGAGAGAATAGATAATATTGGTGGTTGTCTCCCATACATGCCCCGACCAGGGATCGAATGTGCAGCCTGACTACGTGCCCTGACCATATCCTACAATGATGCTCTAACCAACTGTGTGACACTGGCCTTGGCCAGGGCCATTTCTATTTTTAATAAATGATTTAATATGCTTCTTTTCTCAGTGGGGGCTCAGTAGCCTCTCCCTTCTGTGTATGAAACATAGCACACTTCATTATGCAAACTTCCCATATCAGCATCCTTTCTTAGTATATGAAAGAAGGTATTTTGACCAATCAAAGCTCAGAAAGTGTAAATAGACACTTTCTCAGAAGAAAACCAAATCTTCTCTGAGATGAATGTGTCTAATCTCAAATTTCATTTCTTTTTCCCATAGTACATTCCTTTGTGCTATTTTTCATAGAATCCATGCTTCTGAACTAACCTCACATAATATCACTAGTAATAGCACTTACATAGTGTATTCTATCTTCAAAGTACAGAACAAACATTAAATAAAATGTGCATTGAAAGAAGTTAGAACTTGCAAATGTGTGTGAAATGAGCAAATATACTTTATTATTAATTTTTTGGATAATGTAATTTATTAATCTGTTTTTGAAAATATTTTTTTCCTGTCATATAAGAGGGATAATGTCCATTGTGGGGAAGTATATGAGCCTATAACTGGCTTTTACAGATGATTAAATGCTGGGGTTGAGGCTGAGCCTTCGATAACTGCTTGAGCCATTTATGACATCATTTACTACCCTGCTGTGGAACATTAGGCCTTAAATAACATCAACCATGTGCTTTTACTGAAAAGAAGAGAAATAAAAATAAAATTCCCTTTCAAATGTAGAAAAAATACATGTTCAATGTATAGAGCCTTATGGAAATGTCATAAATATACAGGAGTAAAATTATATTTAGTGAATTTTCTGTGATAGAATTGGGATCCAGGGTATCACTTGACACCTGTCTGGGTAGCCTTTGGATAGAAAACTTATGAAGGGACATTTCTTTTATCTATGGGCATAGAAAGCACACTGGGTTTATAATAGGCCATGGCATTTAGTCACTGCTATACAGGGGACTCTAACGCCACACAAAGTAACTTCATGCTTCCAATGTTCATCTACTTAAACTGAATGTGGTCTCTCTAAGTGGGCACATGTGGCTGTACAAAAGCAAACCATGTACAATGCTTTAAAATATATCTAGCAAAATGCAAAGACTATTGCTTCTCAGGTTGTCACTTAAAATATGCTCATTGGATTCTTAATCCTTCCTGTATTTTTCCTGACCTTGAAGCATTTACTGCTGAATGATATTTTTTTTTGATAAAAAGAAACCTAAAATGAAGATCTACATGAGAATGTGAATAAAGAATCCATGACAGGTAATAAATAGCTGTGGGATAGGAGCATATCCTATCGAATAAAAGAGTAATATGCAAATTAACTGTCACTTCATTATAAAGATGGCAGCGTCCACAGACAATAAGGAGGGAATATGCAAATTGATTTGACAAAGATGGTGGTACCGGCTGGAGCCACGGAATGGCAGGAGAGTGGGCGGGAAGGCAGCGACCTGGGAAGCCAAGCCAAGCCAGTGGGAGAGTAGGCGGGAAGGCATGGCTTCCCAGGTTGCCCCAGTGACCAAGGAATGGGGCTAGGGGAGATCAGACCAGGAGGAGAGGGCAGTTGGGGGTGATCAGGCTGGCAGTGGGGGAATTTGAGAGAGAGGAGACCAGCAGGGGGGGCCAGTTGGGGGCGAGCAGGCTGTGAGGGGGCAGTTGGAGATGAGCAGGCCAGCAGGGGGGCCAGTTGGGAGTGAGAAGGCTGGTGGGGGCACAGTTGGGGGTGAGCAGGCTGGCCTGCAGAGTGGTTATGGGCAATCAGGCAGGCAGGCAAGCAGGCAGGTGAGCGATTAGGAGCCAGTGGTTGTGCCTAAACTGGCAGTCGGACATCCCCCGAGGGGTCCCAGATTGGAGAGAGTGCAGGCCAGGCTGAGGGACACACCCCCCATCCATGAATTTTGTGCACTGGGCCACTAGTTTATAATAATAACAATAGTAATAGTAATAATAGATAACACTACTAAACTTTCTACACAGTGTGTCATTCAGTTATCCTAACATTCCTATCAAGAAAAATCTATTATTATTCTTATTTTTTTTCAGATAAAGAAACTGAGATTTAAAAACTTTATTGAGCCGTTAGTGGAGCATGGTACCATGCACTGAAAGGTCACATATTCTATTCCTGGTCAGGGCACATGCCCAGTTTGCAGGGTTGATTCCTGGTTGGGGTTAGTGTGGGAGACGGCCAATCAATGTTTCTCTCTCACTGGTGTTTCTCTCTGTCTTACTCTCTCTCTTTCATCAATAAGAAATAAGGAAGGAAGGAAGGAAGGAAGGAAGGAAGGAAGGAAGGAAGGAAGGAAGGAAGGAAGGAAGGAAGGAAAGAAGGAAAGAAGGAAGGAAGGAAGGAAGGAAGGAAGGAAGGAAGGAAGGAAGGAAGGAAGGAAGGAAGGAAGGAAGGGAGGGAGGAAAACCTTAGTGAGAGAGCTGAGATCTAAACCCAGTAAGTCTGATTCCAGAGTCACACCTTTATCACCAGGACATGCCTCAGCAATCAGTGTTCCGTGCTCGTATGCACCACTCATTGCACACACTTTGCATATATCAGTCATTACAAAAGGCTTATATATTTACCCTAAAAAAGAAGTCCCAGAGACCAAGGAGCAGAATGAGCATTCACATTTAGATTTGTCTGATACCAAAACCTGTGCTTGTTCTACATACACGTAAGCAGTTTTATTATTTTAGCTTTGGAAGAGACGTCTGCAGTCTCTAGTACAGACCCGGACCCCTCATTTTCACATCCACTGAAGGAAAGATAAGTGATCTGCAAAAAGTTCTGCAGTAAGGCAGTGTCAGAGCCTATGATAACTTCTATATTTTTGTAGTGACAGTACCTTGTTCCCACAGCTGGCAGTGTTTTCCTCACTGCCCACAATAGAAGAAGGGTTCCTGGAGATAAAGCAATAACAATTTGGGATGCTCCAGTCCCTATTATCTTTGCACTGAGAAACAGGACAAAAAATACCCTTGAATTTAATGTCAGGGAATTAATGACTAAAATCCAATACTGCTAATCTCACAACTAAATGTTCTAATATATAATCAAAGATGGTCAAACAACTGAACTGTATGATTAAAGTTAGATATGCTAATGGCTCCCATTTTTTGAGTCTTTATTATGTGCTAAGCATTGCATTAATTCACTTAATCCTCATAGCAGTTATATGACATGGACACAATTATTATTTATATTTTATAAGTGGGGAAACTGAGGCACAAAAGGGTTAAGTAACTTGCTTAATGTTGTCCAGTGGGTGAATGTTTGAGCCATGAACCCTGGGTATCTGAGAGTACACTCTCTCCTTCATTTGTCTGAAATTGCTTGTTGACTATATTTCAAATGATTTTAAATAGCAATTTGAAATTTAATGTCAATGGATTTCTCCTGGACCCCAGGGAATATGCACAGATTTTTTAAAAGTTATACAGGGGCTTAGGTATACATCAATGAAGATAATTTAGATGGTCTGAGGTTACTTCTTGGTGCCTAATTTAATCACTGTTCTTTGATACAGATGGATGTTCCAAACTAGGAATAACGTGCCTGCCTAGAGTAACACTGAATTATTCTAATATCTCTCTGTATAGGAGGATTAACATCCTGAGGTGATTTCCATTCTCTTCATTCAGATATTTCTTGATATTGTAAAACCATTTCTTCAGCTTCTCTGATATATCTACATTATGAAGAACAATGGTGTGTATTATTATTAGCTATTAACATATACATAGTAATTTTTATAGACTTATAGCCAAATGTGCATCTATAGTTGATGCTCATCTGTGACCAGTAGAGTAATTTTTATTTTTTATACAGTCCCTTTCATTGCAAAGTGCCCCACTGGTCTCTTATTTTTAAGTAATAAATTTCTTGCAATAAAATGATGGGGATGTAAATTTGATTCCCCAGGCAGATGTGTAAAAATCATTGATATTCTAGTTAACATAAATTCCATTCTACAGCTAATCCGTTGCATGGCTCTGCTTAACAGTGGAAATGGCAGTCTCATATACAGATGCTCACCACTTCTCTGTAGCTCAATAAGATGTGAGTGTGATTTGTGTACATATAACCATTTCCCCCTGAATAGTGTGTTTATGCTTTTCAAACATATGCCCAATAAATACAATGCATGAGATGAATTTGGTCAAATAGAAAGTTAATTAGCCCTGATGTGCCCTCCTCATATAACAGTGGAGCACAGAATAATCTGGGAGCAGCATTCATTAATCTTCTGACAGACATTATTTGGTATCTGATACAGGGATATCAGTTTATTTTTTGGCACAAAAGTTTCATAACACATAGCACAGAACTTCATTGGCCCATAACAATAAGCCTTTCTTAAATTTACACTCTGACGTGGTCACTGGTGGCCTGCTAATTTTGGTGGAAATTATATTTATTTCTGGGGGATCAAAGTCTGTTAAATGATCTGGAAGTCTTCAGCTGGAATGACTGGGTCATCTTGGCTCTGTTCCAATCTCTCATCTTTTTGCAGATAGGCCTGGACATCTTCTTCTCATGTTGATGACATAGGGCAATGACAAGGGCGAGTATAGTTGTACCTGACCATTCCAAGCTTCTGTTTGCCTCATGTTTGCTAAAAACCCATTGGCCAAAGATGAGACATGGCCAAGCCAAAGTGGGGAGAGATGTCCATCTCTCTTAGACCCGTCCTAGGAAATTTTTGAAAAGTTATATGGCAGAATATTGTAGATACGGGGAAAGATAAACAATTGGGTCTGTTAGTATTAGTTAATATTGTCTTCACTGATAGTGGCAATTATTTAATAACTTCTAGTATGTAAAATTTGCTCATTTCTATTCCACTAACCTCTCCCTGTCTCCCAAATATCACCCATTCATAGCATCAGCACCACATTGTCCAAAATTTTATGCTTTTTAACAGGTTTGGATGTGGGGTGGGGGGGTCTCTTGATCTAGAGAACTATAAATGAAAAGACAAATTATCTGTCCACAAACACACAAACTATGTGGCAGATTATATCTTTAAAAATAGTCTATTTAATACTTCCGGATAACTCAACCATTATGTTGTGGGTAAACCAAGTCCACCTAGAAGATCATGTGAAGATACTACACCCAACAGATGTAGCAAGGTCACCACCAGCATCTATCATCAGACATCTTGGTAAACAAACCTTCAGTAAACAAACCTCTGGCCTTCAAGTCCTCTAGCTGAGATGACAGAGACTATTGGATAGAGAGAAGCTATCACCACTATTTCTACTCCAAAATTCTGCACCACAAAAATCAATGAACTTAAAGGGGTTTTTTGTGCCACTCAGTCAGGGAGAGAATTACAATAAACACTTTCATTTGAATGAAAAAATAAGAGGCACTGTAGCAGTCACTAGGCCATATTAATTTTGAAATACTTCCTGGTAACATTTTTCCATGTTCTCCTACCCTGAAATGGAATATAGTCCTTGATTAAGCCTTGGTTCTGTAATCTGGGAATGACCAAGCCTATTTAGAACAAGGTGATGATGCTTTTGCAAGTATAGCTACCTTGAATACTCTTTGGATTTTCTATGTATCAGATTTGAGTTTATACATGTACCATAAGCTACATCCCAGTTGGTTTTGGGACATATCTATCAATCTAGACTGACTTACTGGTATTTTTTGACATATAAAACTGTTACGAGACAATACCATTATCCTTAGGAGTCCATTGGTCTGGCTAAGAACGTCTACTGGCCACCAATTTAATGATTTCAGAGGACTTAACAAAAGGGCTTAAAGATCTCTGGTCCTGAGAATCCTATATAATAAAAGGCTAATATTCAAATTGTCCCTTTGACCAGGAGTTTGACCAGGGGGTGGGGCTGGCTGGCCAATCGCCTGCAGCCCCTCCCTGCAGCCAGCCCCACCCCTGATTGGCCCACCCACCCTGATTGGGGGTGAGGCTGGCCAACTGCCCACGGCCCCTCCCCCTAGCTGGGCCAGCACAATAAGCCCTGATTGTGCATGAATTCGTGCACCGGGCCTCTAGTGTATTAATATGGAAATCTGTCACTTGTTTGAAAGGCTGGAGATGTGAACAGTTTTCTTTTCCAAACTACGAATTTCCAAAATTCCGGAGCTCTCCACATTCCCACTAAATTATTTTTGGAAACTAGCCAGTTCTTCAGTCTACATCTTTTTTCTTGTAGAATCCTATATAATAAAAGGCTAATATGCTAAGTGTCTGATCAACCGGTCGTCCACTCAACCAATCAAAGCATAATATGCAAATGATATGCTAAGGCCGCTCAACCGCTCGCTATGACGTGCACTGACCACCAGGAGGCAGACAGTCAACCGATTGACCAGTCACTATGACGTGCACTGAGCAACAGGGGGAAGACACTCCCGACCTGTAGGTTAGCTTGCTGCTGGCGTCTGGCCAATCAGGACTGAGCAAGATGGGTAAGACACACCCTGGAGCCCTCCCATGGTCCCTCTCAGGCTGGCTAACCTCCTGCATCCCTTTCCAGCCCCGATTGTGCACTGGTGGGGTCCCTCGGCCTGGCCTGTGCCCTCTCGAAATTCTGAACCCCTCGGGGGATGTCCTGATCCCTCAAGCCAGGCTGAGGGATGCCACTGGTCCACAAATTTGTGCACCAGGCCTCTAATCTTACCATAAACAGCTAAAAGCAACCAGTAGATGTTTTCAGTACTTTCCTTGGACATCTCTTTAGGTCAAGCCCCAGAGTTCATTAGGTATATTATCTGACTTTCAGGTTACATGTTACGGTTCTACTAAATGTGACACAACTTTAGAACACAGGTTATCACACTTCACTTTTCCTGTCACAGTTTTCCTATTCCGTTTTTCCATCATCCTTTAATGCTATCTTTATTACCTATCTCCTGGCCCCAAAATCAAGGTATCATATTTTTGTTATAGTAGCACTCCATTTTTAGTACAATTCTTTAGTTAGCTACCTATAGCCTTAATAGTAATGTGAAACAAACAGCCACAGAACTTCAGTGCCAAACAACCATAAGAATTTATTCCTTATGTGAATGAAATAGTCCTAGCAGCAATTCTGCTGATCACGCTTGGGCGTTACCTGATTATCAGATGATTTAGCATGGCCTCACCTGGGAAAATTGGGAGACCAGAGATCTGCTCCATATGATTCCATCCTTTATCTGGCTAGCCCAGGTATATCCTTTCCTGCCAGTATTACTAGAAGGCAAGTGTGAGAATAAACCAAATTGTATGAGCCTATTTTAAATTCTGTTTTGCATCATACTTTTTAAAAAATAAGTATATAAATTTAATAAACAGAATTTTTACTTTATTTTACCTCAGCAACACCTGGGTAAATGTTTCAAATTAGGACTTTTTCTCCAAAGTCCCAGTGGTCTCTCTCTCTCTCTCTCTCTCTCTCTCTCTCTCTCTCTCTCTCTCTCTTTACTTTTAATTTCTTTATTGATTAAGGTATTACATCATACTTTTTAACATGTTATTGACTAAAGCAATACAAGGCTACACTCAGGTGCGGGGTTCATGTCCCAGTATAAAGAAGGGTTCAGGAATCTGGAAAAGGGGCCATGTGCAGATGACATAGGAATCCAGAGACTAATAAAGAGTCCAGAGACGAGATATAATTTTGAAAGGCATTGGGGGTCAGAGGACCTTCAGCTAAAGGAACTTAAGAGTTATCCTCCTTGTCTAGGACCCTTGCTTTTATTAACACAATTTGTCCTAAGGCATGGTGGAGATAATACACTTCAAAGGGTAAGGTTTCAAAGGGTACAGAAGCATTGTCAGAATGGGGGAATAGCCTACAGCTGTTCAGGTGTTTGGCCAATAGGAGGCTGCCGGGAGCCGGTCCATCCTTGCTGTTTCAAGGGACCTGGCATATATGGCATATGGTTCTTAATATGTTTGCTCACCTTCTTGGCACTGTGTTTTAACCAAGGTCACCTCTCCGAGAAAGGTTGAATCCCCAGGTAGGGATTTTCCCCTGAAGTTAGGGAGGGAATAAAACCCCTCAACTAAGTGCCAGGCGGGTAATTAATCCCTTTAACTATGAACAATCATGCTTAAACTACATAATCTTTTCTCCCTGGAATGGAGATAAGAAACGCCCTAACCTTTGTAATAGAGATTGATAGGATTGAATCAACTGGTATAAATACAGTTGTAACAAGACAGAAACACTCAGAACTCAGAAGACAGAACTCAGGAGACAGAATTCAGAAGACAGAACTCAGAACACAGAACTAAGGACACAGGGCTTGGAAGACAGGACCAAGAGAGACAGAGCCTAGGCACAGAACCTACACAGAACGTTCTCTAGAGACAGAAGAACTTCGCTGGAGAGAGCATGCCGGAGGATCCTGGAGCGGGACTGGCCTCGGAGCCTAGAGACAGAGCCTAGCGGGAGAACATGGCAAGGGATCCTGGACTGAACCTGACTACAGAGATTGGCAGGAGAACCTGACTGGAACCTGGACACTGAACCTGACTGGAGAGCCTGGACAGAACCTGGCTGGAGAACCTAGCGAGGGAACATGGCTACAGAACCTCGCTGGAGATCCGAAGCAGAACCTCTCTGGAGATCCAGACCAAAACTTGGCTGGAGATCCTGGCTGGAGATCCTGGCTAGGCTGCTGATCAACTGAACACTGTCTCCGTGTCATTCCTTCTTCGCCAACTCCGTCCACACCTTTGGGGACCCCTGGACCCGCTGGGGCTGGACCCCGGCAGGAGGCAATAACATATAGATTAAGATGTCCTTTAACTGTCTGGCAGCCATAATCAGTTTCCTATTCAGGTTTGGGGAAATGCCTTTAGCCATTTCCAACAGATGACTACATGTGTGACTCAACCCTGTTGAGTCCCCAAGTCTCATCAACCTTTTGATGAAACTCTTGAAATTATGACATGCTGAAATTGGTCTACGGCACTCAGGGTGGAAATTGTGCCTGCTCCCATGCCCATGGGAGAGGATGGTAAAATTATATGCAAAATCATGTGGAGGGGCAAACGATCAGGGGCCATCTCTGCATCTACCAATTCTGGACCTTTTGACTCCAAACTTCCAAATCTTATGTGCAGACCAAATACATTGTCAGTTACTTTAGTTTATATATTATTGGAATTGTATATGTATTTTGCTTTAGATTTCACAGTGCTTATAGCTTATTTTGTATATTTAAAATACCAATGAAAAATACTCACCTGGCAGGGGAGATACCATGGTCATGAAGGTGGTTTTCCCAGGGCGGAGATTCCCTGTTGCACTCTGAGTGTGCGGGTCCCTGCTATTCCCCCAAATGTGGAGGACTCCATTGCAGAATTTGTGGTAGTGGGGGACTGCATTCATACTTTCTCCTAAAAAACACCAATTAAAGCAAAAATAATTCCTGTTGAGGAGAGTACCTCTTATTGTCTTCATACAGATGGGGAAATCTCAGTAAAGGGTTTAAGGCATTTGCTAAATTTCTTTTCCTTTGGACAAATAGTGTTCAGATTGTTCCCGTTTGTCAACTAAAACATTTGTTTCTGCAATTAAACCATATTAAATAGCAGCAAAGATGATTTCAGTTGTGGGGACTTTTCCCTTTCTGTCTTTTACATATATTTTTTTTTGTTTTCTCGTACATTAAGTATTTATAAGATATTTTCTTAATGAGGATCAAGTCAGACTATATTTTTCTAACACTATAAACAGGATTAAATATATTTCCACATACACAATGCATGGTTGCATATGCCTTGATCAGTTGGGATTTTCCTGCAGAATAAACTGAATTGTCATGGGTAACCAATAGGGCAAGTATAGGTGACCTTAATGATAATCACTGCTTGTTACCAAAGCTGTCATATAAAAAACCACATGCTTGACCTGAAAGCCCATTTTATTTTCTTTAAGCAGATAGTAGTTGAATTTAATGAAAGCCTTTAGCCTTTTGCTGTGCTTTACTTCCTAAAGCGCTCACTAAAGAGAAATTAACTAATATTCAAGGAAAGGGATATAATATTTTTGTGACTTTCAACCTCAGGAGCAAAGCCCATTAGTAGCTATAGATTTTTCTCTAAAGCAATGAGCTAGTGTATAATCAATTCGTGTTAGGTTAACACTGTATATCAAGATGATAAGTCTTGGTGGATCTGTACTTCTGTTTCCTATGAGACTTGGTACCAGGCTCTGCATTGATTCTAAGAGATGAAACAGAAACTGAAGTCTCAATGGCTATAAAACAATCCTTTGTGTCTGACCTCAGACACCCTCTCAACAATCCATGAGAAATAAACATTTATTTTAATCAATAACTTCCCTGCGGGTAAAACAACTTAATAATTAAAACTTCTAATAGTTTAAACAATACCAATAATAGACCATGTATTTGCCTAATGTTTTCAATTCTGTCTATATGTTTCTCTTTCTCTCTCTCTCCCTCTTATTTTTCTCTTTATTGAATTGTCAAAAACTAGTTTTCTAGTTTTCTTTGGAGTATAGAGACTTTTAGGTATTGAAAAATGTTTCTTGTGGACTTAATTCAAAGAATTAGGCTCCTATATTATTCAAATAATCTGAAAACATAATGCACAAATCCATAATTTAAAACCTGAATTTTCTACTATGTTAACTGATAAGAATGTTTTTCTGTTTCTTTCAAAATTTTTTAAAGTGTGTAGTTTAATTTTTTGTGGTCACTAATCCATGATCTTTTTTGGTATTATGTGAGACTACCATATAGTATGTTGGAAAGTTTCTATTACCTTAGAGCCAGAAGGTCTGCTTCTCTAACTTTGCACAATCATTTAAGACTCAGGTTTTTCATTTATCAAATTTGAATAACAATTATAATTTTTCTTTTCTCTACACCAACAATGGTTTATGGGCATAAAATTAATCACTAATATGTGAATGTCTTCTGTGTACTATAATTCTTTCACAAATAAAGACACTTGAGATATGGGAAAAAGAGACTGAAGGATACTGAGTTTGATTCCAGTCAAGGGCACAGCCCAGGTTGCTGGTTCAGTCCCCAATAGGGGGTGTGTAGGAGGCAGCTGATCAATGATTCTCTCTCATCATTGATAGTTCTATCTCTCCCTTTCCTTTCTTCTCTGTAGTCAATAAAAATATATTAAAAGTAGTGACTTTTCCAATGCTGATGTGTATGCAGAGAAATGGAATCTTTCATACATTATTGGTAGAAATTTAAAGTGAAACAGTCACTCTGGGAAATAGGTAGGCAGTTTCTTTAAAAAGTGATTATATACGAACCAAATTACCCAGCAACCATACTCCTTTTATTCCAGAGTAATAAAAACTCATATCTGCCCAGAAACCTATACAGGAATATTCATCACAGCTTTATTTGTAATAGCCAAAGCCTGGAAACAACCAAGTGGCATACAATAAATGAATGGATAAAAAAACTGGGTACATCCATACCATGGAATACTGTTATCAACACTAATAAAAGAGAAAAATGGTAATTGGCGTACGAGCTACCCTTTTCATTGGCTAATCAGGGCTATATGCAAATTAACTGCCAACTAAGATTGGCAGTTAACTGCCAACAAGATGGCGGTTAATTTGCATATGTAGGCACAATGCAGGGAGGTGAAAGGGAAAGCATGAAGAAGCCCCCTGCCACTGACAGTGATCAGAAACCCAGGGGGGAGCTAAGAGCTGGGGGGCAGGGCAAAGGCGGCCCTGGGGCCACCTTTGCCCTGCCCCCCAGCCATGAGCGGAGAATCAGGTGCCTTTTCCGCCCTGGCCAGTGATAGCAGGAAGTAGGGGTGGAGCCAGCGATGGGAGCTGGGCACGGTCGAAGCTGGTAGTCCCAGGAGCTAGGGGTCCCTTGCCTGGGCCTAAAGCGAAGCCCACAATCGTGGGGCCGCTGAAGCTGCGGGTCCCCGCTGCCCGGGCCAGACGCCTCAGCCAGAGGCGTCAGGCCTGGGCAAGGGGCCAATCCTGTGATTGGAGAGTGATGGGGGTCAACGCCTGAGGGCTCCCAGTATGTGAGAGGGGGCAGGCTGGGCTGAGGGACACTCCCCCCCCACACACACACACAGTGCACGAATTTCGTGCACTGGGCCCCTAGTTCAGTAATAAAAAGAAACAACTTGGATGGATTTTAGGAGTATAATGCTGATTGGAAAAGGCCAAACTCAAGTATCACATGATGTATAATACCATTATATACTATTCTTGATATGACTATATATTGCTATACATTATCATTAGTGGTTGCCAAGGATTAAGGACAAGTGGGATAGGTGTGCCTATAAAGGAGTAGAATGAGGTAGATCTTTGTGGTGATAGAATAGTTCTGTATCTTGATTGAGGACATGGTTGTAGAGATTTACATATGTGATAAAATGGCATAGAACTATGCACAGACATTGATATAATGTAAAGGGCCTTATTTTTATGTTGTTCTATAGTTATGTAAAATTCAACCCTAGGGGGAAATCCTCAGTGAAGGGTACATGGGACCTCGTAATACCAATTTCTTGTGACTCCATAATAATATCAAAACGATTAAAAGTATTTACTGTTAAATACAGATTAACATTCAGTTGAGACTTTTAAAATACTTAGAATAGTGAGACTCTTTGAAAAATAACTGGAAAGTGATAAAATATTTAAAAATATTCCATGTAGGAAAACCAATCATTATTAATTTGTTTATATAAAATGCTTTTTACTTTCTAGGACCTATCCTGTGTAGAAAGGACAATAAAAAATCACTGCTGGAATGATAGGTTAGTGCCGAACAAAATTATGTTTAAATATAATGAAAACACAAAGGAAATTTTTATTTGCAAAATTTGATATTTTATTAAAATTAATCTGATTGGTCCTTACCAAGATTAAAAAAAACAAACAAAAAAAACACATTATTTTTTCCATGCCCATTTTTTGTTGAGAAAATTATCATGTTGGCTCTAGCCAGTTTTGCTCAGTGGATAGAGCTAAGGCTGTGGGCCAAAGGGTCCTGGGTTCGATTCCAATCAAGAGCATGTACCTTGGTTGCAAGCTCCTTCTTGGCCAGGCCCTGGTCCGGGCACATACAGAAGGCAACCAGTCAATGTGTTTCTCACACACTGAAGTTTCTCTCACATATATGTTTCTCTCTGTATTTCCTTCTGTCTTCCATACTCCCTAAAAATCAATGGAAAAATATCATTCAGTGAGGATTAACAAAAATAAAAAACCAACCAAACAAACAAACAAACAAAAAAAGAAAATCATCATGTTGGACCAGTGACTCAGATAAGTAGAAAATGTCTCTTTTTACAGTAGGTTGCTGTACTGGAATTTTTTACATTTTAAATTCTCAACAATTTTGGTGTTCTCAGCCATATGACATTATATATTAGATCTGTGATAATTGTTATGGCAGTCATTGCATGAGCCACTTTTTTTGTATTTATAACATTAAAAAAGCCCAAATTCTTTCATGAGAGGTTTTATTCCCATAAAATCTCTGACCACTGGATTTTTTTTTTATTCTTTCCATCTTCCCAGTGTGTAATTTTGGAGCATTCTTGTGAATACTAATATGTTTTGTGTATCTTGCATTGACCAAGTTTTCCCCATCAATGCATTACTTTAATTTTTTTTTTTAAAACTAAAAGTACACACACACACACGACATAAAATACTGTTAAGTATCTCTTGAGCAAAAAAAGGAGGAGCATGCAGGAAGGAAAGTGCTAGTTCTCCTTCTTTCCTAGTTTCCATTACATCTGCTGATAGTAGATATAATATAAAAACAAAAGCTTGTAGAAAGCCACATGCAAAAGAATGAAACTAAACTACAGTTGGTCCCTATGTACAAAAATTAATTCAAAATGAATCAAAGATCTAAATATAAGATTGGTAACAATAAATTGCATAGAAGAAAATATAGGTACTAAACTGATGGACCTTGGTCTTAGATTTTATGAATTTTACCTCAAAGGTGAGGGAAGTAAGACAAAAATAAATGAATGACACTATATCAAACTAAAAAGCTTCTGCACAGCAAAAGAAATGGCCAACCAAACAAAAAGGCAACCAACTGAATGGAGATGATATTTGCAAACAACAGTTCTACTGAGGAGTTAATATTCAAAATATATAAGTAACTCATACAACTCAACATCAAACAAACAAACAATGCAATACAATTAAAAATGGGCAGAGGGCCTAAATGGACACCTCTCTTAAGATGACATACAAATGGCCAACAGATATATGAAAAGATGTTCACCCTTACTAGCTATTATAGAAATGCAAATCGAAACTATAGTAAGATACCACCTGATAGAATGGCTATTATCAACAAGACAAATAATAAAAAGTGTTGGAGAGGTTGTGGAGAAAAGGAACCCTCATTCAATGCTGGTGGGAATGTAAACTGGTATAAGCACTATGGAAAATGGTATACAGGTTACTCAACAAATTAAGACTATAGTTACTATAGAGCCCAGCAATTCCTCTTCTGAGTATCTACCCCCAAAATTGGAAAATATTTACATATTCACAAAGACTATATATATATATATATATATATATATATATATATATATATATATATACCTATGTTCATGATAGCATTATTCATGGTGGCCAAGACATGAAAAAACCAACTGTCCTTCAATCGATTACTGGATAAAGAAGATGTGGTACATATATACAATGGAATACTACTCAACTCTAAGAAAGGATGAAATATTGTCATATGTGACATGGATGAACCTTGAGAATATTATGCTAAACAAAATAAGCCAGTCAGAAAAAGCTAAGAACCATATGATTTCACTCTTATGTAGGATATAAAACTGCAACTCATAAACACACAGACAGCAGTATGGTGGTTACCAGAGGGAAGGTAGGTCAGGGTTGGGTAGTAAAGGGGGCCAAATATATGGTGATGGAAGATGACTTGACTTTGGGTGGTGTGCACACAATGCAATATATAGATCATGTATCATAGAAACGTACACTTGAATCCTATATAATCTTATTAACCAATGCGACCCCAATGAATTTAATTTAAAAGAACAAAGAAACTGTGGTCTGGTATAGTGTGGCACCCTTTTTATATTAATGCTGCATGAACACTGGAAAATGGTAAATATGTCTTTGCTTAGCACTGTGACAACCATCAGACCCTTAAGGATGCATATTATTAATTTTTTTTTCTTTTTTTTATTTTATTTTTTTATTTTTTATTTTTTTTTTATTTTTCTTTTATTGCTTAAAGTATTACAAAGGGTATTACATATGTATCCATTTTATCCCCCCGCCCTAGACAGTCCCCTAGCCACCCCTATCACCCAGTGTCTTATGTCCATTGGTTATGCTTATATGCATGCATACAAGTCCTTTCGTTGATCTCTTACCCCCCTACCTCCTGCACCCCAACCCTCCCCGGCCTTCCCGCTGCAGCTCGACAATCTGTTTGAGGCAGCTCTGCCTCTGTATCTATTATTGTTCAAAAGTTTATAATGGTCTCTATTGTCCACGAATGAGTGAGATCATGTGGTACTTTTCCTTTATTGACTGGCTTATTTCACTTAGCATAATGCTCTCCAGTTCCATCCATGACGTTGCAAATGGTAAGAGTTCCTTCCTTTTTACAGCAGCATAGTATTCCATCGTGTAGATGTACCACAGTTTTCTAATCCATTCATCTACTGATGGGCACTTAGGCTGTTTCCAGATCTTAGCTATGGTGAATTGTGCTGCTATGAACATAGGGGTGCATATATCCTTTCTGATTGGTGTTTCTGGTTTCTTGGGATATATTCCTAGAAGTGGGATCACAGGGTCAAATGGGAGTTCCATTTTCAGTTTTTTAAGGAAAATCCATACTGTCTTCCATAGTGGCTGCACCAGTCTGCATTCCCACCAGCAGTGCACAAGTGTTCCTTTTTCTCCACATCCTCTCCAGCACTTGTCGTTTGTTGATTTGTTGATGATAGCCAGTCTGACAGGTGTGAGATGGTACCTCATTGCTGTTTTGATTTGCATCTCTCGGATGATTAGTGACTTTGAGCATGTTTTCATATGTCTCTTGGCTTTCTGGATGTCCTCTTTTGAAAGGTGTCTATTTAGGTCCTTTGCCCATTTTTTGATTGGATTGTTTATCTTTCTTTTGTTAAGTTGTATGAGTTCCCTATAAATTTTGGAGATTAGGCCCTTATCAGATATGTCATTGGCAAATATGTTTTCCCACACAGTGGGTTTTCTCGTTGTTTTGTTGATGGTTTCTTTTGCTGTGCAGAAGCTTTTTATTTTGATGTAGTCCCATTTGTTCATTTTTTCTTTAGTTTCAAGTGCCCTAGGAGCTGTATCAGTGAAGAAATTGCTTCGGCATATGTCTGAGATTTTCTTGCCTTTGGATTCTTCTAGAATTTTTATGGTATCCTGTCGTACATTTAAGTCCTTTATCCATTTTGAGTTTATTTTTGTGTATGGTGTAAGTTGGTTGTCTAGTTTCATTTTCTTGCATATATCTGTCCAATTTTCCCAACACCATTTATTGAAGAGACTATCTTGGCTCCATTGTATGTTCTTGCCTCCTTTGTCAAATATTAATTGAGCATATTGGTTCGGGCCGATTTCTGGGCTCTCTATTCTATTCCATTGATCTATATGCCTATTCTTGTGCCAGTACCAGGCAGTTTTGAGAACAGTGGCTTTGTAATACAACTTGATATCTGGTATTGAGATCCCACCTACTTTGTTCTTTTTCAGGATTGCTGCAGCTATTCGGGGTCTTTTTTTATTCCAGATGAATTTTTGGAAAGTTCGTTCTAGATCTCTGAAGTATGCTGTTGGTACTTTAATGGGAAGTGCGTTGAATTTATAGATTGCTTTGGGTAGTATGGACATTTTAATGATGTTGATTCTACCAATCCATGAACACGGTATGTTCTTCCATCTGTTTATGTCTTCCTCTATGTCTTTTTTCAACGTCCTGTAGTTTTCTGAGTAGAGGTCTTTTACCTCTTTAGTTAAGTTTATTCCTAGGTAGCTTAATTTTTTTGGTGCAATGGTAAATGGGATTGTTTTTATAATCTCTCTTTCTGAAAGTTCACTATTGGTGTATAGAAATGCCTCAGATTTCTTGGGGTTAATTTTGTATCCTGCTACATTGCCAAATTCATGTATTAAGTCTAGTAGCTTTTTGATGGAATCTCTAGGGTTTTGTATGTATAATATCATGTCGTCTGCAAATAAGGACAGTTTTACTTCCTCTTTTCCAATTTGGATGCCTTTTATTTCTTCTTCTTGCCGAATTGCAATGGCTAACACTTCCAGTACTATGTTGAACAGGAGTGGTGAGAGGGGGCATCCCTGTCTTGTTCCTGTTCTTAGGGGAAATGGTGTTAGTTTTTGTCCGTTGAGTATGATGTTGGCTGTGGGCCTGTCGTATATGGCTTTTATTATGTTGAGGTATGATCCTTCTACTCCCACCTTGCTGAGAGTTTTTATCAAAAATGGGTGTTGAATTTTGTCAAATGCTTTTTCTGCATCAATTGATATGACCATGTGGTTTTTTTCTTTCAATTTGTTTATGTGATGTATCACGTTTATTGATTTGCGGATATTGTACCATCCTTGCATCCCTGGGATAAATCCTACTTGGTCATGGTGTATGATCTTTCTGATGTACTGCTGGATCCGATTTGCTAAGATTTTGTTGAGGATTTTGGCATCTATGTTCATGAGGGATATTGGCCTGTGATTCTCTTTCATTGTGTTGTCTTTACCTGGTTTTGGTATTAGGGTGATGCTGGCTTCATAGAATGAGCTTGGAAGTGTTCTTTCCTCTTGAATTTTTTGTAGTAGTCTGAGGAGGATAGGTTTTAGTTCTTCCTTGAATGTTTGGTAAAACTCCCCTGTGAAGCCATCTGGTCCTGGGCTTTTGTTTGATGGAAGCTTTTTGATGACTGCTTCAATTTCTTCCATAGTTATTGGCCTGTTGAGATTTTTAGATTCTTCCTGATTGAGTTTTGGAATGCTGTATTTTTCTAGGAATTTGTCCATTTCCTCCAGGTTGTCTAGTTTGTTGGAGTAAAGCTGTCCATAGTATTTTTTAACAATCATTTGTATTTCTGTGGGGTCTGTTGTTATTTCGCCTCTATCGTTTCTGATTTTATTTATTTGGGTCCTTTCTCTTTGCTTCTTGGTGAGCCTGGCTAGAGGTTTGTCAATCTTGTTTATCCTTTCAAAGAACCAGCTCTTGGTTTCATTGATTTTCTGTATTGTTTTTTTTTTGGTCTCTATGTCATTTATTTCTGCTCTAATCTTTATTATCTCCTTCCTTCTGCTCACTCTGGGGTTTTCTTGTTGCTCTCTTTCTAATTCTTTGAGTTGTAGAGTTAGATGATTTACTACCATTTTTTCTTGTTTTTTGAGATAGGCCTGTAGAGCTATAAACTTCCCTCTCAGGACTGCTTTCAATGTGTCCCATAGGTTTTGGATTGTTGTGTTTTCATTGTCATTAGTTTCCAGGATGTTTTTAATTTCTTCTTTGATCTCATTGGTAACCCAATCAATATTTAATAGCATGCTATTCAGCTTCCAGGTGTTTGAGTATTTTGGGTTGTGTTTATTGTAGTTTATTTCTAATATTATGCCATCGTGGTCTGCGAAGACGCTTTTTATGATTTCAATCTTCTTGAATTTGGGGATACTTTGCTTGTGACCCAATATGTGGTCTATTTTTGAATATGTCCCATGAGCACCTGAGAAGAACGTATATTCTCTCGCTTTGGGGTGAAGTGTTCTGAAGATGTCTATTAAGTCCATCTGATCTAGTGAGTCATTTAGGATTGCTGTATCTTTGCTGGTTGTTTGTCTAGAGGGCTTATCCAGTGCTGTCAATGGTGTATTAAAGTCCCCTACTATGATTGTATTGTTGTCGATCTCTCCTTTGATATTTTCCAGGAGTTTTTTTATGAATTTGGGTGCTCCTACATTGGGTGCATATATGTTTACCAGGGTTATATCTTCTTGTTGTATTGATCCCTTTAGTATTATGAAGTGGCCTTCCTTATCTCTTCTTAAGGCCTTCACTTTGAGGTCTATTTTGTCCGATATAAGTATTGCTACCCCAGCTTTCTTTTCCTTTCCATTTGCCTGAAAGATATTTTTCCATCCTTTCACTTTCAGTCTGTGTGAGTCCCTTCTAATGAGGTGGGTTTCTTGTAGACAGCAGATGTATGGGTCATGTTTTTTTATCCATTCAGCCACTCGATGTCTTTTGGTTGGAGCATTTAGTCCATTTACGTTTAAAATTATTATTGAAAGGTACTTGTTTGTAGCCATTTCTTTTTGTGTGTGTGTGTGGCTGTTTTCTTTCTGAGCTTTTTATTTCTTCTTTTTATACCAGTCCCTTTAGCATTCCTTGCATTGCTGGCTTGGTGGTGACAAACTCCCTTAGTCTTTTTTTGTCTGTGAAGCTTCTTATTTCCCCTTCAAGTTTGAATGATAGCCTTGCTGGATAGAGTATTCTTGGATTCAGTCCTTTGCTTTGCATCACTTTGTAAATTTCAGTCCATTCTTTTCTGGCCTGATGTGTTTCTGTTGAGAAGTCATTTGACAATCTAATGGGAGATCCCTTGTATGTAACTTTCCGTCTCTCTCTTGCAGCCTGTAAGATTCTCTCTTTGTCCTGCACATTTGCCATGGTGATTATGATGTGTCTTGGTGTGGGTCTTTTCGGGTTCACCTTGTTTGGGACTCTCTGGGCTTGTGTGACTTTTTTCGTCCCCACCTCAGGAAAGTTTTCTGATATTATTTCTTCGAGTAGGTTTTCTAATCCTTGTTCATCCTTCTGTTGTTCTGGTACTCCTATTATTCGTATGTTGTTTCGTTTCATGTTGTCCCAAAGCTCCCTTAGGCTCTCCTCCTGTCTGTTAATGTTTTTCTCCAATTGCAGTACATTTTGGGTGTGTTTTGCTTCCTTGTCTTCTAATTCACTTATTCGGTCCTCCGCTTCTCCTAGTCTACTGTTGATACTTTCAATGGAGTTTTTCATTGCAGCTATATCACTCTTCATTTCTTCTTGGGTCTTACTTAGGTTGTTGATTTTTTCATCTGTTTCTTCTAGCTTCTTCCATATGTTATCGATTTTTTCATCTGTTTCTTCTAGCTTCTTCCATATGTTATCGATTTTTTCATCTGTTTCTTCTTGCTTCTTGCAGAGGTTGTCGATTTTTTCCTCCATCCGGTTTATGCACTCTAGGATCCTTATTCTGAATTCTTTATCTGTCATGTTGCATGCCTCTGTATTACTTAGCTGCTTTTCTGGAGAGTCCTCCTTCTCTTTCCTTTGGGGGTTTCTTTGTCTACCCATGTTTGATCTCACTGACATATCTAGACGTTGAGTTGTTCAGTGGTTGCTCCCTTGGTGGCAGTGACTCCTTGGTCTGTGGTTGCTCTTCGGGCGGTTGCGGTAGCAGCTGCTCTTCAGTTGTCAGCAGCTCCTCTGGTGGGTGCTGTTCACAGCTGTGGTGGCTCTTCCGGCTGGTGGGGCGAGGTTTCACGTACAGCTGCTGTTCCTCAGCAGAGGATGAGGTGCTCAGGAGGTTGCTGTTGCTTGGATCTGCTGCGTTGATTTAAAGGCACAAAATACAACACAACAAGGCACCACGTACCAGGCACTATACACAAATATATTCATGATATTAATAACCCCAATTAAAGGTGACCACCTGAATTAAGAGAATTAGGGGATAAGGAAGAAGGAAGAGAAAAAGATAAAAGAGAAAAAGGAAAAGAAAAGTAGGGACCAAAAAAAGGGAGTGCAAAAATGAAATTGGGAAAAAGGAAGGGGGAAAATAAAAGCGAGAAACGAAAAAAAAAAAAAAAAAAAAGAGCGAAAAGAGAGAATGAAGTGGAAGAGGGAAGAGACTTTTTATATGAGGAGAATACTCCTATAGAACAGCCATTAATCCCAACAAATTCCAGCAACAGCTCCCTGGATATGAATGCAAACTAGAAACACCCAATAATATAACGATGAAAATAGAATGGTGAACACTAATCCCAAAATAAAATAAAGAAAAAATAAAATGGCACTTTAAAAAATGGTAAAATGGTAGCAGTAATAATACTGGTTAAAAATAAGAAGGTAGTAATCAAAAGGGTAAAATCAGGTGATGGAAAAAGAAGAAAAGAAAGAAAAAAAAAGAAAAAAAAAGAACAGAAAAAAAAGAATGAAAAAAAATTGGTTTCTTAGTTAAAAAGTGAAAAAAGAAAAAAAATTGCAGTAGTGGAGGTCCTTCGTTTCTTCTATTCTTCAGTGTGGCTCGCCTTAGACCTTCCAGGTATTCAGGAGAGTGTTGAGTTTCCCTGCGATATACTGTTCCTCTGTGTTGTAAACCACAGTCCTTATTTTAAAGCATGCCGCATTTATTTCCCAGACTGCCTTATTTTGTGTTTAGCAAAGAGTCAGTTTGTGGGTCAGCCTCTGGGTGGCAGTGTTCTGGGGTTGGCCTCTGAGGCTATAGGGCCTCTCTGTCCAGTGGAAGTTCACTGCCCAGAGCTGACTGCGTAATAGTTAGTTACAGGCGCTGTGTTGTTGCTGGGATTGAAAATCCCCCTATAGGCCAGACCCTGTTAACTCCCAGGGACTGATCAGGTTATCTTAATCCTTGATCTCGTACAGGGTGGAATCTGGGTGTGGCTGTGCTCCTTGCCTGGGGGCTGGGGGGAGGAGACTCACTCTCAGGAGCGGGTGGCTGCCCCAGTCCTGGGCTCAGGGGTGTCTCAGCACTCAATTCACTACCACCTCTCCCGGCTCCCCCTCTTTCCCCAGTCTCTCCCCAGATTCCACTCCTGCGCACACTCTCCCTCTCTTCAGCACAGGTGAGTGTCTGTATCTGAAATGTCCCATGAACAGGATTCAGTGAAAACAAACAAACAAATGCCGGCCGCGGAAACGGGGAAGGCTTGGTTTCTGTAAGCTTCTTCTCTTACCGGGACTGCATGGTCAGGTCAGCTCTTCAGGCTGCCCCCTTTAGGCTCAGTCCTCCGTGATCACAGAACCCAGCTCTCAATTTCCCTGGCGGTGCCAGGAATCCCACGGTTCTCCTTTCCCCCGTCAGGGGCTGTGCCTGTCCCAGGGGACGCGGCTGTCTGCCACGCGGTCTCCCTCCGACTCTCTGGGCTCAGAGGTCTGGCAAACTTTCCTGCCCAAATCCCTGTTTTTTTTTTACCTTTCCAGGGGAGTTCTGCTCTTCCTGGCTGCAAAGCCTCTCACCAGCTGAGCAATTTCGCCAATTCGGTGTGAGTGTTACTAGCTTCAGCTGCTCGCTCCATTTGCTCCGGGACACGACCTGGGACACGTCTGCCTATATCGCCGCCATCTTCGGAAAGCCCATATTATTAATTTTAATTACTTCTTCAAGTCTTGCTAATGTACACAGGAAAATATGGACTGCACCTTTCCTTGGTCTTTGTGCTAAAACCTTGCTTCTTTTATACTTTTGCTAAAGTTTATGCGATTTCAGAGGTAGATGCTTCAAGATGATTGAAAGTTAAATGATGATAGTGAAGGATCATTTCTTTTCTTTTTTTGTTTTGTTAATCCTCACATGAGGATATTTTTTCCATTGCTTTTTCAAGGAGAGAGTGGAAGGGAGGGAGGGAGAAAGAGAAGGGGAAGAGAGAGAGAGAAACACTGATGTGAGAGAGACATATCGACTGACTGCCTCCTGCACACACCCCAACCAGTGGCTGGAGTGAACCCACAAACCAGATTCATGCCTTAGACCGGGGAATCAAAAACCTTTGCAGCGGTTCTCAACCTGTGGGTCGCGATCCCTTTGGCTGTCGAACGACCCTTTCACAGGGGTCGCCTAAGACCATCCTGCATATCAGATATTTACATTATGATTCATAACAGTAGCAACATTACAGTTATGAAGTAGCAACGAGAATAATTTTATGGTTGGGTCACAACATGAGGAACTCTATTTAAAGGGCCAGAAGGTTGAGAACCACTGCTTTAGTGTGTGGGCAGAGGCTCTAATCACTGAGATACACTGGTTAGGATGATAATTTCTTTTAATCCTGCTGGGATCTGAGCTCATCACTGAATTATTGGAATATAAAGAGCACTACAAAGGATAGGAGAGAAGCAAAACTACCTTGATTTCTTTTTATGAGAGGACTCCAGACATCTGTCTTTCTGTTATTTTTTTAACCAGTTTTATGTGCACCAAAGGCCAAAAAGAGCTACTTTCTTATGAAAGTGACTCAGAGAGAAGTCAGTGTGTTATCTACAATGTAGTATTTACCGCTTTTTACCCAATTTCATTTTCTCAACACCACAGAATCATATATCCATTACTTAACCCCCATAGAAATACAGATCACCATGGTACCCAGTAATTTCAGACAGTCCAGCACATAGGGATGTAAAAGAAGCTGTCTCTATATTATTGAAGTCACCACCAGTTAATTTCCTTGCTAACCTATTAGTGTCAGACAAGAAAAATAGTGTCAGACAAGAAAAAATGGCAGGATTTGTTTCTCTAAAATGCAATAATATAAAGCTGCTTCTCCAAATAATAAATTGTATTCACTTTTGTCAATTATTCAACACACATTAATGAAACACTGGCTAAATTCAAGATAATGCAAAGTCCCGCAGGGAAACATAAAGATTAATAAAATAGTTTGTCTTAGGATTTAGTAGTATAGAAGAAATGCAAGAAAACAAGTAGCAATGGGGTTTAAAACTTAAATATCAGGGCATCCTTTCCAGTGTAAAGAATGAGATGATGGACAGCAGGTTTTAGTAATTCTTGGAAGTCTAGGCAGGCAGCTTTTAAAAGGTCTGAAAATGGCATAGGGTTTTGGCTATAGTTATTTGAACCAGAAAAACATGCCTAGTCTTTCACTGGGAATGAAGAAAGAAAGAGAACAATGAAGAAAAAGACCAATTATCAGAAGTGGAATTTCAGAACAGTACCCAATTAAGAAGAATTGAAGCACATGCTGTGAGAAATCAGACATGAGCCCATTCAGTAGAATGGTATGAGCCCATTCAGTAGAAACACAACACTTTGCCCATTAATAAAAGGCAACAGCTTAGTCAAAAATGCTGTTGGTGTGAAGGTTCTTAGAGATTACCCATTTTAGTTCATATTTGGCCTTGGGATCTGAGCCTTCAAGTGGATATTTAGTCTCAGCTATGAAAACAGAGGAAAACACAAAATCCAAGTTACAGCACAGATCTTGCAGAGGTCAGAGTCCTCAGCCTGAAGAAACAGAACTTCTCTATCCTTCTTTCTACAGACCTGCTTCTGCAGTAGAGGAAAAAGAGCAACATCTTTATAGTTGAATGACCATGCATGTGTTAGTCTATTCCTGGATTCTATAGTATCTCTCACATATCAATTCAGATATTGGCACATGGCATGGATGTGCATATGCTGTTCATTTGGATCAAATTGAACCAGAATAGAAGGGGAGTGGATCATACAGATAGAGGTAGGAATGGGTTATATTGAGAAACTAGAGGCCCATTGCAGGAAGATTCCTGCAAGAATAGGGCTTCCTGCGGCTGGAGCGAAGCAGAGAAGGGAGCGAAACCTGCTGAGGCAAGCTTTGCTCCCGCTCTGCCGCCCAGCTTGTTTTGCTCCTGCTCTGAGGCCCGGCGGGTTTCCCTCCCGCCTCCCGCCTCCGCCGCCTTGGCTCTGTTCCTGTCTCTGCCGCCTCTACTTTGCTCCCTTCTGCAGTGCTTTGCTTCCACATTGTCTTCAGTCTTTGCTCCCAGCTGGTATATGCAAATTAACTGCCATCTTGGCTGGGTTAATTTGCATATAGTCTCTCTGATTGGCTGGTGGGCGGAGCAAAGGTATGGTCAATTAGCATCTTTGTCTTTTATTAGTGTAGATGTGGAATGGATTTGTGGATAGGTTCTATGGCCCACAATAGAAACTAAAATTTGCATTTTGAGTCATTCCTGGACATAGAAATGCTGAAATATAATAATTGTGGATTTAGGGTTTTTGGAACATTTTTTTAAAGAAAGACTCCTTGATAAAAACTGATTTTAATGTTCCCATGTTATTTCATTTTAATTCAATTATTTAAATTTATACCTATTATTTAGAGAAAAATGTTATTTTAGAGCAGATCTAACTGATGTATTCTCACAGGAAAAATGTACTAAAGCTATTCAAAATACTATTAAAATGTATTGCAAGTAAGAGCTCTGTTTTCTTTTCCTATTTTTTAAAAAAAGAAAAATACAAGTTATTTGATGATGGATTCAGTTTGCTTTGAGTAGTCTTTTATCACATGTTTGAAAGGGAGTTATCTTTGAAGCACATCTTTGCTCAGACATAAAAATACAAGTTGGCTGAAGCCGACAAGTTTGCTAGAGACTTAGTCTGGAATACAGGAAGAAATAGGAGGCTTTCTCAATTGTATTACACCTTTTTATCTCCTGAGATAGCATTAAAATCGATCACTTTCTTATTAAATTCAAAGAGTTTGTTTCAACAGTATTGCATTTAGCCCCCAAAGAGCAAAACTGGGAGGTTAAATGTGAATCATAAAGCTCTGTTTCTCAATAAAAGTATTGGGTAGGTGGCAAAGGCAATGTCTAATAAGAGTTGATATGTGGTGGTCATTGATCCTATATAATATTCTGAAGGTTTCTTTGTACATTTTCTTCTCCAAAAAAAGAAAAAGTAGACAGGATTTCAGTTAGTATTTTGAATAAGTTGTTTATGTTCTTAAGAAACAATACTCAGCAGGATAGTTCAGTCTTCATAAAATAAATCATTATCAATCTCGTAAAGCAACATAGTACTAAAAAAAAAAATACAGCTAAAATATATCAGTTGGCCTGGTAACTGATAGCTGTAATACTGGCCTAAATTATCTAATAGGTTTATAAAGACATACATGAGAAGACCCTCTGTTATTCATTTCAATATAGTGAATTTTGTCACCTTTGTAATTGTTATTTTCACCAATTCATCTTACTTTAGCATATTACAGATATATGTTTCAATGCACTTAGTTTGTTATGAATATAGTTATTTTCCAAATATTTCATGTCTTGGTTATAGAACATAATACTGGGAATATAATTATCCTTAAAGCGTCTCTTCCCAGGGAATGTATCTTCTTCAGAACCCTTTACTCTGTAATCAACAAACACTGCAGGTGAAGCACACATTTCACAATAGTGTCTGTGGAATCTTGATTTTTTTTTAAAAAAAGAATCCTTTCTATTTCTAGACAAGTAAGTTTTAATCGTCACTAAGGAATCACAAAAGACATTTATCAACCACAAATTTAATCTTTTAGGGTGCTAGCAGAAAACAGAAGTAACACTCAAAAGAGTGACTTCTTTAATTGAGTCAAAAAAGGGACTAATTATGGAGATGTAGGCAGAATGAAGAGATGGCAAAAAGGGATGGTGAAGCATTCAAGAGCCCACAACAATGGAAAGCCATTACTGCTCCAATGTCTGATGGGATAAGAGTAGGAATTGATAGTATCAGAACCCAGTGACAGCTGTAGGTGTGGGAGATGGGCTTCCCAATAGTAGTGGACACGTGTAGAGGAACACAGCCACTGTCAAAATCATGGGTTTGGAGGGAGGAAGCTGAAGTAGAAATTGGTATCTGGTAAGTGTATCTTACTTTTTTCTCCTGGTAATGCCTCCTATTGGTTGAAACTGATGAGATGCCAGCGAGCAAGAGATCCCAGGTGATTTAGTTCTGGGGCAAAGATATATCTATATATCTATATATCTATATATCTATATATCTATATATCTATATATCTATATATCTATATATCTATATATCTATATATCTATATATCTATATATCTATATATCTATATATCTATCTATATATCTATATCTATATATCTATCTATATCTATCTATCTATCTATCTATCTATCTATCTATCTATCTATCTATCTATCTATCTATCTATCTATATGGCCAGGGCTAAGAATGGATGCATAAGGGTAAAAATAAATGCAGAGTAAGTGGCACAGGCCATCCCTTTTTCCCAGTTAGCATTTATTCCTGTTCTTCATTTAGATAGACAGATCTGAAACACAAAGGAAAAATCCCTGAACACAGAGGAAACACAAAATTTATTAACTACATTATCACCTTGGAGAGAAGTCAGTGCAGCTAGAATCTCACCAGGATCTATAATTGCAACATTACTGAGAATCAGTGCCCTTCACATAAAGTATCAAGTATAAAGGGTGAATAGAAAGGAGAAAAACAATGATTAATGTAAAACATACCTGCTCATAGTGCTCACTTCTGTAGCTCAGGCTTACATTACAAGGCTTGTTGAAAATTATAGCTTCATTCCTTAATAACCAGTTTCATGTTCTCTTTATTCTCTGCCAGCATCAGTTGGTGTTTTGTGGTTTTTTTTCCCTGATAGGGTGACCCAGATCTCTACTCTTATAGAACCCAAGTCTCTAGTGGTTCTGTCTTGATTATGTTGCCCCAATTTCCCATTGGAAACAAATAAAAGAATGGCATATTTCCATTTTATTCTTTTAGTTACCTATCTTTATTTTTGTTGATTAGAGAAAGTAATATACACAACGTCTTTTGACATTGTAAACTTTGCTGATTTACTGTCAGCCACTGCAATATAGGCATCATGAAAGTGAAGGATTCCCTGCTGTCATCCCATATGTAGGAGTTTGCTAGTGCTGCTGTACTAAAGAACCAAGAACTTGTCGCATAAACAAAAGATATTTATTGTTTAACAGTTCTGAAGGCTACAAGTCTTGGATCTAGGTGTTAGCAGGGTTGGTTCCTTTGAGGGCCGAGGGAGAATCTGTTCCTAATGCCTCTCCACTAATCTCTGGTGTTCCTTGACTTGGAGATGCATGATCCCAGTCTCTGCCTTCATCTTCACACAGTGTTCTCCTTGTGTATGTCTTTGTCCAAATTTCTGCTTTTTATAAGGCCACCAGTTACATTGGGTTAGGAGCCCACCCTTCTCCAATATGATTTCATCTTAACTAATTATATCTACAATGACTGTATTTCCAAATAAAGTCACATTCTGAGGTACTGGAGGTTAAGGGTTCAGCATACAAATTTTTTGGGGGGGACACAATTTAACCCATAACAAATCCTAATGCCGAACACAGTGTATGGCCCAGATTAGGTGCCCATTGATATCTTTGAATACATGTATGAAGAGAAAGAAATAAGAAGAGAACCCATTTACCTATTTTTTTTAATTTTGGGGGGTACTAAATCTTATTCCTTATCTATTAATCTAATCTCATGCTCCCCAAAACTATTAATTTAAGTTAAAAAATTTGAGCTGGCATCAGACAGGCTCTTCTATTTGGCCCCAGTGATTAATTAGTGATATAAGAACTGTGCGCTGTATTGGCTAATAAATCCTTCTAGTTAAGTTCTACCTCTGGCGGTGCCCACTCAGCCAGTTTCAGAAACAGATAGAAAGATCTCAAGCTCATAAATGTCATTCTGACCTCTGAATGATCAGTTTATTTCCTGCATCATGAGGTTTGATTAAGAAATTATTGCTTCAGCTGGTTACCTGCAAGCACTTTTGAAGATCATAAAATAATCCAATCACTTCACAATCTAATTTCAATATTTATCTCAGTGATAACCTGTGCAGAACAATTAAGATAATTTTTGCCAACACCCTCTGAGTCATTTATCCAAGTTAATTTAATTTGCTGTCCTGCTACCTCCTACATTTAAATCTATTTTTACTCTGTAAAGTCACGGGCAGCCTTTTCTTTTCCAACATCTAAAACTCATAGGAAGCTTTTCCTTTTCCAATAAACACTGTTTACACTTTTAAACACAGGAACAAAGATTTTGGTATTTTCAGTTTCCCCATCTAATTTTCTCTTCTGCCAAACTTTAAATAGCAATAATGTGTTTATAAAGTTTTTCTGCAAGTAACCTATCCATAATATCTTACAAAGCAGTGCTGGGTACAGATTCCTGGAGTTAGAACTCAATTCTTGAGTTAGGAGTTTATGTATATATCACCATGTATAAGCAAGGATTAATATTATTTTCTACTAGAGGCCCAGTGCATGAAATTCGTGAACTTGAGGGACAAGGTGGGGTCCCTCAGCCAGGCCTGTGCCCTCTCGCAATCCGGGAGCCCTAGGGGGATGTCTGACTGACGGGTTAGGTCCGCTCCCCACAGGAATGGGTCTAAGTCGGCAGTTGGACATCCTTAGTACTGTCGTGGAGGCAGGAGAGGCTCCCGCCACCACCGCTGTACTCACCAGCCATGAGCCCAGCTTCTGGATAAGCGGTGCTCCCCCTGTGGGAGCGCACTGACCACCAGGGGGCCGCTCCTGCATTGAACGGGACCAGGATGAAACCAGCTATCCGATATCCCCCAAGGGGTCCCAGATTGTGAGAGGGTGCAGGCCAGGCCAAGGACCCCATCAGTGTATGATAGGAACCAGGGAGGTATGCGGGAGGTTGACCAGCCTGGGAGAGACCACAGGAGGGCTCCAGCCCATCTCACTTAATCCCAATTGGCTGGACCCCAGCAGCAAGCTAACCTACCAGTCAGAGTGTCTGCCCCCTGGTGGTCAATGCACATCATAGCAAGCAGTTGAGCAACCTTAACATATTATTAGCATATTACACTTTTATTGGTAGAACAGACAACTGGACACTTAGCATATTAGGATTTTATTATATAAGACTAGAGGCCCAGTGCACAAAAATTTGTGCACTTGGGGGGGAGGGGGGGATCCCTCAGCCCAGTCTGTGCTCTCTCAAAGTCTGGGACCCTTCGGGAGATAACGACCTGCTGGCTTAGGCCTGCTCCTAGGTGGCAGAGGGCAGGCCCAATCCCTAGGTGCAGCCCCTGGTCGGGCTCAGAGCAGGGCCGATTGGGGAGTTGGGGCGCCGCCCCCTGTCATGCACAGAGCAGGGCGGATCAGGAGGTTGGGATGCCACCCTCAGTCACACTCAGGGTAGGGCCGATTGGGGGGTTGGGGCACCGCCCCCTGTCACACTGAAGGCAGGGTCGATTGGGAGGTTGTGGCGCCACCCCCGTCACGCACAGAGCAGGGCCAATCAGGGGGTTGGGGCACTGCCCCCTGTCACTCACAGAGCAGGGCCCATCAGGGGGGTTGGGGCTCCGTACCCTGTCATGCACAGAGCAGGGTCAATCAGGGGGTTGGGGAGCTCCCCCCTGTCACACACAGAGCAGGGCCCATCAGGGGGTTCGGGAGCTCCCCCCTGTCAGGCACAGAGTAGGGCCCATCAGGGGGTTGAGGAGCTTCCCCCTGGCACTCACATAGTAGGGCCAATAGGGGAGTTGTGGCACCATCCCCTGTCACACACAGAGCAGGGCCAATCAGGGGGTTGGGGCGCTGCCACTGTCACACTCAGGGCAGTGCTGATGGGGAGGTTATGGCTCTACCCCATCACACACAGAGCAGGGTCCGTGGCGGGTGGGGGGGGGTTGGGGTGCCGCACCCTGTCTAACACAGAGCAGGGCCGATCAGGGGGTTTGGGCGCTGCCCCTTGTTACGCTGATCCCAGCGCCGGGAGGCCTCGCGGCTCCGCTGATCCCGGTGCTGGGAGGCATATTACCCTTTTACTATATAGCATAGAGGCCTGGTGCATGGGTGGGGGCTGGCTGATTTGCCCTGAAGGGTGTCCTGTATCAGGGTGGGGGTCCCCACTGGCGTGCCTGGCCAGCCTGGGTGAGGGGCTGAGGGCTGTTTTCAGGCTGTCGGGTGACTGAAGCTCCCAACCGCTCCTTTTTTTCTTTTTTTTTTCTTTTTTTTATTCTGGGCCAGCTTTAGCTGTGGCTCCAGCTCTGCTGCTGGGAAAGCGGAAACCCTCGGGCCCAGACTTGTTTGTCTTCTACAATCGAAACTCTGTATCAACTCCAGCTCTGAGATCCCGGCTCGCTGAAAGCAGGTTTCTGGAGTTCTTTTTAGCTTCTATATGTTTGTTTCAAACTTCCCGCTCAGAGGCCTGCAGCGGCAGGCGGGGAACGTTGGTTTCCTCCGTCACTGAAGCAAGCAAGCCTCATGTTCAGTTTAAGCTGCCTGGCTGCCGGTCGCCATCTTGGCTGTCAGTTAATTTGCATATCTCGCTGATTAGCCAATGGGAAGGGTAGCGGTCGTACGCCAATTACCATGTTTCTCTTTTATTAGTGTAGATAATTACTTAGTTTTTATCTGATCATTTCATCTTCACTATATAATCCTTTTATAATCTTCCTTGAACAATTGAGAACATTTGTAGAGATTAATTAATCTGCCTAAAGACATGGCTCAGTAATTGCACCCAATTTAGATTTAGAATTATAGCTGTCTGCTTTCAGAGCCCACCTTCATTTATACTATCACCTACTATTTAAGAGCAATTCAACAAAGTAGGTAGGCTGGACCTTCCTCTAACATCTGCTTTTTCTGCCTCCAAGATAGCTACTTAACTCCTACTCATCTTTTGGGATTCTGCTTTGACATTAATTATGCAATGATATGTTTTCTGCTCCCTCTTATCATTTCTCCTTGGTGGAATTTATTTCACTCATAATTTCTTGGTAATGTCTGTCTTCTTCCTGAGGTGGTAAACTCTGTTAGTACAGGGATTGTCTCTGACTTGTTAATCACCATATTTCCAGCACTAAGTACAGTTTCTGACTGATACACAATGAATACAGATGCATATGTTACATATCTGTCTTGCACAGGGCCTAAAAGTCAAAGATAAAGTCCTGCAAGTCTTATGCTCAGTAATTCTCAAGGACAATTTAGACAGAAAAGTTAGGGTTTATAAAGAAACTGCCTCTTTCTTCTCAAATATTCTAAAAATTTATGCGCAATAAATGCCTATTTTAGAGGCCATTAAGACTCCATGAAATGCTATAAAAACACATACACACAGATAACACAGAATAACCTTTTCTACTAAGTTATAAAAAATTGATGAATTTGATTAAAATAAGAATTAGTGCTCTGTGAGACACCAGTTTGGGATAATATTTTCAATTTTAATTGGAATTCTTGTTGTTCACAGCATGTGTTCTTAAAACATTGAATCTATGTTTTGCTTCTTCCACTTTAGAGACAATAGATTACACATTAGATTATATCTATCTAAAATTCACCTTAATAAGGTTTTAATGTGAGCATGAATCACATATATGAAATATAATGATATTCATTCAAGCATATCACATTATTTGTTCATATTAGAATGATTAAACATAAGACAATCTATTAACATTTGATGCCTATTACTATGGGAAACTGACAGGTATTAGCTTTTCATATTTATGTCCAATAAATTCTAGTCAAGTGATTCTCAAATCTTTTGAAGATCAGAATCATTGGGGTAGAATTATAGGTAACACAAATGATGGCACCCCATTTCTGGAGAGTCTTAATATGTTTGGGTTAGGGTCCTGAAATCTGCTCTTTTGAGGAATTCCCCAGTGATTTAGATTTTCAAATAAGTTTGGAAATAACCAAACTTTTCAGTAAATCTGACTTAGCTTCATGCATGAAAAACTTCTTAATGATACATTAGTAGCTTGGGAAAATGAATTGTTTTAGACAGCAGTCACTCAAACTTTCACCATTCTTTTTCCATCCAAAATATAGGGGCTAGGAACTTTCATTCATCTTTTTTAAAAAATAACATGGAACTTAAAAATAGGCAGTAATCTTGGAGCTAAAATTAACATAATGGCACTTGCCTACAATTATTTCATGCACTGAATTCTGCACTAGAGACTCTATTTCAAGTGTAGTAGGAGGCCACATAAAACCCAATTTGCCGCACATAGATATCTTCTCAACATGTGCTTTTCTTTTAAAAGTAGAATAAAGATTTATGAACCAATAATTGAGCTAAAATTGTGTATAAAGAGTAGGTAATTTTCAAATCTTAATTTTGCTATTTCTTAACCTAAATCCCAAATTACTTTCAAAAGCATCCATTATGCCTGTATTTTATAATGCATCATTTAAGAAGTCAAGTTTCGGGGGGAAAAGTGTAGGAGAATGCTACTTAGAGTCATTATGCAAGAATGCCAGGGCTACCTTAAGAAATGATTCATTAAGAAATGGAAGTGGGATGGGATATTTTTTCTTAAGAATGCTTTTCTTTTCCATTTGAAATGCTATATTTAGCTTTGAGACCATTTACCAGTTCCCAACAGTATCTGTGTGAGCTAGAAGCTCAATAAATGTTTTTCTACAGCAATCTTCAAAGTGTCTGTTAGAAGTGTTAACAATGACAGGAAAGGCAACTTAAAGTGGTGTTTAGCACCATAGAGTGACATTGCAGACAGAGCCAATCTGGGGAAAGCTACATGCAGATCACATATTACAGTTGGCTTGAGGATGGATGATTCTTCTCTGTTGAACAAGAATCACAAAATCTGATAGTTCATTTTTGTGTGCCAAACTGGGTTAATTTCTAAATATCTTCATATCTCGATTATGTCTCCTAAAATCCTAGAATTAATAGTTGTTTTGGAAGTTTGGAAAGGTGAGTTTGCAGGTTCGTTTCTTAAAGTTTTGTGTGTTATAAACTTTTATATTGTACAGTCCTAGGGAATAACTCATTATAGTCTCTTGGGAAAAAGGATGAAATAGAGATTTTACTTTTTCCTGATATTTCTAATTTTCATTGAAAAACAATTTAGCTTTCCTAATCATTGTTCCACTAATTTGATTTGTCACATAATTATAGCACAAAGCTCATACATACATTAGAGAAGCTTGAATGACTATTTCAAATACTCTTTTGACATTTGTGGATTGAACATTTGAGGTTTCAGTAAACTTCCAGTGACCACAGTGTTTGTGTCATGCAAAATTTATTATTTGGACAAAACACAACTTTGCAGTCCATGGTCTGTCACTGAGATAGGAGGTACTTAGCCAACTGGGTCTCAAGTAATCTTTGGGCATCTACTCATTGTCACCCCTGATATAAGTGACTTGATATCCCAAGCACTTTATATACCTCATGAAAAAGTCAACAAAAACAATTTTATATAATTTGAATAGGTAGTTAATTTGAAATATACATATAGGAAAATGTACCTTTGCTTGAAAATAAAGTTTTGACAAAAGCTGGGAGTCACATTTCCACATTTGTGAAGGTATCAAGACTTATAATCTCTTAAATGTCAAGATTTAACACCTGAATGTCAAATGTCTCAGGTTGGAGTCTTAACCTTGGTGAGATGAAATTTCTTATTCTTATTATAACTTTGAAGGATAACAAGTTTTATATTGAAATATGCATTTATGTTTTTTACTTGGAAGTATTAAAAGTAAGAATTTATGTTCATGCCAAAGTGAAGTAAAAAGTCAAGAAGCTGGTATGAAAAGGAGTGATTGGTAAGAGCATGTTACAGTGATGCAGAGGAGAGAACTGAGTTTGGGAGCCACATTCTAGATAAGATAGAGGAGTAGCCTTTATAAGAATGATTGACAAGCAAATGTCATCAGTTTTAATGGAGGGATCTTATTGGGAAACACATGCATTCAGAAATAATCTTGAAATAAAAATTACATACATGTGTTAGAAATCATTACTTCAGGTGAAAATTTTAGGGAATTTTCACAAAACATATGCAGATTAGCTTCCCAAAGTTTTGGAAATGTTTTCCCCTTTTTCCAGCCTTCTAGCCTATTTAACATCCTGTTCAGCATATCTTTAAAATTAAAGTAAATTAATATAAAGTTTTCTTATTCTTGACTTAATTAGGATTTCAAAACACCAAAATAGCATTTTGGTAAAATATTGGCAAATAGAAAGAAAGAGAATTGAGAGCGGAATGTTAGATATTCCTTTGAAAAGAGTTGCTAAGAACTATAAATAATAATAATAATAATAATAATAATAATAATACAGATATCAGTTAAAGAATAGGATTAGGGCAGAAAAAAACAGAAATTTAATAAATGTAAATGATTGTATAAAATAGATTTTTGTCCAATTTACAGAAGTTATTATTAAGTAGTTAAGGAAATTTGCCACATAATTTGTAATACTTAGCTGAGAAACTAAAAGGTGAACTTGGAGAATGAACAGAAAATAAATGAAAAAATTCAGAGTGGATTAAAGCAGTCAGATAATAAACTAATTTAAAGTGATTGGCTAAATAAGATATCGAAAAAGAGGACATTGGAAAGTGGCAAGGGCTTCATTAAATCTGATGGAACAAGGTTACACTTCCCCTAGAGATACTGTATGTCAGGATATTTACAGATTCAAAGCAAGTCCAAGAAAATGCAGGAGATACAGAAAAGCCTACAAAATATGAATGGGAGATGTAAGTAGGTGTTATGAGTTTGTACATTGGAGGCTAATAAATGCAATGATGAAACAAGGAAAAGCCATTTAGCGTGTTTCAGACATGAAACATAGAATGCTCCTGGATCTGGAACAATTCTGACCAGTGAGGCAACTTGAGAACAAAGTTAGGTGAATTTCTCATCCAGACTTCGTAAAACATGACCTGGGGAATCAATGATCTCCAGTTGATTTTAGGACTCAATAAACTATTAAATGCAGTACAAGTTCTTTGGACTTTTTGGTCTGTCTGTGGCCTCAACTAAGAGTTCAGACAAAGTTAGGTGGAAATGAAAAACAGACAACAGAAACTCTGAGTTACTTACTTTCACCGTTCTTTCATCCATGACCTGCTTCCTGTTCCCCCTCCTCCCCTAGGGTTCTGTTAATTTAGTGTCAGCTCTTAGAATCTAAACGGTGTCTTGCTCATCTTACTTTTAAGGGATTAGAGACACACACAGAAAAATATAGGGACACATTCAAATGAATACACCATTTATAGGACTTTAATCAAAGATCCTACTCTTTTCTTGAGACGTGCACTGGATAGTTAGCCTACATGAATTATATATTTCCTTTTTTAACCAATATCATGCTTATATTATGACAATATTACAATCCCTTAAACTATAACATTAATTAATATAAAATGTAAGAAGATGTGTAACCATAGTTTTGGCATATCAACTAATTTAAATTAAAATTTTTATGTACAAGGGCATGCAAGTTCAACTTGGATGTAATCACAATGAAAATCACAAATTTACTCTTCTTTCAAAATGCCTTGTAATAATCATGATACAATGCTGTATAATATAAAAATTGCTTTTAAATGTTCACTTACTATTTTATTGACTATTATGAAATGCTCTAAGTAATGACTCTTTGGGGAAATGAAATTAAAACTATATTGAGATACTACCACATAGCCATAAGAATAACTAAAATGAAAAATATTGGCAATATTAAGCTTTGGCAAGATCAAGGAACAACTGTAATTTTTACATATTGCTATGGGGATGAAAAATGTCATGGACAAGTTGTAAACTCATTTAGAAATATATTATAGAATTTAAAGTACACTTACTATATGAACCAGAAATCCAACTTCTAGATATTTACCATGAGCAATAATCACATATGTTTACACAAAGAGTTTTATATTTGTAAAAGTATAGCACCAATGTGGAAAAATCCCAGATGTCCATCAACTGATAAATGAATGAACATAATTTGGTATAACTATATAATAGAATGCTACTTAGCAAAAGAAGGAAACAAATTACTGATGTTTATATGGAACAACATATATGAAGCTCTAAAACATTATGGGAAACAAAAGAAGCCAAACACAAGACTACATAATATTTCACTTATATATAAAACTAGAAGCCCGGAGCATGAAATTCGTGCGGGGGGTGTGTGTGCCTCAGCCCAGTCTGCACCTTTTCCAATCTGGGACCCCTTGAGGGATATCCAACTGCCTGTTTAGGCCTGATCCCAGTGGACATCCCTCTCACAATCCAGGACTGCCTGCTCCCAACCACTCACCTGCCTGACTGCCTGATTGCCTTTAACTGCTTCTGCCTGCGAGCCTGATCACCCCCTAACCACTCCCCTGCCAGCCTGATTGATGTCTAACTGCTTCCCTCATGGCCTGATTGCCCCTAACTGCCCTCTCCTGCCAGCTTGGTCACCCCCAATGGCCCTCCCCTGCCAGCCTGGTCATGCCTAACTGCCCTCCCCTGCAGTCCTGGTCCCCACCAACTGGCCTCCCTTTCAGCCCTGGTTCCTCCCAACTGCCCTCCCCTGCTGGCCTGATCGCCCACAACTGCCCACCTTTGCCGGCCATCTTGTGTCCACATGGAGATGGCCATCTTTGACCACATGAGGGCGGTCATCTTGTGTGTTGGATTGATGGTCAATTTACATCCTACCTCTTTATTAGATAGGATGGCATTAATTTTTTATTTTAAATTTCAATTTTTGGATGCTAAAAAGTAGAAATGCAATCAATTTTAGTGTATTGACCTTATGTAATACAACCTTGCTACACACATATAACTTTTTAGTCATCTCATACATTCTTTAGGATGTCTAATAAAGACATGATTATGTCACAAGAGAATGAAGAAAGATTTATTTTGTTTCCTATCTGGATAATCTTGGAATTTTCTCTGCAGGAAGTTTTAAACATACAAGTTCAAATTCTGTAATACATATAGGCCCATGTATCACATGTAAACCAATTTAATACATATAAATTGAGCTTTGAAAATGCTTACCTTTCAAATAATTTATTTATTTTATCTAAATTGTTCAATTTATTGACATAAAGTTGTTTATAGTACTCTCTCACTTTCCCCCCCCAGTGTCTGTAGTATCTGAAGTGATTTCCTTTCTTTCATTCTGAATATTGGCAACTTGTATTTTTTTAAAATCTTGACCTATTATAAATGCTTATCTATTATTTTTTTTCATTTTTACAGAAACATTGATTGGCTTCATTGATTTTCTCTATTGCTTTCTATTTTTTATTTCATTAGTTTCTACTTTTATCTTTCTTATATTTTTCCTTGATTTTTACCTTGAAAACTTTCTTTTTAAATATTAAGTCTATAAATTTTTCTCTAAGCAATGCTTTAGCTACAACTGCAAATTTTTATGTATTGTGTTTTATTTTCTTTCAGTTCAAAGTACCTCTATTTTCTCTTCTGATTTTTTTCTTTTACTTCTGGATTATTTATATGTATATTTCTCATGTTCAAATATTTGGAAATTTTCCAGATATATTTTTTGTTGGTTGTTTGCTTAATTCTGTTGAGTTAGAAAACAATCTTTGCATGATTTCATTTTTTATAAATTTATAGGGACTTCTGTAATGGAAAAATTTTAATCTTGTGAAATATTTCATTCATGCTTAAAAAAATTGTTTTCCACTGTTGTTGGGTGGAAAGTTCTCCAAATGCAAATTAGGTCAAATTCCTTGGTTTTTATTAAAATATATGTTCTTACTGCTTTAGGGGGGGCTACTTTTGTTGTTTGTTGAATGCAGAATGAGAAATATTTAAATCCCCACCTCTAATTATGTATTTGTTTAATTCTTCTTTAATTTCCTCAGCATTTGTTCATATATTTTGATTTTTTGTTACTAGACAAATTGACATTTGGGATTATCATGGCTTTTTAATGAATTATATCTTCTTTTCCTAGAGGATATACCCTTCTATTCCTAGTATTATTCTTTGTTCAATAGAGGCCTGGTGCATGAATTTCTTACACAAGGAAGGGGAGTGCCTCAACCTGGCCTGCACCCTCTAGCAATCTGAGACCGCTGGCTCCTAACCACTCACCTGCCTGCCTGATCATCCCTAACCTCTCTGCCTGCCTGCCTGATTGCTCCTAACTGCCTCTGCCTTGGCCCTCTCCACCGTAGCTTCCTCCAGAAGGATTTTCAGAATGATGTCCAGAAGGTCGCTCGGCTGTCCAGTATAATTAGCATATTGTGCTTTTATTATCCTAATATATAAAAACTCAGGGTCCATAACAACTGAAGGCTCGACTGACTGGAAGTCAGTATTGCAGTCAGTGCTAGGTTGCCATGGTGACCCAGCGCTGACTACCGCTGCTGCAGACGCAGTGACCCAGAACTGACTGCCAAGGGGGCTGTGGATCAGGCCCAGAGAGAGGCCTGAAGAGAGAGGCAGGATCTGATCCACAGCCTCTGTGGCAGCTGTTGATCAGCCATTGCCTTTCTCTTTTCCTCCGGGCTTTACCGGCAGCTGCGCTTCTGTTTCTCTCTGGGCCTCTGCAGGGGCAGGTGATCAGCCCTGCCTGTCTGATCAGGTCCAAAGATAGGCTTGGAGACTCTGACTGGCATAGAAACTGACCAATCAGAACCAAATCTGGGTGAAGTGCAAGGAGCCAATGGCTGCCTAGGAGGCAGAGCTTTTGACACTGACTGTCATAGAAACCAACCAATCAGAACTTAATCTTGTTGAACTGCAAAGGCAGAACCTAAGATGGGTGCTGAGGAGGGCTTTTAAGGGCAACAGCTGTTTGGTGTAAGGTGTAAGAAAGTGGTTCAATTTTTTAATGACCGGTTTGGCAGTATAGTGCATATGGATGACTATCAGTCCAGATATAGGGATTATGTATTTTTTTCTGCCAAGAGCATCTCTTCCTGCTGAAAAGGCTTTCCCCCTCATTTAAGCAATCCTATCCTATATAATCTATCTATACTAATAAAAGGGTAATATGCTAATTAGACTGGGTCAACTGGCCATCTTCCAGACGTCTGACTTCCTTCTGGACAAAGCCATGGAGGTGGGGGCCGAGGCAGAGAGGGCAGTTGGGGGTGAGATCAGGCTGGCAGGGGAGGGCAGTTAGGGGCGACCAGGTAAGTAGGGGAGAGCAGTTGGGGGCAGCCAGGGAAGCAAGGAAGGGCAGTTGGGGGCAATACCAGGCCAGCTGGGGAGGGCAGTTGGGGGTGAGATCAGGCCGGCAGGGATCGGGCCTAAACTGGGAGTCGGACATCCCTCAAGGGGTCCCTAAAAGGAGAGGGTGCAGGCTGGGCTGATAAGATAGATAAGTCTACTTTGAGAAATGTAGCTACTCCAACTTTGTATTGGTTGATGCTTCCATGGTACATATTTTCCAACTTTTCACTTTAAAGCAGTTTGAGTCTATATTTAATGTGGCTTTCTTGTGAGAGTATATAGTTAGATTTCACTTTTTAATATACTCTGACACTTCCTTACTTTATGAATAACACATTTAGATTATTTAAGTTTAATGCAGTTTGGTTTAAAACTTCAATCTTGGTATTTGTTTTCTAGTTTCCATCTTCTTTTCGTACTCTTTTTTCTCCTTTTCTGTCTTGCTTTAGATTAGTATTTTCTTTAAGTTTCTATTTTATCTCTGTTACTGGATTATTGACTACATATGTTTCTTTAGGGATTTCTCTCATATTTACAATATATTTTTAGCTTATTGTACTCTACATTCAAATGATACCACACCAGTTTATATATCCTGTAAAAACATTCCATTTATTTCCTCTAAGCTTTTGTGATAATGTTGTCAAGTGTTTTACTTCAATTCATGTTACAAATTCTTTACAACAAGTTTAATTGTTTTCTAAATCCCATCAATTATCATATTAAAGGATTAAAATTTGAGAGGAAAATCACCCTAAATGGTTTGGCTTCGTGGATAGAGCCTTGGACCAGGGACTAAAGGGTCCTGGGTTTGATTCCAGTCAAGGGCCTGATTTTTCTCTCTCTGTATCTCTCCCCATCTTTCCACTCTCTCTAAGATTCAATGGAAAAAATATCCTCAGGTGAGTATTATCAACAACAAAAATTGAGAGAAACATGAAATATTGTTTACTAATAGTTAACCTTTTGGCACTCATTATTCATTTCCATAGACCCAGATTTCTTTCAGAAATTTCTCTTTTGCTTGAATGACTTCTTTTAAAAATTCATTTTAGGACAATTCTGCTGGTGATGAGTCTGTTAGCTTATTTTGTGCGTAAAAGATATATTATTTTTGCCTTCACCTTTGAAACATATTTTCTCTTGGCCTAAAATAATCACTGATCTGTTTAACAATTTATAGATGTACATAAATTTTCTTGTGGTTTACTTAGACTTTTATAAGACACCAACTGTCATTCTTATCTTTAATATATATATATATATATATATTCTTTCTCCCCCTGTAGCCATTTTAAAGATTATTTCTATGTCACGGATGTTTTAGTAATTTCATTATGATGTGCCTTTGTACTTCCTCTGCTCAAGATTTGCTGAGCTTCTCCAGTCTATAGGATTAGAGTTTTCATTCAGTTTGACATTATGGCAATTATTTTTTTAATATTTTTCCATTTCTCATATGCCTATTTTTTCCTGAGACTCCAATTATACATATTTTTGACAGGTTAATATTGCCACATTGATTGGACAGAGATCACTGATGTGCTGTTCAGGTTTTTAGACATTTTTCTCTATAGGCTTTATTTTGAGTAATTTTATTGCTATGCCTTCAAGTTCACCGATCTTTTATTCCAAAATGTGTAATGTTAATTTCATAATTATTCAATTTTAATATTGTATTTTTATCTTTAGAATTTTCATATAAGCATAACCAGTGGACAGAGACACCAGGGGGTTGAGGGAATGAACAGGAGGCCATTGGGGGAATAAAGACACATATGTAATACCGTAATCAATTAAAAAATAGGAAATTTCATTTGACTGTTTTATAGCTTCTTTTTTTCTCATGTTCTTGTTTCCTTTATATCTCTGAGCATCCTATCTAATAAAAAGGTAATATGCAAATTAACCATCACTCTGTCACAAAGATGGCGGCACCCATAGCTGCAAGATGGCTGTGTCCAGTCCTCTCAGCCCCGCCGGAGTCCCCCAGTCCTGGGGGGGGAGGTTGCTGAGAGCAGGCAGTGTGAGCAGCCTGACAGAATGCTTGCTTCATCACCATGGCAATGAGGCAAGCATTCCCCCCAGCCACAGATGGCCTCTGGGCAGGGGGCACAGAGTGGCAGGGGGGTGGTGGGAAAGGGGTAAACGCTTGCATTGTCAGCCTGGCAATGAAGCAAGCGTTCTGTGCCCAGCTGCAGATTGGCCTCTGGGCCAAGGAGAGCCTCTGGGCAGCGGACACAGAGTACCAGCAGAGAGCTACTGGTGCATGAATTCATGCGTAGGGCTACTAGTGTTTATTATATTTACATTAGAGGCCCAGTGCATGAAATACGTGCAAGAGTAGGCCTTTGCAGCTGCACTGGCTGCCTTGATACCTCCCTCACAGCCATGGCAGCTGCCTTGATCCCACAGCTGCAGCCCCGACTTCATCTGGAAGGTTGTCCGGAAGGACATCTGGACGGCTATTCATTTGATTTTCATATTATGCTTTTATTATTAAAGATTATATTTTTAAAGTTTGTAATCTCTGTCATATCTGGGATTGCTTTTATTAATTAACTAAAGGCCCAATGCACAAAAATTTGTGCCCTCAGCCCCACTTGTGCCCTCTCACAGTCTGGGACCCCTTGGGAGATAACGACCTGCTGGCTTAGGCCTGCTCTCGGGTGGCAGAGGGCAGGCCCAATCCTCAGAGCAGGGCCGATTGGGGAGTTGGGGTGCCACCCCCTGTCATGCACAGAGCAGGGCAGATCAGGAGGTTGTGATGCCACCCCCAGTCACGCTTAGGGTAGGGCTGATTGGGGGTTTGGGGCACCGCCCCCTGTCACACTCAAGGCAGGGTCGATGGGGAGGTTGCTGTGCCACCCCCTGTTACACACAAAGCAGGGCCAATTAGGGGGTTGGGGCACCGCCCCCTGTCACACACAGAGCAGGGCCCATCAGGGGGGTGGGGAGCTCCCCCTTGTCATGCACAGAGCAGGGCCCATCAGGGGGTTGGGGAGCTCCCCCCTGTCATGCACAGAGTAGGGCCGATAGGGGAGGTTGCGGCCCCGCCCCCTGTCACACACAGAGCCACGGGGAAATCAGGGGGTTTGGGCGTTGCCCCTGTCATGCTGCTCCAGGGGCCAGGAGGCCTCCAGGCTCCACTGATCCCAGTGCTGGGAGGCCTCGCGGCTCCGCTTGACACAGGGACAGTGAGGCCTCGCTGCTCAGCTGATCCTGGTGCTAGGAGGCCTCGCTGCTCAGCTGATCCCGGAGCTGGGAGGCCTCGCGTCTCCCTTGACACAGGGGCAGTGAGGCCTCGCTGCTCCACTGATCCCGGAGCTGGGAAGCCTCGCGTCTCCGCTTGACACAGGGGCAGTGAGGCCTCGCGTCTCCGCTTGACACAGGGGCAGTGAGGCCTCGCGTCTCCGCTTGACACAGGGGCAGTGAGGCCTCGTGGCTCCACTGATCCCGGTGCTGGAAGGCATATTACCCTTTTACTATATAGGATAGAGGCCTGGTGCACGGGTGGGGGCCGGCTGGTTTGCCCTGAAGGGTGTCCTGGATCAGTGTGGGGGTCCCGTTTGGGTGCCTGGCCAGCCTGGATGAGGGGAAGATGGCTGTTTGCAGCTGCTTACACACCCTTCAGGGTGGGCGTCCCCACTGGGGTGCCTGGCCAGTCTGGGTGAGGGGCTGAGGGCTGTTTTCAGGCTTGCAAGTGACTGAAGCTCCCAAACTCTACTTTTTTTCCTGTTTTTCTTTTATTCTGGGATTTATTTACCTTCTATGGCTGTCACTGGAACTGAGAGCCGGCTTTAGCTCTGAGGCTCGGCTCCAGCTCTGAGACCTCGGCTGCTGAAAGCAGGGATCTGGTTTGTTTGGCTTCTATAATTGAAACTTTGTTGCAACTCCAGCTCGGCCAGCTGGCTGAAAGCATGGGGATTGTTTAGCTTCTATATTTGCAACACTGTTTCTTAGAGTGCAAGCTCAGAGACCGGCAGCAGCAGGTGGGGAACCTTTGCTTCCTCCATCACTGGAGAAAGCAAGCCTCCTGTTCGCTTCAGCTGCCTGGCTGCCGGCCGCCATCTTGGTTGGCAGTTAATTTGCATATCTTATTGATTAGCCAATGGGACGGGTAGCAAAGTTATGGTTAATTACCATGTTTCTCTTTTATTATATAGGATTGTCCTTGTTATGGGGGTCATATTTTCCTGCTTCTTTGCATACCTGACAAGTTTCATTGGATGATGAATATTGTGAATTCACATTGTTGGGTATGGACACAGAACAGCATTTGCTTGGGTTTAATTTAGATGAACATTGGAGGTAATTATGCCCTGGTCCCATGAAATTGCAACCCATGCTTTTTCAGATCAGTATTTAGTAAGGACTATGAATCTCTGGGGCTCTTTCTCTGAGTAACTACCTTGCTTCCATTACTCTGCCCACAAATTCTAGCTGCCTTGACCTCTCTGAACTCATTTCACTATTTCTTCTCTCTTCAACTTTGTGAGGCCTCTGGGTTCCATTTGTGTTCACCTTTGTGATCTGCAGCCTAGAAACTGCCTGCAGATAGTGAGATTGGACAATCACTTGGTCCACTCCATTAGTTGCCCTCTTCTCAGGATCACAGTCCTTTGATCTCTGCTTTCCAAGGCCTGCAAACAGCAATTTCATGTATTTTTCAAGTCTTGTGTTTTTTTTTGTTTTTTTGTTTGCTTTTAATGGTGGGAAAACATCTTGATGGCACTTAGTTTTCTTTTTTGTTTTCTTTATGTGTGAAAGTAGATATCCTTTACAGAAATTTCATATGCACCTAATTATTACTCTCTTGATTGCTATTGGTAAGTAAAAATTACCGTTAATCATAGCAGCTTAGAGTAACCATTTACTTTGCCCACAGTTTGGATGTCAGAAATTTGGGGAGCTATGACTAGAAAGTTTTGCTTGGAGCCTCTTATATGGTTGCCTGTAAGAGGTTATATGTCATGAAGTATCAAATAGATTTCATTTCAATATAGCTAATTCTGATGGTCTGCTGTTGATGCTGCTGTAAACTGATCTTTACAGCATAGTATTCTTTTTTTGTCTTTATTGATTAAAGTATTACATATGTGTCCTTATTCCCTCATTGCCCCCCTCCCCCCCGCTCATGCCCTTACACCCCTAGTGTCTGTGTCCATTGGTTAGGCTTATATGCATGCATACATGTCCTTTGGTTGATTTCTCCCCCTTATCCCCACCATCCCCTACCTTCCCTCTGAGGTTTGATGGTCTGATCAATGATTCTCTTGCTCTGTGTCTGTTTTTGTTCATCAGTTTACATTGTTCATTATATTCCACAAATGGGTCAGATCATGTGATACTTATCTTTCTCCAACTGACTTATTTCGCTTAGCATAATGCTCTCCAGGTCCATCTATGCTGCTGCAAATGGTAGGAGTTCCTTCCTTTTTACAGCAGCATAATATTCCACGGTGTATCTGTACCATAGTTTTTTAATCCACTCATCTGTCCATGAGCAATTAGGCTGTTTCCAAATCTTATCTATGGTAAATTGTGCTGCACTGAACATAGAGGTGCGTATATCCTTTCTGATTGGTGTTTCTAGTTTCTTGGGATATATTCCTAGAAGTGGGGTCACTGGTTCAAATGGGAGTTCCATTTTTAGTTTTTTGAGTAAACTCCATACTGTTCTCCATAGTGGCTGCACCAGTCTGCATTCCCACCAGCAGTGCACGAGGGTTCCTTTTTCTCCGGATCCTTGCCACCACTTGCCATTTGTTGATTTGTTGATGATAGCCGTTCTGCCTGGTGGGATATGGTACCTCATTGTTGTTTTGATTTGCATCTTTTGAATGATTGGTGACTTTGGGCATGTTTTCATATATCTCTTGGCCTTCTGTATGTTTTCTTTCAAAAAGTATTGATTAGTCTTCTTATATGGTGTTTGGCTTCCCTCAGGGTGACTGTCCCAAGTAAACTGGGCATAAGATTTATGGATTTTTTATATCCAGATTTTAAAGTTATATGGGGTCATTTGTAGTGTACTCTATTGTTGAAGGAGATACAAGCCAATATAAGCTCAAGCAGGGTGGGTAGATAACTGATCCCAACTCTCAATGGGAGGTGTATTTTAAAAACTGCTACATCTCTATTAACTTTCTCTCTGTTTCTGTTTGAAATATCTAGTTATTTGGTTTTCTGACTAAATAAACCCTGACGAAATTCAGAAATCATACCATAAGTTATGTGCTACCATAACAATAAAATAGGTGGAGTTCATTTAGCAAATAGGTGGCAAACAGCAATAAAAAAGCTATGTAGTCAGAGGACTGTGGAGTTCTCATTCTATGTCAACACAATGGTAAAAGTATCACTTGTGATAACTTGGAAGAGAGAATCCTTCTAGGGGAAAGATTGAAAGAGAGTGACAGGGTGTGCTGGCTACTATTGGTGACATTTAGCCAGGTGTTACTAGAAAGAGATTACAAGCAAGAATTGACTTGTTTTCAAGAAGAGATCAAAGGTAATAGAGAAATTTCAGAGCTCAAGTGCCTCGCAAGATTGGATAAGTTGACTGTTTTTGGAAAGCAAATACTGAAGCAACTTTTAGTGGGCCTTAAGTAACCAACATCTAATTAGACTCCTTTTTAAAGAAAGCAAGTTATTTGTGTGGTAAGTATTAGATTAAGTATGTTTTTCTCCTTATACAAACATACTGTTTTAGGTAGCCTGAATAACATCACCAGTTCTTTGGAAAGAGAGAATGGGGTGAGGAAGTAACGAAATAGGTAAACTTTAGGACATAATCTAGGAAACTACTTTTAATATAGATTTGACCCTTAAACAACATGCGGTTTGGGAGTGCTGACCTCCCCACACAGCCAAAAATCCACATATAACTTTTGACTTCCCCAAAACTTAACTATTGATAGCATACTGTTGACCCAAAGCCTTATCAGTAACATAAACAGTCAATTAATATATTTTTCATGGCATATGTAGTATGTACTATATTCTTACAATAAGTAAGCTAAGGAAAAGAAATTGTTATTAAGAAAATTATAAGTAGGAGAAAATGCATCTACAATATGTAGATATTTATTGAAAAAAAAATCCCCATGTAAGCGGACGCATGCAGTTCAAAACCATGTTTTTCAAGGATCAACTGTAGTTACTGGGAACAAAGAACTAACTAGAAACAAATGAAAAGGACCACCAGCCTAGAAGGACAGAATTTGTTAATACTGATGATTGTTAAAAAACAACAAACAAAAAAAAGCCCTGAGACCAAAAGTGACTCCAAAATGTGTTTTAGCTCCCAAGGAAGGCAGATGTTTCTCATACTTAGCTAAATAATAATGGCTTTTCAACAAGGAAATACTTCAAAGAGAGCAAAAATAGGGTTTTCTCTCAGAAAAGAATTCTTCCCAGAAAGAAGATTTAGGACATAATTAAGAATATTTCCCTATTTTTAGATTTGGAGCCATCAAAATGGCTTCCAAGCAGGTTTCATTCTTTCTATGGGCCAGTGACGCTTTGTAACATCCATGACCCCATTTTTCAAACAGGAGATTTTATGGGGGGGTCTCCTTTTTCTGCTGCACCACTGGGTGTTTTAGGAGTGAGAAGATAACATGTCATTTGGTCCCTAGATTGCTGGATCATGTGAAAATATATCTGAACCTGATCATAGAAATGTTCATCACCAGTTTTCTGGAAATTGAATTGAATGCATGAATGGATGAGACTCTGAGGGGAGGGTGAATGAGTTCTGTGTGTGAAAATAAGGCTGACATTTATAAAAGAATATTGATTTGATATTTATATTACAGGATAGAGATTAGCAGCAAATTTGTGTCTATCAAAATGAGTTACTCCTGGATAGATAGCTAGTTCTTTCTTACCATTAAATGTGACATTATGACTAAATTTTGGTTCATAGAATGAAGTGATATAATAATTTCCTGGCTTGAAATATAAAAATCTCCTACATATGTCTTATGACCTTTTCTGTCCCCATATGCTGGTTGAATTATTATAATTATCAGAGAATTCCAAGGACTAAATAACAGAAGTGCCTGAGTCAGTTGAATGACCACATGGAAGGCTATTTGACTACTAGAGGCCTGGTGCATGATATTCGTGCACTGGGGAGGGGTCCCTCAGCCCAGCCTGCGCCCTCTCCCAGTCTGGGACCCCTCGGGGGATGTCCGACTGCCGGCTTAGGCCATGGGTAGCAGGCCTAAGCCGGCAGTCGACATCCCCCGAGGGGTCCTTAGTGCTGCCACAGAGGTGGGAAAGGCTACCACTACTACTGCTGTGCTCACCAGTCCTAAGCCCGGCTTCTGGCTGAGTGATGTTCCCCCTGTGGGAGCATACTAACCACCAGGGGGCAGTTCCTGTGTTGAGTGTCTGCCCCCTGGTGGTCAGTGCGTGTCATAGCGAACTGGTCATTCTGCTATTTGGTCAATTTACATATTAGCGTTTTATTATCTATAATAATAAAAACGTAATATGCTAATTAGACCAAACAGCTGAACAACCTTCGAGACATTCTTCTGGACAAAGCTGCAGTGGCAGGGGGCCAAAGCAGAGGTGGTTAGGGGTGATCAGGCAGGCAAGTGAGTGGTTAGGGGCGATGAGGCAGGCAGAGTGGTTTAGGGCAATTGGGCAGGCAGGCAGACACGCAGTTAGGAGCCAGCGGTCCCGGATTGTGTGAGGGATATCTGACAGTCGGACATCCCAAGAGGGGTCCCAGATTGCAAGAGGGTTCAGGCCAGGCTGAGGGACTCACCCCCCCATGCACAATTTTCATGCACCAGGCCTCTAGTATAGGATAAGTTTTTATGTAACTGGATGTGAAAAAAAAAACATACACATAAAAAACTTTTATTATTTTGAGTCACTGAGAATTTGGAAGTACTTTTATTATAGCAATCAGAGTTACATTAAGAAATATATAATTATTATAGAAAATTGTTACTTTTTATAAAACATATTTATTGATTTTAGAGAGGAAGGGAGAGGGAGAGAAAGATAGAAATATCAAGGGTGAGAGAGAATCATTGATCAGCCACCTCCTGCATGCCCCCCAGCAACCTGGGAATGTGTCCTGACCAGGAATCCAACCATGACCTTCTTGTTCACAGGTCAACCCTCAACCACTGAACCACACCAGCCAGGCGGGATGGCAACTTTTAGCTGAACCAGAGAACCTACAGATCAAAAGGGAAATTAAGATTTAGATTCTAAACTCAAGGCACAGTTAAATAACCAGATATTTTTAAAGAAAAACCTAAAAGAATGTCTTATCTTTTATAACCATAGGGCCAATGGGGGCTATAACCTGACTCAAGCTTATCCTCTGGGAAGCAGAATTACAAGATGGTTAAATTCACTTGACTAGTCAAGTCTCATAAATGAATTGGTTGAGTAAGAATGGGACTCTGAAGAAGTAATATAGAGAAAAAAAATTATACACACACACACACACACACATACACACACACACACATTAGAGGCTTGGAGCACAAAATTTGGCCTGTACCCTCTCCAATCTGGGACCCGTTGGGGATGTCCCACTGCTGATTTAGGCCCGATTCCTGGGATCAGGCCTAATCTGGCACTCGGATATGCCTCTTGCAATCCAGGACCGCTGGCTCCTAACTGCTTGCTTGCCTGCCTGCCCCTAACCACCTCTGCCTGCCTGCCTGATCACCTCAAACTGCTCCCCCATCAGCCTGATCTCCCCTAACCACTTCTGCCTCCACCCTGCACCTGGGACCCAGGCTTTCCTCCTCTGGCCGGCCACAGGCACCCGGGACCTGGACTTCCCTCCCTCTGGCCAGTTGCAGGCACCCAGGAACTGGGCCAGCCTCAGCTGCAGGCGCCCGGTACCCAGGACCATGGGGAGGGAAGCTTCATTTCTCTCGGGGCTGCAACCTCAGGCTCTGGCACCAGGGACAACGGGGCGGGTGGCTCCGACTTCTCCCGGACCGAAGCCGCAGGCGCTGCTGCCTGGGACTGCGGGCAGGTGGCTTTGCCCAGGCCCAGCTTTGTCAGGAAGGACATCCAGAAGACGTCCAGTCTAATTATCATATTACTTTTTATTATCATATTATCCTTTTATATCCTATATAATAAAAGGGTAATATGCAAATAGACCAAACAGCAGAACAACCAAACAACCAATCAAAGCGTAATATGCTAATGATATGCTAAGGTTGCTCAACTGCTTGCTTTGACATATACTGACCACCAGGGGGCAGACAATCAACTGGTTGACCAGTTGCTATGACAAGCACTAACCACCAGGGGGCAGACGCTCCAACTGGTAGGTTAGCTTGCTGACAGGGTCCAGCCAATCGGGACTGAGCAAGATGGGCCGGACATTCCCTGGAGCCCTCCTACAGTCCTTCCCCAGCCCGATTGTGCACCGGTGGGGTCTCTCAGACTGGCCTGCACCCTCACACAATCTGGAACCCCTCGGGGGATGTCGGAGAGCCAGTTTCAGCCCAATTCCACAGGCTACTTCCCTTGGGAGGGTGCCAGATGCAGGGCTCATGGCTGGCAAGTGCTGCTATGGCAGTGTGAGCCTCTCCTGATCAGGACTATTTGGACCTGAGCTCGCAACAGGCACAGTGGGGCCAGGATGAGTAGGAGTGGCAGGTAGGAGCTGCAGGTGGTGTTGAACTGTAGGTTTTGGCATGATCCCTGCAGGCCACCTGGAGGGACCCCCACCCATGCACAAATTCTTGCATTGGACCTCTAGTCTAATCTAATAAAAGAGAAACATGCAAATTGCCTGCACCTCCACTATGCCCCAAGCCCTGACCACCAGCCAATCAGAGTGACTATATGCAAATTAACCCAACCAGGATGGCAGCTGGCATCCACGTAGCTGGAGCAAGCAGGAGGTTTGGTTGCCCCAGTGATGGAGGAAGCCAAGCTTCTCAGCTGCCTTGGCTGGCTGTTGCCTTGGTTCAAGGCAACAAAGTTTCAATTATAGAAGCTAAATAAATTCCAGATACCTGCTTCCAGCCATCCACCACTGGGAGCTTGGGTGGCTGAGGGCTGTGGCCAGCCTGCAAACAGCCATCAGCCCCTCACCCAGGATGACCACACCCTCATGGGTGAAGGTCCACACTGGGGGCTTGGCCAGCCTGCAAACAGCCCTCAGCCCCGCACCCAGACTGGCCAGACACCCCAGCAGGACTCCCTACCCTGAAGGGGGTGTGGCCAGCCTGCAAAGAGCCCTCAGCCCCTCACCCAGGCTTGCCAGGCACCCCAAGGGGGACCCCCATCCTGAAGGTGCTGTGGCCAGCCTGCAAACAGCCCTCAGCCCCTCACCCAGGCTGGCCTGGCACCCCAGGGGAGACCCCCACCCTGAAGGGGCTGTGGCCAGCCTGCAAACAGCAATCAGCCACTCACCCAGGCTTACCAGGCACACCAGTGGGGCCCCACCCTTATCCAGGACTCCCTTCAGAGCAAACCAGCCGCCCCCCCACCCATGCACCATGCCTCTATCCTATGTAATGAAAGGGTAATATGCAAATTGACCCTAACAGCAGAATGACTGGTAATGACTGGTCACTATGACACACACGCTCAATGCAGGAGCTGCCCCCTGGTGGTCAGTGTGCTCCCACAGGGGAGCTCTGCTCAGCCACAAGCCACACTGATGGCTGCCAGTACAGCGGTGGTGGTGGGAGCCTCTCCTGCCTCCTCAGCAGCGCTAAGTATGTCCGACTGCAGTTTAGGTCTGCTCTCCACTTGCAAGTGGACATCCTCCGAGGGCTCCCGGGCTGCCAGAGGGATGTCTGACTGCCAGCTTAGGTCCAATCCCCCATGAAGCGGGCCTAAGCCTACAGGTGGTCATCCCCCGAGGGGTCCCAGACTGCGAAAGGGCACATGCCGGGCTCAGGGACCCCCCCCCAAGTGCATAAATTTTTGTGCACCGGGCCTCTAGTCCTATATAATAAAAGAAAAACATGTAAATTGACCATCCCTCTGCTACACTCACCAGCCAATCAGCAGTTAGTATGCAAATTAGCCCAACAAAGATGGCAGGTTAATTTGCATGCACAGGCGCCAGGTGGAGAGCAGAGTAGGATAGCCGGCAGAGAGTGGAGCCAAGTTCCCCAAGCCACCAGACAGGGAGCAGAAAGGGAGAGCTGGCAGCTTGGAGGACTTGGCAGAGTGGGGAGGCACTGAGACAGAGACAGAGCAGGAAGGGAAAACCAAGAGCACAGGGAGCACCAGGAATTCTGGGAATAGTAGTTCCGGTGGCAGCCCCAGGACCTAAAGCAGAAGCCCAGAGTGCAGGGAGCACCTGGAATGCTGGGAATCATAGTTCTGGTGGCAGACGGATCTCCTAGACCAGTGGTCGGCAAACTCATTAGTCAACAGAGCCAAATATCAACAGTACAATGATTGAAATTTCTTTTGAGAGCCAAGTTTTTTAAACTTAAACTATATAGGTAGGTACATTGTTATTAACTTAATTAGGGTACTCCTAAGGCTTCGGAAGAGCCACTCAAGGGGTCAAAGAGCTGCATGTGGCTCACGAGCCTCAGTTTGCCGACCACTGTCCTAGACCAATGGTTCTCAACCTTCTGGCCCTTTAAATACAGTTCCTCATGTTGTGACCCAACCATAAAATTATTTTCGTTGCTACTTCATAACTGTAAATTGCTACTGTTATGAATCGTAATGTAAATATCTGGTATGCAGGATGGTCTTACATGACCCCTGTGAAAGGGTCATTCGATTGCCAAAGGGGTCGCGACCCACAGGTTGAGAACCACTGTCCTAGACACTAGAGCAAATTGAGCCTGTAGCAAGTTACTGTTGCAGTGGGGGATGGAGGGAAAGCAAAGGTGAGAAACATAATTAAAATCAGAGTGTGTAGGAAAAATTAAAGGGAAGATATCCTAAAACTTCTAGGAAATCTCCACCAATGATGCAAAGAAAAAAAAAGCCTCTATTATTCTGTGAGCAACAAACCAAACTGGGTTGGGGGTCTCAGACAATTCGCTCCTATGATTGCAAAGTCAGACATAAAACTCCCGGATTGGAGAGGGGTTCCCTGAGGGCTCCCAGATTGGAGAGGGTGCAGCTCGGGCTGAGGGACCCACCCCCATTGCACGAATCTTCGTGCACTGGGCCCCAGGTCCTATCTAATAAAAGAGAAACATGGTAATTGGCGTACGACCGCTACCCTTCCCATTGGCTAATCAGCGAGATATGCAAATTAACTGCCAGCCAAGACGGCGGCCGGCAGCCAGGCAGCTTGAAACTAACATGAAGCTTGCTTGCTTCAGTGACAGAGGACTCCAACGTTCCCTGCCTGCCTTGCCGGCCTCTGAGCTTGCAGTTTAAGAAACATTGTAATGAATATAGAAGCTAAACAAAACCCCAGAAACCTGCTTTCAGCGAGCCGGGATCTCAGAGCTGGAGTTATACATTGTTTCAATTATAGAACCGAAACAAACCAGATACCTGCTTTCAGGAGCGGAGGCCTAAGAGCTGGAGCCTCAGAGCTAAATCTGGCCCAGAATAAAAAAGAAAAAAGAAAAAAAGGAGCGGTTGGGAGCTTCCGTCACCCGCCAGCCTAAAATCAGCCCTCAGCCCCTCACCCAGACTGGCCAGGCACCCCAGTGGGGACCCGCACCCTGAAGGGTGTGTGACCAGCTGCAAGCAGTCATCATCCCCTCACCCAGGCTGGCCAGGCACCCCAGTGGGGACCCCCACCCTGATCCAGGACACCCTTCAGGTAAAACCAGCACCCACCCATGCACCAGGCCTCTATCCTATATAGTAAAAGGGTAATATGCCTCCCAGCACCGGGATCAGCGGAGCCACGAGGCCTCCCAGCACCGGGATCAGCGTGACAGGGGGGAGGTCCCCATCCCCCTGATCGCCCTGCGGCTCTGTGTATGACAGGGGGCAGGGCCACAACCTCCCTATCAACCCTGCTCTGTTCCTGACAGGGGAAGGCACCCTAACCCCATGATCAGCCCTGCTCTGTGCCTGATAGGGGTGAGCTCCCCAACCCCATGATCGCTCTGCGGCTCTGTGTGTGACAGGGTGCGGCGCCAAAACCACCCCCCGCCCCCCCACGGGCCCTGCTCTGTGTGTGACAGGGTAGAGCCATAACCTCCCCATCAGCCCTGCCCTGAGTGTGAGAGTGGCGGCGCCCCAGCCCCCTGATCTGCTCTGCTCTGTGTGTGACAGGGTGCGGTGCCCCAACTCCCCTATGGGCCCTACTCTGTGAGTGACAGGGGGGAGCTCCCCAACCCCCTGATGTGCTCTGCTCTGTGCGTTTCAGGGTATGGAGCCCCAACCCCCCTGATCGACCCTGCTCTGTGCGTGACAGGGTATGGAGCCCCAACCCCCCTGATGGGCCTTGCTCTGTGCATGACAGGGGGCAGCTCCCCAACCCCCTGATTGGCCCTGCTCTGTGCGTGACAGGGTGTGGCCCCACACCTCCCCATTGACCCTGCCTTGAGTGTGAGAGGGGGCGGTGCCCCAACCCCCCAATTGGCCCCACCCTGAGCGTGACTGAGGGTGGCATCGCAACCTCCCAATCTGCCCTGCTCTGTGCATGACAGGGGGCGGCGCCCCAACTCCCTAATCGGCCCTGCTCTGAGCCCGACCAGGGGCTGCACCTAGGGATTGGGCCTGCCCTCTGCCACCCGGGAGCAGGCCTAAGCCAGCAGGTCAATATCTCCCGAGGGGTCCCAGACTGCGAGAAGGCACAGGCCGGGCTGAGGGACTCCCCCTCCCCCTCGAGTGCACAAATTTTTGTGTACCGGGCCTCTAGTATATATATAAAAGTATAAGTGACCGAATGACTGAACAATGGTTCGATAGGTCGCTATGACTCACACTGACCACCAGGGAGCAGACGCTCAATGCAGGTGCTCCTCCTGGTGGTCAGTGTTCTCCCACAGTCAACCCATAGCAGCCGACCAACCTCCCGTGGTCCCTCCCCGCTGTCGGTGGCACCATCAGGACTGGGAGAGAAGGCCCTGTTGGGCCCCGATTGTTGGCCAGGCCAAGGGACCCCACCTGTGCATGAATTCATGCACTGGGCCTCTAGTATATATATATAAAGCTTAAGTGACCAGATGACTAGATGACCAGCTGGAGCTATGATGTGCAGCAGTTGTCCCCCGGTGGTCAGTGCACTCCCACAGTGGGAGCACCACTCAGCTGACAAACAGGCACCTGACACTGGGTGCATGTCTGGCAAGTGCCAGTAGAGCTGCGTGAGCCTTTCCTGGGGACACTCCCCTTGCATATCAGAGTGGCAGCAGCAGCAGGCACAGCAGGGCCAGGATGAGTGGGCGCGGTGCAGCCCCAGCCTGGGCTGTGAGAGATTGACAGTGACAGTGGGCTGGAGTCCCATGAGCTGGTGGGTAAGGCTGGGCTGTGGTGGCGCAGAGGTCCACTGATTCCCGCAGGCCAGGCTGAGGGACCCCACCAGTGCAGAGTCCATGCACCAGGCCTCTACTCTTATCTAATAAAAGAGAAATATGTGAATTGACCATGACTTCATGATGCCCACAGCCAATTAGGAGTGAGTATGAAATTAACCCAACAAGAATGGTGGCGGCTCCGCCCCCCGGCTGCTTTGGGCCTCTGGGCAGCTCACCTCCTCAGGGCCTCCCTGCCCAGCTCCACACCTGTCAAACATCCTTGAATCCTCCCTGTGGCCTAGCCCCTGGCCACAGAGGCAACCCTCTGGTGCCTGAGGTCCTAGCTCCTGGTGTCTGGCGTCTCCCTCTACTTGAACCTCTCTTGACACCAGAAATAATCTGTAATAACCTCACCTAAGGCAAGCAACTTAACACCTAAGGATGTTGATACTCCTTAAGATACCATACTGATCCTCCTAGTTTTCAAATGGACTAGTATAATGTGTGATCTGGGGGAAGAGAAATCTCAATTCTAAATGATTGCAAAATTTGCCCATTTATATAAATAGAATCCCCGAGAGTGTATATGGGAAATGATGGTCAAGGTATTTAACCAAAGGGAGAAAAGCATAACATTAGACTGGGCTGAATTTACTTATATGGGTTCATGTTCCATAGATTTCATTCAAGGTTTTAGGTGAAGGAATTAGTAATGAGTCATATTTCTTACTTGATTGGTTGACTGAGACCTGGAGTAAATGATAACTTACATTAAATTAACCTGAGGTTTCAGAATTCTCTTGGTGAAAAATAAAGAGAGGGATCTAAGGAGTTAGAAATATAGCAATATTGGAGTGGATTTACCATATACAACCCATTCACTTTCTCCCTCTTTGTATCCCACAAAAGATCAGAAAGTTTACAACAGAATTGAGAAATATATTTGTGAGAGATTACAAGGATACTTCAAAGTCTCTGTAGTAGTGTTTTCATAAAACTGGGGATGACCAGTGGTTTATATAGCACAACTGAAGTGGCTAATGGGTTTGATGGGATCCTGGAATGGCAGGACTCAAACACATCAAAAAAGGTTGTGGTTCCAAGTGAGTAAAAAGACTAGAGAATCAAACACAGTGGCCTGACTGATTCTGTCAGAGTGGCCTAATTCCTCATGGTGTTCTTCTAAACTGAAATAGATGGGATGACTACTAAAACTAATTGATCCACATAATTGAAAAATTAAGAAGAAATTTAGGTTGGGTGAACAAAGACCTGATTTAAAACCATTAGTTTGATTTATTGTTGATGTAACCTATAAGACTACTGATTTTCAATTGAGTCCAGAGTAAGACAAGTTTCTTTAGCTGAGTATTAATAGATTCAGTGGTACCTAAGGTGTCTCTGAAAGATACAGATGCTCTATAAAATTCTGTCAAGCCCTAGTAAGAGAACGACTATAAAACTTTACAGTTTTGGTGCTAAATCATGCCTTTGAGGCTATAATTAAGGTTATTAATTAGTTAACCTTGAAATAGGGAGATTATCCTCCATTTTTCCAGTGTGCCTAATCTAATCAGTAATTAGGAGCCACTAACAAAAAGAAGTTTTCTTCAGTTAGCATAGAGTAGGAAATCAGAGATTTGATGCACTGACTTGAAGATGGAAAGGACCACATGCCAAAGAAACACTGACCTCAGCCATCCAATCTTAAGAAACTAAATTCTGCCAGCAATCTGAATGTACTTGGACGCAAATTCTTACCTTAAGCCTACAGAAAGGTACAGAGCCCTTCTCATTCCTTGATTTAAGCCAATGAGAGCCCAAGCAAAGAATCCATTCATGTGGTGCTAGACTTCTGATATACAGAACTATGAGCTAATCAATGATGTAATTTTTAAGCCACTAAATTTGTGGTAATTTGTACATAGCCAATAGAAAACAGATATATTTTCTGGTCCACTAAACTCTAATGATAAGCATATATAGTGGCAACAAACAGAAATGTGTCCTTTTAGCATAAGTAATTGTGAGCAAGTCACTCTAACTTTCAAGGCACTGCTCCATTGCAACCTATTTCTTTCAGTTGCATCTATAGCCTGGTGGAAAGCTTTCTCTGATTAGGTGACTGAAAACACACACACACACACACACACACACACACACACGGATATTGGGACATTATTTACATAAGGTTTCACATATTATCTTGGCACCAACATGAAATACATATATTACAGTCCCATTAAGGGATTGCCATGAAAGACTGGGGAATAGAAAGAACAGAAATACTCCTGCCTGGCCATGTGGCACAGTGGTTGAGTGCAGACCTATGAACCAAGGAGGTCATAGTGTGATTCCTGGTCAGGGCACAAGCTGGGGTTGCTGGATTGATCCTCATCATTGATGTTTCTACCTCTCTCTCCCTTTCCCCTCCTCTCTGAGATGAACAAAAATATATATTTTTTAAAAAGAAAATACTCATACTGGGCTGAGCATCTATCCATTTGCTTTGTGTTAAAGGAACAATGCCCAGAAGTAGATATACTGTATATCTAGCTATAGGAAAGGGATAATTTGAATGAATGGTCAGGGTCCTGGAAACACAAGATTAGAGAATTGCTGCCAAAACAAATATGGAGAAAGATATATATGAATGGAATTCTTAGAGTATAAATATATTCCTGTTAGATACAAATGCCCTCTAAAAGACATTCACTTAGGCATTCACTCAGAGCAGCCTTTTTGGTCAGCCATCCTTTTGCTTGCTCATTGGGCTCATTAACAAATGTTCATGATGACAGGATGAGGGGTTAGTTATAAGTTAATAAAATGAGAATCCACTCACCATGTCTGCTATGGTTATTGCCACTGATGAATGCTCAACTTGTCCATGGTAGAGGCTAATGCTGAGCTCCTGATATGACACCATTTCCTGGGGAAACCAGCCACTCCAAGTAGGAAGTTGATTACATTTGACCCATTTTATTTTAAAGGAAACAGTGATTTGTCTTGTTTGGAATAATGCTTAGTCTGAATATGAATTTGCCTTTCCTATCTACAGTGCTTTTGCTAGCATCATGATGCTATGTTTACTGCCATGTCTGACCAAGTAACATTTTTTATAAGGAAAAGTAGTGATAAATGGAAAGGGGCTTTAATCCAAATCAGCTATTATAATGGAAGAATTGTTAATGTAAGAATAGAATAACCTATTAAAGACACAGTAACAGTCTTAGTTGGACGATAACAAACTGTAATATTGTGGTACAGTCCAAAGGATGCACCATATACTTAGTGTTTTGCATTCTGTTCCCATGACTTTGGGCACTTCTGTCTTAAATATAAAAAGGAATGATTCCACTAGAAGACATAACTACAGTCTTCTTACATCACTGAACATTCAAACAAGGGAATTAAATCATTGTCTAGAGTGATTAAATCTGATATAAAGATAAAATATGGTTATTGGGTATAAGATGGCTAGATAAAAATACAGGAGGGCCAGTTAAGTTTGCATTTCAGGGAAACAAATAATGCAATAATTGGGACATAGTTATATGACATTGTTATTTATCTGAAATGCAAATTTAATTGTGTTTCTCAATTTTTTTATTTTCTAAATCTGGCAACTCTAATTGGGTGTAAGGTGATATATTTCTGAAAACCAGGGGATTTTCAGATCTCTTGATCTTCCTTTTCTTTTCATTTCTAACCATTTCCATTTATATCCTCATCACCATACAAACTTTCTATTTGCATGACAGGCCTGCTGGTTTTGCTTTTTCCTATACAGTCAATTCTGTATATCAAGAAGAGAAGAGTCAACCTGAAACAGCTAGCGAATCATTTAATTCCCTTGATAAAAAGCATTGAGGACTCTTTTTGCTGTCGAGATATGAACATGAATTCAAGTCCTTTCTTACTTCATGCTCTTTTCCTACAGTATAAGTAAACTCCTCCATCCAACCAGAGGTACTTTCCTCACTGATGCATGTTTTCTAACATGAATGTTACCTAATTCTGAAGTTTCAAGTCCCCCATCTTCTCTTATCATTCAAACAAAAACCGTAACTCTCTCTGAAGTAATACATTGAGTTATTGTAGAATTGTACTTATTTCTCTACATGCATTTATTGAAAATGACAATCTCTTTAATTGGGATCAATTGAACTTTGGGAGTAGTTTAAATTGCACAAGTTATACGAATTAAAATGTACTGTGTACTAGGGTTGGTAACATTTGAACTAAGTCGATCATCAAATATGTCCAAAATGATGTATAAATAGATTATATTTTTATCTTTATTTTACAAAAAAAAAAAGAAGAAGAAGAAGAAGAAGAAGGCAGCCTGGCCCATATGGCTCAGTGGTCAAGCATCAACCCAGGAACCAAGAGGTCTCTGTTCGATTTCTGATTCCCAGTCAGGGTACATGCCCGGATTGCAGGCTCAGTCCCTAGTAGGGGCGTGCAGGAAGCAGCTGATCAATGATTCTCTCTCATCATTGATGTTTCTATCTTTTTCTCCCTTTCCTTTCATCTCCGAAATAAATAAGTATATATTAAAAATAATTTAAAAAGTGCAGAGGAACAAAGAAGTTAATTAACTTGTCCCAGGTTACACGTAGAAGTAATCAAGTTAAAATGAAGTCATTACGGTAATCCAACATGACTAGTGTCCTTAGAATAAAGGGGGCATTTGAACAAAGAGACAGATTTAAACAGAGAGAGAAGACAATGAAAGACATACAGGGGAAAAAACAGCCATCTGACCAGCATGATGCATCTACAAACTAAGGAATGCCAATGATTTCCAGCAAATGCTGGAAGCCAGATTAAATAAGGAAGGAAAGGAGTTTCCCCGAGAGCAGTGGTCGGCAAACTGCGGCTTGCGAGTCACATGAGGCTCTTTGGCCCCTTGAGTGTGGCTCTTCCACAAAATACCACGTTTTTAGCAAAAGCCAGCTTAATTAAGTTAATAATTACCCTAATTAAGTTAATAACAATGTACCTACCTATATAGTTTAAGTTTAAAAAATTTGGCTCTAAAAAGAAATTTCAATCATTGTACTGTTGATATTTGGCTCTGTTGACTAATGAGTTTGCCGACCACTGCCCTAGAGTAATCAGGGAAAGCTAGGTTCTGCTCATCCCTTGATTTCAGACTTTTAGGTTCCAGAACCTAGACAATAAATTTGTGTTAAAACACCCAGTTTTTGGTACTTTTTAATGTCAGTTCTAAGAAACTAATACAGGTGGCTTCTTCTCATCCTTTATATCTCAACTGAAATATCTCCTTTTCCACCCCAAGAAGTTCTCTTTTCTTCAAAGAAGCCACCAGCCTCTAGTTACTCTGGATCATAGAACTGTATTTACTTTATAGCATGCATCAGTCATGATTAGTTCAGAAAAAAAGAAATCATATAATCTTTTAAGATGGGATTTTGTTTGAGAAATTATGTACAAACATTGGCAGGGAAGAGGAATGATTATCAGAGAATGCCACTGTTCATTTGAGGAGTCAGCGGAAATTCAAAACTGATCATTACAGCTACCTCTAGTGCTAAGGTAAGTGATTTACTGCAAAACCACTAAAGCCATTGCAAAATCCCTCATCTGCTGAAATACTCACCTACAGGCTCTTCTGGAAGAACAATACTATAGTTTCTGCTGCCTTCTTCATACCAAATATTTCTCTCATGTCTTCCCACCCCCCATTTTTAAATGTATTTTTTATTGTTGATAGTATTACATATATCTACCGTTCCCCCCCCCCCGTTTCCACCCCTCCTTCCAGTCCCTACTTACCCCCCATATCTTCACTACCCTATTGCCTGTGTCCACGGGCTATGCATATAAGTATATAAGTTCTTTGGTTTATCTGTTCTCATCCCCCCAACCTCACATGGAGGTATGTCAGAGTGTTCCAGGCCTCCCTGCTTTGGGTCTTATTTGTTGGTCAATTCATTGTGTTCATTAGATTCCACAAATAAGTGAGATCATGTGATACTTGTCTTTCTGGGTTGGCTTATTTCACTTAGCATAATATTTTCCAGGTCCATCCATGCTGTCCCAAGAGATCCCTCTTTTATTTTACAGCTGCATAGTATTCCATAGTGTAAATTTCCCAACGCTTTTTTATCCATTCATCTACTAATGGGCACTTGGGCTGTTTCCAAATCTTACCTATTATAAATAATGCTGCTAATGAGCATAGGGTCTCTTTCCATGACATAATCTAACCTAGAATTTCCCATCATCTTACCCCTTTAAATATTCTCAGAAGTTTCCTGTTTTCTTAATACTTCTAAAACAATCAGCTGTCCCTCATTCTTACATACATCAATAGTAACCAGAAAAAATAGAAAGGCTCCAGTTGTATGGAAGAGTTATTTTCATCCCAAGTCCTAAGATCGTCCTGCCCCAAATCTTTCCTTTTCAACCCCCTGTTTGAGCATGTTCCTGTTATGGTTTCCACTTAATTCAGTATCACTGTCTCCATGTAGGTATAACATTTCTGATAATAAATTATACTTAATATTTAATTTATTTAGCAAACAGCAATAACAATCACTATGGTATAGGTAACTTTTACAATGATTTTCCAGGGATGAATCAGTAAACCTTCATTTTTGAAGTGTGGAATTAAAGTATCAATGTCACCAGGCTGGCAGCCTGTGCTACTGTCACTTGTCAGTTTTGGTTTTGTTCTGCAGATGGCACAGAATGAATGGGGAAAGATTACTGCCCATTTCCCAAGGGTCTCTGATTCGTTGATGTCCACCCCCGCAATTGCAGGCTTTGTTTTGCATAGTTATTTAAGTGTCTTCCTTCATGCGTTTGCACATGGACCAATGATTTTCTTCACAATTTTGTTGAAGTATAATTGAAGTACAGCAAACTACATACAGTGGATCCTTATTTGTGGAGCCCGTATTTGCAAATTTGCCTACTGGATAAAATGTATTTGTAACCCCCAAATCACTGGCGCTTTTGCAGTCACTTGCAGATACATGCAGCACAGTGGAACACTTGAAAATGTTCTGCCTTCTGGTTTCAGCTCTTATATTGTAAACAGTTTCCCTTTTGGTGTTCTATTCCATGCCACATTGTTTGCATTTTTGTGCTTTTTGCTGGCGAGTTTGCTGTTTAAAATGGTCTCCCAAGACTGTTGGTGAAGTGCTATCCAGTGTTCACAAGGTTCAAAGAGCTGTGATGTGCCTCACTAAGAAAAATCCACAGTTCAGATAAATTTTGTTCAGGCAAGAGTTCTTATGCTTCTGCCTCTGAGTTCAATGTTAATGAATCAACAATATGGTACATCCAGAAAGGGAAGATGAATTTGCCAATTGGTATGTGAGGCTGCTCCAGAAATTGCTAGAGTAATATCTATATAGATGAAGCTATGGAAAATATTGGAAAGTGGCTAAATTCATGGATTCAGGAGATATAACTAAATTTTTCAAAAGCATAATGGATGGTATTATTGTGATGCTTAATGCCAAAGGAATACACATGTATGTTTACTAAAGTCAGGAAATGTTAAACACTCCTTGAGTAGTGCTGTGTGGTTTCCGTGTTTCAAAGGGCAGCATCATACACATTCTCAGTGTTCATGACTTTATAGAACACTAGGGCCCCACTGCATGAATTCGTGCACCTTGAAAGGAACTGTGGTCCATGAGGCTTAGGTGGGCACAGGGGTGGGTCTTGGCCCTTCCTCTATGCTCCTGCCTGGCTCCTCTCGCCATAGCCCTGGTCCTCTGTCTGCCAGTAGTCCTGCTCCTGCTGCTGCTGCTCCCATGCACTGACGGTGCTGGCCCCACTCGCACCCGCTGATAGCGTGGAACAATGGGGGTTGGCGCCAGCAGTGGGTGTGAGCAGCAGCTGCTGCTCCGATCTCTCCTCAGGAGCAGGGGAGGTGGAGAAGCCCTGAGGGGCGATTGGAGCCAGGAGACACTGCTTGCATTCACTAACAGTGCCAAGCTATTGGGGCTAGCACTGGGCGCCAGCAGTGGGTGTGGGTAGCGGCAGCAGGTGCGAGCGCCTGGCAGGACAGCAGCATGCAGGAGCAAAGGATTTTCAGTAACCACCAGAGGCTCGCCCCAATGACAGTGACTGGTGCCCCACCTTGGTCTGGCATGCCCGCTCACCTGCTCCACCATCCCGCTGTGGCCAATTCCCGCCATGTTCCATGCTCTGCCACCTGCTGCTGACAACAGCCATGTTCCACGTGCAACACTGGTGGTCAGCACATGTCACAGCAACCGGTTGTTCAGTTGTTCCTTTGTTCTGCCGTTCAGTCTATTTGCATATTAGGATTTTATATATATAGTTAACTGCCATGGATAATGAGAATGAACTGTATGTTTAAAGTATACAAATTGATCAATTTATATACATACTAGAGGCCCGGTGCACAAAAATTTGTGCACTCGGGGGGGAGGGGGAGTCCCTCAGCCCGGCCTGTGCCCTCTCGCAGTGTGGGACCCCTTGGGAGATAACAACCTGCTGGCTTAGGCCTGCTCCCGGGTGGCAGAGAGCAGGCCCAATCCCTAGGTGCAGCCCCTGGTCGGGCTCAGAGCAGGGCCGATTGGGGAGTTGGGGCGCCGCCCCGTCATGCACAGAGCAGGGCGGATTGGGAGGTTGCGATGCCACCCTCAGTCACTCTCAGGGTAGGACCAATTGGGGCACCGTCCCCTGTCACACTCAAGGCAGGGTCGATGGGGAGGTTGCGGCGCCACCCCCTGTCACGCACAGAGCAGGGCCAATCAGGGGGTTGGGGCGCTGCCCCCTGTCACGCACAGAATAGGGGCGATATGGGAGTTGGGGCACCGCACCGTGTCACACACAGAGCATGGCCCATCAGGGGGTTGGGGCACCGCCCTCTATCACCCACAGAGCAGGTCCGATCAGGGGGTTGGGGTGCCGCCACTCTCACACTCAGGGCAGGGCCGATGGGAGGTTATGGCTCTACCCGTCACACACAGAGCAGGGCCCGTGGGGGTGGGGGGGTTGGGGAGCTCCCCCCTATCAGACACAGAGCAGGGCTGCTCAGGGGGTTGGGACGCCTTTCCCTGTCATGAACAGAGCAGGATGGATAGGGAGGTTGTGGCCCCGCCCCCTGTCACACACAGAGCTGCAGGGTGATCAGGGTGTTTGGGCGCTGCCCCCTGTCACGCTGATCCCAGTGCCAGGAGGCATATTACCCTTTTACTATATAGGGTAGAGGCCTGGTGCATGGGTGGGGCTGGCTGGTTTGCCCTGAAGGGTGTCCTGGATCAGGGTGGGGGTCCCCACTGGGGTGCCTGGCCAGCCTGGGTGAGGGGATGATGGCTGTTTGCAGCTGGTCACACACCATTCAGGGTGGGGGTCCCCACTGGGGTGCCTGGCCAGCCTGGGTGAGGGGCTGAGGGCTGTTTTCAGGCTGTGGGTGACTGAAGCTCCCAACCGCTCCTTTTTTTCTTTTTTTTTATTCTGGGCCAGCTTTAGCTCTGAGGCTTGGCTCCAGCTCTTAGGCCTCGGCTGAAAGTAGGTTTCTGGCCTTTGCTTACTATGTTGCGAATCTGCTTGCTGAAGTCCGGCGGTATTTGTTACAATGTTTGAAACTGCCCGCTCAGAAGCCTGCAGCCGCAGGAGGGGAACGTTGGTTTCCTCCGCCACTGAAGCAAGCAAGCAAGCCTCATGTTAGTTTCAAGCTGCCTGGCTGCCGGCTGCCATCTTGGCTGACAGTTAATTTGCATATCTCGCTGATTAGCCAATGAAAAGGGTAGCGGTCGTACGCCAATTACCATGTTTCTCTTTTATTAGTGTAGACTAGTATACATGTGGATATATATATATATGTACACATCCTATCTAATAAAAGACAAAAAGGGTAATTAACCGTACCTCTGCTATTCTTCCCATTGACTAATCAGCAAGATATGCAAATTAACAACCAATAAAAATGGCAGCCAGCAGCCACGCAGCTGAAGAGAGCAGCAGGCTTGCTTGCTCCAGTGATGGAGGAAGCCAAGATTCCCTGCTTGCCGCAGCCTGGCTCTGAGCTCCAAAAGCAACAAAGTTTCAATTATAGAAGCTAAACAAACCCCAGATACCTGCTTTTAGCCAGCCGCGGCCTAAGAGCTGGAGTGAGCAGGACGGCAACAAAGTTTCAATTATAGAAGGTAAATATATCCCAGAATAAAAGAAAAAAAAGAAAAAAAGGAGAGGCTGGGAGCTTCAGTCGCCAGCCAGCCTGAAAACGGCCCTCAGCCCCTCACCCAGACTGGCCAGGCACCCAAGCGGAACCCCCACCCTGATCTGGGACACCCTTTAGGGCAAACCAGCTGGCCCCCACCCATGCACCAGGCCTCTATCCTATATAGTGAAAGGGTAATATGCAAACTGACCCTAACAGTAGAAAGACTGGGAATGACTGGCCACTATGACACACACTGACCACCAGGGGGCAGACGCTCAGTGCAGGAGCTGCCCCTGGTGGTCAGGGCGCTCTCACAGGGGGAACTCTGCTCAGCCACAAGCCAGGCTGATGGCTGCCAGTACAGCGGTGGTGGTGGGAGCCTCTCCTGCCTCCTCAGCAGCACTAAGGATGTCCGACTGCAGCTTAGGTTTGCTCCCTGCTGGCAAATGGACATTCCCCCGAGGGCTGCTGGGCTGCCAGAGGGATGTCTGATTGCCAGCTTAGGCCCAATCCCCCGGGGAGCAAGCCTAAGCCAGCAGGTGGTCATCCCCCGAGGAGTCCCAGACTATGAGAGGGCACAGGCTGGGCTGAGGGACACCCCCCCCTCCCCGAGTGCACAAATTTTTGTGCACCGGGCCTCTAGTGAATATATAAACATGTATGTGTATATGCCTGTACCCATAAAAGGACTAAAGAAGACAATTTAGGTGATATACACAAACTTCATGAAGCAGCAGTTTCCACCCTCAAGTGTTTGGAGAACTGCACAGTAAGGGGAAAAGGCTGCAAGCTTTTACAGAAAGAGGCAAGCAGGAACAAGGAAGCACCGGGCTTATCTTGACCGGCTAGGATTTCATATATGACCCTATTTACAAAGATCAAGAAACAAGGAAGTAAGGATAGTGCCCAGAGTTAGCATGGCTGAGTGGATATACTGCATACATTCTTCAGATTAGGAAGGAGGCTGTGGAAGAATGTTAAAAAATACCTTCTAAGTATTATACAGGAAGAGGGTCACTCACATTAGGGGGGGAAACTTCTCCTTACTTATTCTACCAATGCAAATGGTAATCTCATCTAAAAACTCTCGCAGACATACCCAGAATAATGTTTGACCAAATATCTAGGCACCCTGTGGCTAGGTTAAATTGACATATAAAATAACCTTCATATTCGCTTTATCTTTTTTATATTAAACTTCTCAGGGACAGGTAAAAAAATGGGTCTTTTATGTTCTCTAATCTTCATTAAATATACGCCAATCTTTATAGATAGTTTCTTAAGTTTAAAGCCTTTCTTACTTGACAAGGAGTGAAGCTAAAGTATCTACCCTTCCTCCTACATGGCTAGGGAAAGTGCCAGAGAACCCCCAAAATTTTCTCTAAAATAGCTTCCCTTTGGCTCCTTGGGCTCAATTATTTTATATTTTGCTGTTCTGTTGAGCTTTAGGTCACAAAAATTTTGATTATCACTTTTTATGGGCATAATAATATCCTCCCCAAATTCATATGTTGCAGTTCTGATCCTTAATACTTCGGATTGTAGCTGTGTGTAGACAGGGTTTTTAAAGAGATAAAATGAGGTCATGAGAGTGGGCCGTAATCCAACATGACTGTGGTCCTTATAAGGAGAGGAAAATTGGATATAGATGTATATACAGAAAGATGATGTGAAGATATAGGACAAAGATGGCCATGTACAAACCAAAGAGAATGGCTTCAGAAGAAACCAACCTTGCCAACACCTTGATCTTGGAATTTAGCCTCCAGAATTTTGACACAATAAATTTCTAATGCTTAGGCCACCCAGTCAGCATACTTGTTATCACAGCCCAAGCAAGCTAATACGTCTCCTTTTCAAGTCTTGTTTAGATGATCAAACTTTAGTTTGAACTGTTGCCTCCTATTGTTTTGTTCTTGGTCTTTGTGGGCTTTCTCACTTAGCAGAAACAGAGAGGGAGAATGGCATTTTAAAATTGTTAGTATATATTTTGAATTTACTATGTCTATGTTCTATTTTTAAAAGGCTCTGAACTTATTTGAACTAATCCAGTCTTATAAAATTTTAGATTTTAAGTTCACATTCTAAGGAACCCACACCATTTGGAGAGCATGAACACTTTGCTGTCTATTTAGGAAACATTGATTTCCACTGGTAGAATGTCAGAGAAAAGATGTTTTAAATGATCTCTCAAAGTATTAATGTGATCCTTTTTCAGAGGCCAAGAAGGAAGAAAATGAATGAATCGATGCTTCTGATTACATTCATTCAAAATGGAACCTATTTTTTTTTCCATATCCTAAGTACAACTTTCTTGGATAAATGAGTTTGATGATGATAAGGGAGTATAGTGCAATCCAGAAGACATTTCTGTTATATCTCAGGGGTAATGTCTAGAGATGTCTGTGTATTGTAGAAGTCTGAGAGTTAAAAGCTTAAGCAAATCAAACAAGACAGGATAGTGAATAAAATATTTTTGTGGTACAACAGTAAATCAGTTTTCTATTAGAGCTTTGTTAGCACTTAATTCATTTATCCTCATTTCTGAAGAATAACAATGCTTCTAAAAGCATAAAGCCGTGTAATACCTCTACTGTGGTCTCACAATGCTATCCGCTGAGTTATGGTCAGTCTAGACATGAAAATGTAAGTGTGTCTTTCTTCATTAAAATAAGTAACTCCCTGATGGTGCATATTTTGGTTGACAGCTTTTCTGCTTCTCAAGAAAAACCAGTAAGTTGGAAACATAAACACCACATGAAGATTAACATTTTTACCCTGAGTAGTTCTTCATCAGGATTCCTAAACTTGTGCATCTTTTCATATTCTTGCTTCATCCAGGAAGCTTAATAAAATCGTGCAGAGCACATTTGGAAGGCTGCAGTTTGTCACATACTGTCACATTCTTCTCCTCACTGTGCACTTCTGTAAACATGCAGTCTTTATGGATTCTTCTTGTCAAGATCTTATTGGAAACAGAAGTATGTTCTGTCTGCAAAATGTGAGGAACTGATTCACACTCCCACAGAGCTAAGCTGTCAACAAAATGTAGTGACTGGGCCGATGTCCAATTTCCTAATATTGACCTGGTTCTTAGGAATTCTAATAAAGTTAAGTAGTCATGACAACTACAGCAAAACCATGCTTTGGACACCTTCCTGTTTGATGGGGACCCATATCAGTTTTCTACGGCACATGGAATATTCACTGCTTTTCTTTTTGCCTCTCTTTCTAGATTTTGCTGTTTACGTTTTGCAAGATTGCTCAACCCAGGTTTATTCCCCTCAATTTAGTTTTTATTACCTGTGATGTGTTAGTGCTAGGTTCCTGACAACTAGCAGGCTCCTGAACAGGCATTGCATCACCATGGAAATCAGGCACTCAGACCTCAGTATTCATAGTTCCCAGTTCACCATTCTCTGAAAAGTTTAAATGCTAGTGGGACCTATGAAAATAATAGTCTTAATAAAACCTTTCTGAGTCAAGTTGTAAGCAGTTGATTTTTCTCTTAGAAGCTGGAGTGGGAAAGATAGCAAGTGTATTTTTTGTTTGTTTCTGTTTATTTTGTTTTTAGTTAGTCCTCTCACTTCAGAGAAGACTGACTTTAAAGAAAGTATAAAAGTTTCAAACTGTCTCCATGTTTCCATTAAACTTTCCATCCCTTCTGTTTAAAATATAATTCTTTAGTATTTGTATAGAATTGCCTAATCTTTTTTCCCTTAATTTCCTAAAAAACACTCAGACAAATCATTTGTACTGAATAATCTTTATTGAGATTTTAGGGCAATTGAAGAAATTCTATATTGGATCTCTGCAAATTGTCTTATCCTTATGCCTTTGTTCACTTTGCTGTTGGGGATTTTTTGGGGGGCTAGTAAAACACCCCTATAGCATGCAGCTTTCCCAACTGTTCCCCCTTTTGAATCTCCTCCTAGTTTTTGGCTTTTCTCTTTGTAAGATTGTTCACCACCAGGTCTGTCCCCTTCACTTTAGCTTTCTTCACCCTATATAGCTCAATTCCTCTAACTTTTCTCTGGGACTATATTTTCATATCAAAGGCCCATTTATGTGTCTGATAAAGTTGTGTCACCACTCTGTCTTATCCTTTAGTAGATACGAATGTTGGATAGAGTTTTCTTCCTCATTCAACCATCAGTCATATTAAGGTAGAATAAATAGAGACAATTATTTTCCCTCTGGATATTAAGCTTGTATCTCCAAAAATGAACATGGCTATAGTCATTCAGCTTTGAGTTTAAATGATCAACTATCATTTGAGACTTAGTTTTTATTTTCTCTTTTCTTCTGGTGAAAAATAAATACCTGTCTTCCTTCCTTCCCTTCCTTCCTTCCTTCCTTCCTTCCTTCCTTCCTTCCTTCCTTCCTTCCTTCCTTCCTTCCTTCTTTCCTTCCTTTCTCTCTCTCTCTCTCTCTCTCTCTCTCTCTCTCTCTCTCTCTCTCTCTTCTTTCTTTCTTTCTTTCTTTCGTCTCTCTCTGTATTTGATTGCAACAATGTGGGCATTTGATTTTTGCACTGGTATGACTTCTGGAAAAGGGAAAAACGAGGAATTGTCCTCTTAAATATTTTCTAAATAATATGTTAAATATATGTCTTTTTGGTTTGAGTAAGAGTGTGGTTAAACATTACTGAATTATTTTCCAACTGCTGGGTCAAAGAATTGCCAATCCCTGAACAGTTCCAGTGAATATTTCAAAACAAGCTAAAGCATATACTGCTCATCATCTTTTGAGATGTGCTGAGAACTGTCTTTTTAACCATGCTTATTTTCAAACTAAAGATAAAACACACTACTGCGTCCATATGACAGTATTGCACAGACTCAGGCCTCTAGGAGCTCAGTAGATGTTCAAGAAATATGAAAGGGAAGGCATGAAGCTCTCCACTTTGCTTCATGGTTGGTTATCTTAGTTTTTTGTTTTTGCTTGTTTATGCATTTATTATTTATTTCCCTTCCTCTACCCAAAATAATATATTGCAAGATATCATAAATTAGAAATGAGAAAGAAGAAAACACATAGAGGCAAAGAACAAAGACAGAAATAAAAGGCAAAGAGCAAAGAAATAGGAACAGGGAGCAAAAGAACACATATCATACTAGAAAGTCTTAAAGGTATATACGGCAAGAAGTTCGAAAAAAATGTTAATTCAGGAGGGTTCACTTAACTTTGATCACATCGGGCCAGGGCCATAGATTGCAGACTTAATCCCAACAGGATTCCCACAAATGTGTTCCTTTTGTTATATCAGAGCTTCCTGCTATGAATTTAGAGAGGCTTCCCCCCCCCCCCCCTACTGGAATATGCAGAAGCCTAGAGAGAAAAATCTCCAAATTTTATTTTTCTGTAATATCTTCAGGGTGCTCACATATATACTAGCAATGCTTTCTTTCAGAAAAGCACAAGGTACTATATGATAAAACTTCACAAACTCTCTTAAATTCAGTGACTTCTGGGTAGAAATAGACTTTGAATTCTATGAAAAGAAAAGTTACTTTGCTTTCTGGAGTCTGTTGGTATCTTCGAAGTGTTGTTATTTCAAAGTTTTACTTAAATGGGCTTCCTCCAGTTTTGGAACCAGACAGAAGCTGTCACTCAATTACGGGGGTAAAAGGTTTGAGAGAAAAAAGAAATTAAATGTTATGTGCATATACAGTTGGCTGATTTCTGTAGTAGGCAAGATAAAAATGTTATATTAACTATAATAGTTTAGGATTAATCAATAATAAAAATAGGGCTTATATGTGTTTGTGTGTGTGTGTATGAGTCTGTATTTGATGAATTTAAAACTAATGTATTTACATGCTATATGATGGCTATATAGATGATAAATTATCATTTTCATTATTATTAATATTATCATTTTTGTAGGGAAGTACTCCAGAAGAACTTAGTATAACTTAAAATTTAATGCACTTATTTTTAAATATTTAATTTTGGTCTTGACTTTTGAATAAAAACATTTCAGATAATATAAAGTACAATCAAGTTTTAAATAACATTTTATTGTAAAAATATTGCTTCTTAAAGGGATTATAATAATTAACAGTGTGTGGGACATTAGAATGAATTGGTATAGAAAATAGCTTTATTTTTTTTAAAGGACAGGGCTGAAAATGCTCTAAATATTTAATAACTTCTTATTTATTAACTTTAGTAAATTACTGAATTTTTATTTCTCCTTTTAAGAAATTCTGCATCTCGGGATCAACACTGGGCTCTTTTAAATTAGTAATATTAGAAACTTGGCTAATTTATATGACCTCTATGACTGTTTCCGTAAATGTAAAGTAGAGATAAAAATGATACCTACCGATGAGGTGTTACAGTGGGGATTAATGGAAATGCCTGAAAGAGTACCAGATGCATAAATGTTAGTTATTGCTGGTTTGTTACTTAAATGAAAGGTGAATTTACGTGATGATTAGGTACTCTCTTGAAAAACATATTGAAGTGTTTTCCTTGCCCAGAGGCAGGGTATAAGCCAGCTCCAGAGGAAACACCTTTGGATTTTTTGTTTTGTGTTTGCCTGATGTGCCTTGTAAGAATGCAGAGCAATTAGAATTTACTTTTTATTTTTTGGTCCAAGAGTTTTGATTCTAAAACTGTCGATCATTCACCTGTTCTAAATTTGCACTCTTCATGTGAATGTAACCAAACCCACACCAAGGGGAATAGCTTTGCTTTATATGGGACAGGCTCATGAAAAACTAGTGACCCTGTTTATCAATATCACTCCTAAAATGTCTCCTCTGCCCTGCTCTCCATCTTGAATACAAATGGTGCATTTCACATAATACAGTCTTCTGTTTCTTACTTTATGTCCTGGTGCCTACATGGGAATTGGTTTGTATTTTTTTGTGTGTGTGTGTGAAATTCAGTGGAATTTTAATTAAACATTTAAAATACTTAAAAAATTCCAAAAGTTATATAATCTGGTGTGCCTTAGACTCTGTAGGGGATGTATCAGAGGCAGAGATGAAGAAGAATTTCATTAGGATTTTGTTTTACCTAATAACATAACACTATCTCTGTGATCAAGAGCAGTGAGGGAAAAATGCATTGTATTCAATTTCAACTTTTATAGGCTTCAGTTTAAAACAGCTAATGTGGAGAATTTGCAATGAAGTTGCTTTGAATCCTTATTTATTTATTTTTTTGATTATTTATTTTTACATAGGCAATGACAAGCCTGTATTTAGTGTAAACCATTAAAAATATTGACTCAAACTAGGAATCAATACAAATCTTAAAACTCTTCATAAATTATTTAATAGGATAGAAAGAATTTAGAAATAATGATGGATCATATTTTTTAAGTAAAGAAATCCTCCTTTAATACATATTGCAATTGAAAAGATAATATTTCTGCCATTTACAAAGTGCCATAATTAGAATTTCTTTAAACTAAATACATCCATTTGCACATACATGAGGAATACAATTACTTTTTTTTTTTTTAAATCCTCATAGGGATGAAATATACTGGACAAATTTTGCATTTATATTACAAAGTAAATGATATTTTAAGCAGTTTTCTAGATTTTAGCCATAGACATTTTTTTTTTATTCAGTTCTTTTCCTAGAAGCACAAGTAACATCACAAGTGGGTCCTTTTGAAATATATTTTATAGTCAATTGTAAAAACCAGTAATATCTCCAAAGTATTCCTGTATGTTTCTTAAAGACAGACAAGTAAGGGTACTATCAGAGAACATATCACCTTTATTTGCATATACATTTAAAATTCAAGGAAACTATAATGAATTGAGGAATGCATTGATAAGGCAGTGTGAAAAATAATTGTGAGGGAAGTTTAATGAATGACAGAGGGAAATCAATAGATAGCATTTACACTGTTCCTGATATACAAAGGAACAAAACAAAACATAATATGTAAATACTGTCCAATAGTATTAGATAGTAGTGGAAAGCTAAGTGATTTCCACAAGTGACACATGAAGTTGTTTTTTTAAAATATATTTTTATTGAATTCAGAGAGGAAGGGAGATAGAGAGAAACATCAATGATGAGAGAGAATCATTGATTGGCTGCCTCCTGTGTGCTCCCTACTGAGGATCGAGCCCACAACACAGGAATGTGCCCTTGACCAGAATTGAACCCGGGACCCTTCAGTCCACAGGCCAATGCTCCATCCACTGAGCAAAACCAGCTAGGGCTGTTTTTGTTTTAAGAAAGCCACTTGCACATACACCTCAAAGTATTTTTCCATTGTTTTTGTTGTTCACTGCTTCAATTTCACTTCCCTTGGTGTGCTGTGCCACCACAACCAAGGGTTCGGTGAGTCTGAGGAGGGGTGGTGAAGGATTAAAGAAAAGACAGACAAAGAGAATATAGCTGGGGCTTAGAGGACCTCCTGTGCCTGGATGAGGCCACAGAGAAGGATCCAGCCAGCAAGCTGAGGCTTTATTTTATAGTCAGAGAAAAGCAAGGAAGTGGTCAACATAGTTACAATGTTCTTGTGAGTTTCACTTATTTTGGCAACACTTGCTGTACCTCCCACAGCCCAATAGCTCCCCAGGAAGGACCTAGGGAGCACTATAAGGTTAAGCTTAATTATGGTAAGAGGGCTCTCCCCTCTAAGCTGGGACTTGTTTGTGGCTCTGCCACAGGTCAATCCAAGGCTTAACTCTAGAGCCGCTTCCTACACCTTGGTTCTGTCTAACTATTTTATCTCTCTTTGACCTATTGTTGACCTCAGCTCTAAATTGGCTGAAGTTCCTTCTAAGAGTTAGATTCTTTCATTCTGTGATTCTACTTCTGCTCTGCACACGTCTGCTGTATTTAACCATTCCCAGCCAATAAAGGTAGAGATAATTTTGATTCCATTTTTATTTCTTTTCCTAGTTTGCTAATTTTTCAAGAACTTTTAGCATTACAGAAAATCATAGGAGTTACATGGTAAAAAATAGAATAGGTAGTTTTTATTTCATTCATTCCCCAGCAATTACTTACTATATGCCAATCACTGCACTAGATACTGGAAACATAAACAAGACTGGTTTTCAATTCACACCACTACAAAGCTCTCTGAAGTTGGAGGAGGCAGACACATAAACAAGTGTAAATGCAATAAAGTATTATGTGGCTTAATCTTGAAAGATGAGTGGACTTTTGTCAAATGCTGGGAAGACCATTCCAGCCACAGGGAGATGTGTGACCAATAAACATAGGTGTGAAACTGCTGAGTGTATTTTGGGAACTATAATAGTTAGATTTAGCTGGAGTGTATAGAGGGCCTCCCATGTAGAGGATTTTGATCATCTAAAATATTGGTCCCTTATGTGTGAGGAATGTACTAGGTGGTTGCTTAATAAATTCCATAAGTGTATGCAAGAATATATTAGAACATCTATATAATTGTATACCATCCTTTAATTTTTTAAAAATATATTTTATTGATTTTTTACAGAGAGGAAGGGAGAGAGACAGAGAGTTAGAAACATCGATAAGCTGCCTCCTGCACACTCCCCACTGGGGACGTGCCCGCAACCAAGGCACACGCCCTTGACCAGAACCGAACCCGGGATCCCTCAGTCCACAGGCCAACGCTCTATCCACCGAGCCAAACCAGTTTCGGCTAATTTTTGTTTTTTTGAAGTATGTTTCATCTTATACATTTTTAATTCTTTGAAGAAATTCCATACTGTTTTCCACAGTGGCTGTTTAATTTTTAAATGTTATTTATAGCTTTATTTACAATGGTATTCTTAAAAAATAAAATTAAAATAAAATGGTATTCTTATATATACTTGACTCTTGTTTCTTATCCACTATCTCTCTCTTTAATTGGCTTGTTGAAATCATTTAAATTTAATGTGAATATAGATTTAGTGGGATTAAAATGTACACTCTTCCTAATTGCTTTTTACTTGTTTTATGTCTCTCTCTCCTAAATTTGGATTATTTATGTATTATTCCATTTTAGGTCTACTATTTTTTAAAAAATGTATACCTCTTTTAAAAGGTTATTTTTAGTGGTTGCTATAATGTTTAGAATAGAAGTATTTAATTGCAATCTATCTTCAAGTGATATACTGTTTCAAATGTAGTCTAAGCACCTACAATCATATACTCTCTTTTCCTCCCTCTTATTTTTGTGCTGTTTTTTGCCATTTTATTTTTACACTCAAGGCTCAATGCACAAAAATTTGTGCACTTGGCAGGGAGGGGGGTTTCTCAGCCCAGCCTGTGCCCTCTCGCAGTCTGGGACCCCTCAGGGGATGACCACCTGGGGTGCCTGGCCAGTCTGGGTGAGGGGCTGAGGGCCGTTTTCAGGCTGGCAGGTGACTGAAGCTCCCAACCTCTCCTTTTTTTCTTTTTCTTTTTTTATTTTGGGATTTATTTACCTTCTATGGCTGTCACTGGAGCTGAGAGCTGGCTTTAGCTCTGAGGCTCGACTCCAGGTCTGAGACCTCGGCTGCTGAAAGCAGGTATCTGGGTTTTGTTTAGCTTCTACAATTAAAACACTGTTGCAACTCCAACTCTGAGGCCTGGCTGGCTGAAAGCAGATTTCTGGGGATTGTTTAGCTTCTATAATTGCAACATAGTTGCTTAGAGTGCAGCTCAGAGCTGGGGGGCGGCAGGCGGGGAACCTTGGCTTCCTCCATCACTGGAGCAAGCAAACCTCCTGTTCACTTCAGCAGCCTGGCTGTCAGACGCCATCTTGGTTGGCAGTTAATTTGCATATCACCCTGATTAGCCAATGGGAAGCGTGTCGGAGGTATGGTTAATTACCATGTTTGTCTATTATTAGATAGGATATACTTAAAATTTTCAATATACACATTTTTACTAATTTTGCTTTATATAATCCAGTACATTTTAGAGTGATTACATAAATAATAAGATAAGTATAAAGAAACCTGTCTTTTATATTTACCCTCATTTTATTTTATTTATTTATTTTTTGTTTGTTAATTCACACCTAAGGAAATTTTTCCATCGGTTTTAATGGAGAGTAGAAGAAAGACGGAAAGAAACATCAGTGTGAGAGAAACACATCAATTGGTTGCCTACTGCACAAGCCCCAACGAGGGCCAGGTTCTGGGAGGAGCCCACAACCAAAGTATTTGCCCTTGACCAGAATCAAACCTAGAACTCTTTGATCTGTAGGTTGACACTATATTCACTGAGCAAAACTGACCAGGGCTACCCTCATTTTAATGATTAATCTTACAGACTCTCTAAAACTTTTTGGGGGCCTCCAGAATTTCAAGATAATACTTTTGAGACCAGACGATATAATCTATTAGGATTTATATAAGCTACATTATTTTCTTTCTTTGTACCTTCCACCTTTTTATTCGTGGGAACTTCAAGGCATGTCTTTCTAAGTCAGTATTCTGAGTCAGTGCTCTGAGATTCAAAAAATGTTTTATTAAAATGCATTATAGTTTGTTTTTGTAAGACTAACTGAAAATGTGCTAATTAAAGAGACTGAAATCTATATGTTCCAGATAAATAATTTTGAGATCTAGTGATTTTATTGATATTTGGTACTGTGAGCCCTTTGTCATAAGCACATATTATTATTGTTTATACTTTAACCTTTTAAGTCATAAGAGATATTACCACAGAGTCTGGCCCAGTTATTTGATCTTTCAGATTTTGAGGAGATAACACACTTTACAATTTGAATTGGTTGAACCATTTCACTACCTTATGAGGTGTCATATAATAATTGGATGCATTCACATGAAGGAATGACAGACTTGTCAGCCATATAAATGCTCAAGATGATCAGTGTTGTTTAGGTCAGTCTACTCATGGCTCCCAAGGCTGATACTTCCAAATGCAAATAAAGCACATGTGAATTATATCCACTCCTGTATAGGGGGGAAAACAGCTCAGTTATGTTTTCTACATATAGCAATATGAATGTACTTTAAAATATTTGCAATATAAAAAATGTATTATTATGTCATTAATTTATCTAAAGATTTTTTTAAGATACTTTGATTCTCACCTTTTTGCTTCTATTAACCATGTCATTTTCTGCTACAGACTAATTTAACTGTAGAAAATTAGTCTAAGAATCATTACTTTTCGGTGTTCTTGTCAGTTCTTCACATTTAGAAAAAAAAGTTATGAAATTTCTCTTTGCCTCACTTTTATTTGATGGGAACATTTTTTAATTTTTTTTTTTGCTTTAAAGAAATTGCCACTTTTACTGTGATTCTGTAAATTGATTTTTTTTAATATATTTTATTGATTTTTCACAGAGAGGAAGGGAGAGAGATAGAGAGCTAGAAACATCGATGAGAGAGGAACATCGATCAGCTGCCTCCTGCACATCTCCCACTGGGGACGTGCCCGCAACCCAGGTACACGCCCTTGACCGGAATCGAACCCGGGACCCCTCAGTCCGCAGGCCGACGCTCTATCCACTAAGCCAAACCGGTTTCGGCTCTGTAAATTGATTTGCTTACAGTTTTCAGGTTCCCAGAAATGTTGATATCAACTGCTTTTTTAAGTGCACAATAATATAGTAGTGTGTGATTTTTAAATCACATGTTAAAATATCATGATTATAAACTACTGAATCAATCTCTTTATTTATAAATATAAAAGTTTTAGCACTGGGTAATAGATGTGAATTTAACTGTAGAACATTAGTCTAAGAATCATTACTTTTTAACCTCTAAAAATGTAAGCCATTATAAACTGCTTAAATATTTATTTGACATAATTTTCATATATATATGAAATAGATAGCTGCATAATGCTATATGTTTGCAAAATCTGATAGAATACTACATCACAATAATAAAATAGCATGTTTAGTAGATTCATAAGTTTTAACCAAAACAGTATTTTAAAAGTTGAAGGCATATTTGCTTGCTTTTTGGAGACATGACTGAGCTTTAAATAATCCTATCTAATCTGATTAAAGATGTAAGCGATACCATTTAATGCTTTAAAGATATATCTTCTTAAATTGATTAAAAATTCTTTAGGAAGTATTTTACAGTAGATGTTAGCTAATCTAATTAAAGAGTAATATTTTATGAATGATTGTTTTATAATTTAACCTGAATTTACTATTTTCAAGAATATTGGAAAATATATTTAATTTATATTTTATAATTTTAATTTAACATGAAACTGAAATTAAACTTTAAGTCTTGGAACCAATGACAATTTCTTGCAAATAGCTTTTATATTTTTGTTTTATTTTTTTGTTTTATCTGCTGCTATTTAGCAAATTACCCCAAACTTGGAGCCTTAAGAAAACCAACAATTTTATCTTACAGTTTCTGTGCTCTAGGAATCTAGATACAGCTTTGCTGGGTACTTCTGGTTCAAGGTCTCTCTCATAAGGCTATAGTGTAGGTGTTGGCAGGGCAGTGCTTTCATCTGAAGTCTTGGCTGAGGGAGAATCTATCTTTTTATTTTATTTTATTTTTAAATTGATTTTTAGAGAGAAAGGAAGGGAGGGAGAGAGATAGAAACATAAATATGAGAGCTAGACATCAATCAGCTGCCTCCTGCATGCCCCCAACCAGGGATCAAAACTTGGGCATGACTGTACACATGCGTAGTTTAGAACTGTTCCAAAGTTAAAAATCTTCTCTTGTTTCAGAGATATTTGCATAAAATTAAGACATTTATAATAGCTCATAGTACAAAACAACCCAAATACTATTTGTACCTATCCTGTAAGGAAGTTAAACATTTATAATCTAATAAATTCAGTGCATTTTGTCAATATAAATAACACAAGCTATTCTAAATGTTTTACAATTAATTAAGTGCATTATTTTCAAATACTAAATGGAATGAAATTATAATTAATGGTTGAACTGCACCTGATTTTTCAACCTCTTGAAAGTTTGGTGATCTGATGGTCTAGTGTGGATATTAAAAATACTACATTAATCTAAGAAGAAACAAACTTTGTGGAGTTATAAATGCTCATTGAATTATACAAGACAAATATTGGGGGGACATTTGGGGGATATAAAAATCTCTTTATTTCAATAACTTTTCTCTATGTAAGTTACTATAGTTTATAGTATAACATCGTTATAAAGACTAAGTATAAGTAGATTCTCCTATTTTTTTATGTGGAAGTGGACCAATGTCTATAAAGAGTAACAAATAAAGTTAATGATTCAAAATAATAATAATAATTATTATTATTATTATATATTATTATTATTATTATTAATATTGCAGGGGGCCATGCCCAAATAACTGAGCCACACCACCCAGGGCAAGAGAATCTGTTTTTAAGCTTATTCATGTGGTTGTTAGCAGGATTTAGTTTCTCAGATGGGATTGCTTGACTGAGTGCTTCTGTCTTTTGCTTGCTCTTGACTAGAGAGTTACAAGCTGCCTTGCTATATGGACCTCCGTATAGGTGAGCTTATAATATGGAAACTGACTTCCATCAAAGCATGGCATGCAAAATGGAAGGTGTCATCATTTTGTAACTTTTTCTTGGAGTGACATTCTATCACTTTGCTATATTTTGTTAATTAGAGGAGAGTCACTGAGTCCAGCCTACATTCAGTGGGAGAGTGTGAATACTACATGATGAGAATCATTAGTGGCCATATTAGAAGCTTTCTAGATACTTGTTTATTCTCTTGAATTTCCAAAACTTAGAAAGAATTGAAAATGAACCTACATTTTTTAAAAACCAGTAAATTATGTTGAAGTAGATGTAATAAAAAGACAATCTTTTGTTTCTTTCATGTAGTGAAGAGATGATATTTAGTTTCAGAAAGTATATTGTTTCATTTATTCAAAACATTTACTCAAATTTTCTGTCTACATTTCTTATCTATTTTAATTTTGCCCTTTTGTTTTGAGGGCATGGATTCCTAGAGAGTAACATTTGTGTTTCTAATGCGTGTGTCATTTCCTACAAATCAGTGCTTCATCTACTTAAAGTCAATTGAACAACATTTATCCATAAGTCAGAGAGCCCTAGGAAAGCATTCCACTTCAACATGAATACACCATTGAGGTCATAACTCAGCCTGAACATACCTTTGAAATAATGAATTGGAACTTCTCAATGAACTATTGACTGTCCCTTAGCTTTCTAAAATGCAGAAGGTTGTATTAAGTAATCGATGTTTCAGGGTCAAGAGAAACAGCTCTAGGTATGCTTAGGCAAAATTCTCTGTGATAAAGGCTAGAATAATCATTAGCTTTTCCTACATTTGCTCTCTTAATAACTCTAAATCTTCCAATGAACATTTTTAATTTGCACAAAAGGAAAGATTAAATGCTAGATACCAAATGATTTTATTAGAAGGTTATGTATAAATTCCCTTTAGCTTGAAATTAGTTCTCCCATGCTCCAATATCTCTTTAACAATCCATTAAAATTTTTCTCTTGCAAAGTGATAATAATATCCTTTGTCCTGTCATTAATGTCAGTTGTCATTAATGGGGCCCAAGCACTGTGGCAAGAAATCCCACAGCCAAGTCAATCAGTTATAAAATATCAGACTATTCAAACAAGAGCTTCATTAGATTTAGTGCTTGTCTCATGGTGCAGTTTTATAATTTGAATATAGAGGTTTCCAGACATTGTATTCTGTGACTCAATACCACTAAATGCTCATCAATGTGCCTTAATCTGTCTAAAATATTTTTAATGAGCCAAAATTTACATCCCTAAGAATTAGCAGTTAGGAAGGCCAATGACTTATTTCATTATTCATCACTTATTGCTTCCCATTAGCAAAATTAACAACTGTTCTACCCAAAATAATGAGGATAGTTTCAAGCTGTTCAACAACGTAGATTGAACAAAAGTGTTGTAAATTTTGTTTGGACATGAATTTAAAGATTGTGATTCTTGTCTATCACATTTTACAGTGATAATTTAAAAAGTGGATATGTATCCATAATTATAGGTAAAATAATGTTAATAACTAAACAGCCTCTATATCTTAATATGAAATTGAAGTTGAGGTAAGTACCACATATGTTATGAATTTTGTTCACTTTATTTTTTTTATTCATATAATCATATCTGCCCTATGTTTTTCCTTCACATCTTCCAGGATTATGTCTGAAAATAGTTTCAATTTTTTATTTTTTACTTTTTTAAATCTTTTTTTTCTTTATTGATTAAGGTATTACATACTAGTATGTGTCCTTATCCTCCCATTGCCCCCCATCCTACCCCCTCTCATTCCCTCACGCCCCTGGTGTCTGTGTCCATTGGTTAGGCTTATATGCATGCATACAAGTCCTTTGGTTGATCTCTCTCCCTTACTCCCAACCTCCCCTACCTTCCCTCTGAGGTTTGATGGTTTGATCGATGCTTCTCCATCTCTGGATCTGCTTTTGTTCATCAGTTTATGCTGTTCATTATATTCCACAAATGAGTGAGATCATGTGATATTTATCTTTCTCTGACTGGCTTGTTTCGCTTAGCATAATGCTCTCTAGTTCCATCCATGCTGTTGCAAATGGCAAGAATTCCTTCTTTTTTACCCCAGCATAGTACCCTATTGTGTAGATGTACCACAGATTTTTAATCCACTCATCTGCTGATGGGCACTTAGGCGGTGGTAAATTAAGCTGCTATGTACATAGGGGTGCATATATCAATTTTTAAAAAATAAGTGGCCTATATGATGAGACTTTTTTTGTGTTGTTTAAATGTTTTCAAAATACCAGTTAGGGATTGCTATCTTTCAGAATGCAATCAAGAAGCATGTGTTTGTGATATCCTCTCTCCTTTTTTCTTTTGTCATTTAACTTCTTACTTCCTAGAATTTATAACTTAAAGTGAGTCCCCCATCCCAAACTTCATTACTCTTTTGACTCCCTACATTTAAAATTCTTCTTGCTTGTGTTAAAAAAGGTAAAATCAATAGTGTGTGTGTGTGTGTGTGTGTGTGTGTGTGTGTACATGTGTTCATATTAATACAGTGAAGGAATGGGGAGGGAATGATTGAAGAATGAGATGTCGAGTACTCAGAACTCAGAGTTTAGATATGGTGCCATTATTGGTGATGGCAAAGGATAGTTTACTGAAGAGAGTACCTGGGATGATGTCACAGATATCTAGAAATCGAGTAGTCAGGCTAATATGTGTAAAAGAGGAGAGGAAAATACTGTGAACATCAATAAATTAAAAAATTGCTAAGTAATAGGAGGTAAGAGCAATGAACCAAGGGCATGATTGGTATAATAAGGTGGAACATGATGACTATACACACAGTATAGAATGTTTTTTTCCTAACACTCATACAAACAGGACAGAAATTATTTAACTTTGTTATTTCCTGTATTGCTTTTATAAGGCATTTCTTATTGTTTTACCCACATTTTGCTTTATGATTATTATAGGAATATTTAAGTAGAGGTAACACCAGAAACTCATTGACTGAAATGAGAAAAAAGCTGAAATCATTTATAAAGAGATCCACTAGACTTTTTTACTTTAATAACAAATGAAATCCTATTGAACACTGTGATTTGCATAACTAATTAGCCTTTAGATTCCCAAATCTTTGCATCTTCCAATACTTGTTTCCCAAAATGCCCCAAACTCATCAATCAAATTCAACTCCTCTCAGGATATTAACCATGTAAGATTAATTACCACAAACCTCTCAAATGAAATAAACTCAATGACATTTACTGTACCGTTCAGCCATTTACCCCTTTTCATCAGTCTTGTAATGCTTCTTGAGTTGCAATTAAGACCTGTAGTAAATAAAGATGCTGGAAAGTTTTAAGCAACATTTCTTAATGATTTAACAATTAGGTGTCTGTCAATGCCCCCCCAAACCAGTGGAGAAATAAGTTTTTCTACAGAATGTAAAAAGTTAGACAGAAGTATTCATAATTTTTGTAGTCTGTAATTATTTTATAATAGGTATGAACTATAGAGACATTTATAAATATAAGCAATCTTTATAACAAAACTGGCCTAAGTTCAACTAGGATAATATAAACGGGAAAGTTTATTAATGGGAGGGGGGAGTGGAATGGTCTCTGATGCTGTTTCTGTATTAAGAGTTATTAATTATTGATTAGTGATGATATTTAGCACCTTATTATTCTCTTAAAATAGTTAAACACCAGTGGAGAACTTGAGGAAAGAATATCCAAGTGGATTAATATCCTATATAATAAAAGGCTAATATGTAATTTGACCTAACAATGGAACGTCCGATTGCTATGATGCACACTTAGCACCAGGGGGCAGACACTCAATGCAGGATCTGCCACCTGGTGGTCAGTGCGCTCCCACAGGGGGAGCACCACTCAGCCAGAAGCCAGGCTCATGGCTGGTGAGCGCAGCGGCGGTGGTGGAAGAGGCTCGCTAAGGATTTCTGCGGCAGTGCCAAGGATGTCTATCAGTCGGACATCCTCCGAGGAATTTCCAGACTGTGAGAGGGCACAGGCTGGGCTAAGGGACCCCCCTGAGTGCACAAATTTCATGCACTGGAACTCTAGTAGTACAATAATGCTAAATAATGTCTGCCCTATATCTTATTATTTTTAATAAAAATGAAAATTGAGAAGCACCAATTATCTGTGCTTGAGTGGTATAAGTTTAAATCCCAGTCTCAGAAGCAATTTTTTTTTCAATAACCCTAATGCTAACAGACCTGTTTGAAATAGGTTCATATAGAAGCCTGATTTTTAGAATTGTATTTAATTTCAAACTCTATTATTTTCTTGAAAGTGAAAGATAATGCTGAAGACCAGCCAGTGTGGTTCAAGATGTTGAGCATCAACCTATGAACCAGGAAGTCACAGTTCAATTCCCGCCCAGTCAGGGCACATGCCCATGTTGGAGGCTCAATCCACAGTTAGGGGCATGCAGGAGGCAGCCAATCAATAATTCTCTCTCATCATTGATGTTTCTCTCTCTCTCTCCCTCTCCTTTCCTCCCTGAAATCAATAAAAATGTATTTTTTAAAAGATAATTAAAATATATTTAATCATCTCCAAAATTAATTCACAAGGAGAGAGCTACCAAGAAGTTAATTTATTAGAATTCACCTACCTATACTTTTTATTTAAAATAGATGACATTATGTATGGAAAATTTGGATTTTATAATAATCTCAAAAATGACAGAAAAATTTAAAAAGAGAGTTTAGGAAGGATAATAAATCCTCTGATAGTCTGTTTTTTATAATCATTGCTTAATGATTACATGGAAGCAATAATTAAATATTATAAAAACTTAATTACTTGTTCCATATAGCAGTTAAGAAACAGCTATTTTATATTAGATAAGCAAAACTGTATGAGAGTCTAATGATTCAAAGAAGTCACATCAATAGTCTTCCAACATATTGATGGTTTTTCCAATTATTTGTAATATTTGCCTTGTTATAAAGCAATGCCAAGTGTTAAGACAGAAATAATGAACGGAAAAAGAAAGCTAAATATATATGATTTTATAGATTTCCAGAGAGAACCTGGGTGCATAGAACTGAGACAATGGTTACTTATTTTAGGAACATAAGATACATTTCATGTTATGACTTTTAGGCTTACAGTCTATAAATAAGCATAAAGTCTTCTGTCCTCTAGCCTCTCACATCCTATCCCTCTTATTCATGTGAGGAAATGTCTTTTTCGTGAAAGCAAGTAAACAGTAATTATCAATTTGAGATGATAATTAATTATGCTCTACTATTGTAGGGATGCAATATTAGCTAGGGAAGCCTTTGTTTATATTAAAGGCCCTTCACTCTAAAGAGCGAAATCTAAGAAATGTAAAATTCATGTAGCCATAAATAAATAGATAAAACCACAAATAAAGATCTTTTTATTCTTGACTTTTGGGAAAGAAGTCAGGGTGAGTGAGAGCAGAGTAGTTGGATAGAAAACCAAAACCAAATAACTTTGTACCTGAAGAATTGAGAAGACAAGAAAATCGGGCAGAGGGGGGAAGAAAGGGTTGCCTTTGGGAAACTTTTAGATCTAGATGAGGCCAAGAAGGTGGGGAATTTATAATGGAATCTGTGTCTTTGTGAGAGGAGACAGCAGGGAGCTTGCTGTCTCTGTCTCCCCACCATGTGAGGACACGGAAAGAAGGTGGTTATCGATAAACTAGGAAGGCAGCTCTCACCAGAAACTGACTATGCTGGCACCTTGATCTTGGACTCTAGCCTCTAGTACCATGAGAATATTAATTTCTGCTGTTTAACTAACCCAGTCTATGGTATTTTTTAATGGCTGACCAAGACAGTTCATGGCATATTAATTATAAGATTCCCCTCCACCGTAATTTATTAGTCATTGTGTAGGCATAAATCAAAGAACTTACAGAGGCCAATTAATAACTTTTAGTACTCCAATATTTGAAAGTCATCAGGCTCTTTTCTTGTGACTTTAGTGGTCTTTCTTTAGTTGAGACTTGAAGGCAAGTTCAGCTTGAATCCTCGGGTAACAGCAGATTCAGAAAAAAAGAATTCATGGAACTACTTCCATTAATTTAATAGCACATATTTATTGAGTGCCTGAAATTTGCCAAACACTGAAGATCCAGCAGGGAGCACATGTAGAGTTTCCATTATAGGATGGGATGCACACAATAGCTAAGCAACACAATCTACATAGTGTAATATATGTTGATGAGTCCCATGGAGAAAGATGAAGCAGGAGCTGGGATCGTTAAGGATGAGGTTTAGTTTTAAAGAAGGTTGTCGGAGTAGTAATCAATGAAAAGGTGCTGTTTGAGCAAAGACTTGAAGGAGCTCGGGGACAAGCCATGTACATCTTGGAAGAGGTTCTAGACATAGGGAACAGCAAGGGCAAAGAGTCATCAATGGCAAGATGCCTATACATTTGAATACAGGCAAGGAGCCCCGTGTGGCTAGAGCAGAGTGAGGAGAGAATGAGAGGAAGGTGTGGATATGCTTGTGGTGGGAGAGAGTAAGAGGTTAGAAAATCGGTTGTGTTATTGTTTTGTGTTGAATTTTTAAAGGGATGTTAATAAACCAAACTTGGGTTATAATTACATGTAGTCACAATCAACAGGAGGCTGTTAATTTTTAGAAAACTTTGCAAGTGAAACAGGGATTTTAATATGTTTGTGTTGACAGTTTTTAAACAGATGGTTATTTGGTTAACCTGAAGCTCAGTTACCAGGCGCTGTATTTTAAATAGACAAGAAAGCTGCTATTTGAGCAAAACCTTTAAGCTCCAATCTTTTTTACGAGGCAAGGTAAGCCAGAGTTTATGTTGGAGGCCAAATCTATTCTCTTTGAAGCTGAGGATGGCATTCTCAATCTGTGCAATTTTCTGGACGTGGTTGATATAAAATGAAGCAAGAATGCACTTTACACCGCATAGTCAATACTCTGAAAAAAAATCAATGTTTTACAATCACTAGTACATAAAGATTTATTTTCAGCTCTTGGGCATTGATTCTGGACTTTTAATACAATATTCAAGGTGTTTCATTGATAAAATGTTATCTTCTAATATAATCAAGGTTAGCATTTTAAACAAATATTTGGGTTATTTATAATTATAATATTTTGTGCATCAAAACACCATTGTAGGAAAAAGAAGCTGGGAAGATATCTCAGCAATAAAATGTGAGGAAGATGGGTGAGAGCTTTTTGTACATGTTTTAACATTTTTCCCTTAAAATGTTTTTAAATTATGCTATTTTTATGAAGATTTCTTGAAGTATCAAGGGAGAATATGTTACCTAAAATTTTATTCTGGATGATTTTTATTATTATGGATTATGTTCAGCATAAAGTTGAAAAAGAAGTGAAATCACACAATAACGTCACTATAGTACTTTTTTTTTTTTTTTTTTTTTTGGTTTTGGAGAAAGGCAGATGAGGAAGAGGATGCTAGCCACTCTGTGAATCTAGGCCCAGACAATTTCAGTGTTAATATATACCTTTAAGCCCTCATTATATTTTCATCAGGCCATTTTAGTAGCATTCTGTCTGAAATCCTTGCCTTTTAATTTATTTCATTCCTCAATATATGCTTCACATTACCACAAAATTTGAATTATAGAATTTATCTTTAAAAATCTGCAAAGACTTGTGAGTGGTTCTAGAATAGCTTCTGGACTCTAGCACTAACACCTGGGTCCTGGTGAACTGGCACAACCTCTCTTTGCAAACTACTTTCCCACTAAGAGGATCCCCACCTCATCCATATATTGCAGTAGTGCTGGTTAATTCTGTGGCCTGGTGGTTCTAATCTCACCATAAACCCAGGATGGGTTGTTCTTCCACACTTAGGACCAGATAAATAATTTGTGGGGCCCAGTGTAAAATTAAAATGCAAGCCGCCTTGTTCAAACATTATTTCAAGGTGCTAACAGTGCAGCATCAAAGCAAATGGGGGATCCTTCTGAAGCAGGGCCCTGTTATTGCACAGGTCACATGTCTGGGAAGCTGTCCCTTTCTTCTCTTCTCACTGACCAGAATCAAATGTTTCAAGGCATAAATCATATGTTTCTTCATGTGAGAAACCTTCCCATGTACTTTAAATTAGAAGACTTGCCCTAACTGGTTTGGCTCAGTGGATAGAGCATCAGCCTGCTGACTGAAAGATCCCAGGTTTGATACCGGTCAAGGGCATGTACCTTGGTTGCGGGCACATCCCCAGTGGGAGGCCTGCAGGAGGCAGCTGATTGATGTTTCTCTCTCATCAATGTTTCTAACTCTCTATCCCTCTCCCTTCGTCTCTGTAAAAAATCAATAAAATATATTTTGTAAAAAAAGACTTAATGACATACTGTTATTTATTTAAAAATATTTTTATTGATTTCAGAGAGGATGGGAGAGGGAAATAGAGGTAGAAACATCAATGATGAGAGAGAATCATTGATTGGCTGCCTCCTGCATGCCTCTACTAGGGGTCCAGCTTGCAACCTGGACATGTGCCCTGACCAGGAATGGAACCGTGACCTCCTGGTTCATAAGTCAACACTCAACTACTGAGCCACACTGGCCAGGCAATGACATATTTTTAGATACCTAGCAGCTGGTTAGACACAATTAGTGAGGGGTGGGATGTGGAATGAATGAAATGGGAAGCTACATTCTTGTACCATGAAAACATATAACTCAGTCTTATTACTTTATATGAATAACAAGTTATCTAGAAAAATCTCCTAGATGTTACATTGCTGTGGCAGACTCCAAACATCCATTTCTAGATTTTTCTCTGAAGATAAAGATTCCTTAATTGCAGCCTAGGCGTCAGTATGCATCCAGAGCTACATGAGCCAACAATAGTTTCTCAAGTAAAGTAAGTGTATCACACATATTCTCAAAAAGATGGAAGCCCCGAAGATCAGGTACTCTAGATTCTTCCTACCTAGAACAAAGTCAATTTAAATGCCCTAGTAATTTTGTTGTTGTTCTTATAAGGATACTTTTTATTATATAATACAGAATGTCTGGCTGTTTGACTTCCTACATACATAATCCCAAATCTGTCTTATGGTTTTACATTTTTCATAGGAATCTGTTTTATAGAAAACTAGCTAATAGGAATAAGACAAACTATAAGGAAGGAGGAATGGGATAGGTATAGTGAGAAACAGTGTCTGCTAAGAGGATGTGTCTGGGAATAGCTTGCCCAGAAAGACTATCAAAAGGCAATATTTCCCTTCACAATGGCGTTCTGAAGGGCTTACACATTGTACACACACAATGTGGTCATGTTTGTTTTTTATTTTCTTTGTTTTGTGTTTTTGTTTGTTTGTTTGTTTTGCCTGAAACTCCCATAGTAAGAACAGCCTAAGGGAAAATATTTTATAGTTGTTTATGTAAAATTTAGACCCAGGGAAAGGAGTAGAAAACTCTTTGTCAGGAACTTGGGTTCTGTAGTCATATTACAGACATGAAGCAAATTTATTCAGAGCTCTTCATTCTGGAGGATAAAAAGGCAATGCAACAGCTCTAATTTCTTCAAAATTTATTTTATACCTTAGTGAGGCAAAGTTATTAGAGTGTTTAGAACAGTGGTTCTCAACCTTCTGGCCCTTTAAGTACAGTTCCTCATGTTGTGACCCAACCATAAAATTATTTTCGTTGCTACTTCATAACTGTAATGTTGCTACTGTTATGAATCATAATGTAAATATCTGATATGCAGGATGGTCTTAGGCAACCCGGTGAAAGGGACGTTTGACCATCAAAGGGGTCGAGACCCACAGGTTGAGAACCGCTTGTTTAGAACATCTAATATAGGTAATATAAATGTAGAATATAATGAGGCTAAGCAGAAAAATTAGTTGGTTATAGCATGGTAAGAAAGTTAATGAATTCAGGAGAAGCGACCCATTATGCAGAGATTTCTGGAGGAATCAAAAGAAACTTTTTGCTCCAATTTGTCAAATGACCTTAAAAATTCATTACCTGACCTCACTGTATGCATCAATAAATTCTGCTGTGTTTGGAAAGAGCCTGAGGGAAATGAGGCATTACCAGAACTCTGGCAATGTTTACAAGTCTGCAACAGTAGGACAAATGTTTACGTAGTGCAGAAGGTCTGTGTTGTGCCACAGTGTAATTACGTTTGATCTGATTTCATTTTCAATTAAAGTGATCAGCTTAATTCACTTTTCTTTCAGTTACTAACAAGCTAAATTTGATAATATTTCAGGCTTATTAAGAGTGTGTGCTTGTTCCCTGTAACTCTTTAGGATATAGTTTTATTTCTCCAGGTTACTAAGTGTGAATATGGTTCTCACATATTATAGATAAACAGCCAAACATAAGCTGGCCAACCTTTACTAAGAGCCTACTGTATATCAGGAAAAAAGAGAGAGAGCAAAAGGAAATACATAAAAGAGCATGTTGAGTTTGGAGTCAAAGGTTTAGAGTGTAAAAATAATGATGTGCTTGCAAGAAATAGAAGTTGAGGCTACTTAGGATGGTTAGAGACAGATTGCAGAGGGCCATGGATGTTATATTCTGGAGTTTTGATTTTATCTTTAGATGATGGATAAAAAAGTGTTCAAAATAATCAAAAATATTATTTTTGAGTCACTCAATTAATAATCTGTAAGAGAAACTGTACCTATTTTCAAGTCTCTTAAAACTGGAAGTGAATGGTTAATAACACGTCTGTGATCCCTTGTTTGGTACTTTCACCATAAGCACTTTTGTTGTAAACATCTTTGCTGCAAGCATTGTCACAGTACAACTAATTGACTATAAGACAATTTCTTCATAAAAGATAAAATAACAAAAAATAAGAGGGCATGTGAAAAGGACATAATGATCATGAAAGTAACAAAATTAAAAAGATGTTATTGAGAAAAATGAAAATACATTGTCTGAAGTTTACCATTCATTGTATTACATAAATTTTTTTTAAAAAATATTGTTGATTAGTCTTTTTGCTCAACATCAGACTTTTTTTGTTTTGTTTCAAGTTCTTCCTTCATTGAGAGTATCAGTTTCCTACTAAAGAATCAATAATTAATGCTCTTGAAGACTGTTGTGAATTAGTAGCCACCTCTTTTGTATTCACTGTAGGGTGGTAAACTTTTGGTTTTGACAGGTGGGAGGGATCACTGTGCTTGGGAAAGATGTGCAAACTGATATGTGATTTTTTTCTAGTATTTTTTTTCTAGAGTCTGGCTTTGCATGTAGCTTTGCAATCTGGCTTTACACACAGTTATCATCCACTATTTTAGGCCCACTACATCTACTCATCACTGTATAGACCAGTGATGGTGAACCTATGACACATGTGTCAGAGGTGACACGAGAACTCATTTTTTTGGTTGATTTTTCTTTGTTAAATGGCATTTAAATATATAAAATAAATATCAAAAATATAAGTCTTTGTTTTACTATGGTTACAGATATCAAAAAATTTCTATATGTGACACGGCACCAGAGTTAAGTTAGGGTTTTTCAAAATGCTGATAAGCCGAGCTCAAAAGGTTCACCATCACTGGTATAGACCATAATGAGGGCTAATATTTATATAATATAAAAATGGCTGCAAGAATTTTTTCAATGGAGAAATGAAACCAAACTGACAACATTAAGTCTATTAAATGTGAACTAAGCTGTCAACCAGTTATATTATCTTTCATGATGAAATTGCCCTACAGCCAATTAGTTTTGGTGAAACTGTTTGCAAGGAAAATGCTTACTGCAAAGATGTTTATGGCTAAGATGCTTACTGTAGAATACCTAAAATCCTATAATTCATATTAATTGATTTTTTAAATCCTCCTCTGAGGATATTTTTCCATTGATTTTTAGAGAGAGTGGAAGGGAGAGGAAAAGACTGAGAGAAATCTCGATGTGAGAGAAACACACTGATTGGTTGCATCCTGCATGCCTACCAGGGCCCCGGGCTGGAGAGGAGCCTGTAACTAAGGTAGTGCCCTTGACCAGGAATCGAACCTGGGGCCCTTCAGTCCACAGGCCGATGCTCTATCCACTGAGTCAAATTGGCTAGGCCATAATTATTGATTTTGATAAGTGGGCATGGGGTGGGGAAGCAGGATACTTCTAGGTTATGGAGGTGGGGAAGGCGAGTATGATCTCCTTCTAAGCAAAGTAATGAAAGATTAATGAAAAAACAACTGCATATTAATTATTTAATTCCACCTCTTCTTCTTTCTAAGAATGTAAACGTAATCAAATAGTTTCTGCTCTCAGGAGTATCACCTGTCTATGGAATGTTTTTAATGAAATGCACCCAGTTGTCTACAATTGCTTAGTGTAGAACATACATGGAAACCATCAGTTAATGGGGCATGGCTCCCTGGAAATGTCACATAAGGAATAAAATGATCGGAGTATATATTGAGATGTTGAACAACCCTAATATTGCCTTCTGTGTAAGTGAGGCAATTACATAGTTATCTATATACCGTAGCTGTTAAACTGGGCCACGCCGTGCTGGTGTGCTGCAGGACAGGGCCTGGCAGCTGTGGGCGGAGGCCCACAGCTCCGGCTGCTTTACCTGGGTCTCATGCTTACTTGTCTTTTTAAAACTATTTGTAAAAGTTGATATTGAATATCTCAATTCCTATGAATCTGATTTTATAATATGATTATTTGTATTATCTAAGGTAATGCAGAATATTCATGAATATTTTTAAAAGGTAAGTATTTGTAACAGTATTGTCCTTGGTTTAGAATGGCGAAACTTCTTAATCTTACAGCTGAGGTTAAACGACCATACCAAGGATTACAGGAGTAAAGTTGAATCACCATGGCAATTTTGATGTTGTGAATGAATGTCCTTTTTAAGTCGATTCTATGAAGGGAGGTGCTAAATAATATTACTAATTATTTATGCCTTTATCAATATGCATTTGTTTTGACTTAGGTAGGGTGATATATTTTTTTTCAACTATAAGAGAACATTTATTGGGTAAATCACAGGTAGTAATTTGTAGAAGAAATGGGCTTAGGAAACAAATTATAGGTGTCAAAGAAGGGCCTTGGATCTTGGGAGCGAGGTAGGCAATGGTAACACACCTGCGGCAGGGGTGAAAGGGGGCAGGGAAGAGAAAAGCTCCGGTGTGCTCGCTGGAGGGAGAGTGCACTGGGGCCTCCATCCTAAGGGTTTTAACGGTGGAGAGTTTGCGGGAGGTCCCAGGAGAGGATCTTAATAGAATATTGAGCAGCTTCCCAGGTGTATCCTTTCAGGGTCTAGGTCTCCACTGATTGATTGATTTGCACCAGCTCAGGGGCTCATAATTCAATGCTGTTGATCCTGAGGCCAGCCATGGCTAGTTTTAATCCTCTTCTGTGCCTGGAGCTGAAATACAACTGAGGCATAAATGTTATCTCTAGAGAGGAAAGGTCAGGGGGTCCAAACCACATGACCAGCAATATGCTAAGGGAGGACAGGTCACCCTGAGGGCAAGGTCCCACCCTACAATCCTTCTTTGCTAGGCACCCAGGGCTTTCCTCCCTGGTGACCTTTTGTATGTCTGTCTAACTGCCTACCACAGAAGGCGTGATAGCAACAGGACAGCATGAGATGCTTCTCCTTTATATCCGCCTTTTTAATCAATAGATGAGACATCCATACTTGAACAAAAACAGCTTTGTGGGTATTTGGGGGACTAGTACTTTACTCCAACAGTCCTGTAAGGAATTTCACCTCCCAGGGAAGCTGGCAAGATACTGACAAACCTCAGTATCAGCTGTGAAAAATAATATAAACGAAGCCACTTCACAACAAAGTCAGAGCTGCCATTCCAGAGGAATTGTCTCACGCATTTCACTCAAACCCTCAAAACGTTAAAACTGAGTGAGACCACCTTTGGACTGGGTTAAGGGAACATTGTACAACAAACAACTATTTGCAAAGCTAAAAGGAAAGCAGACATTTTGACTACCAAACTGAAAAGTATAGACAGCCTTTAGAATTAGCATTGCTATGTTGGGTTATCGGCATCGATAGAAATTTCTTCCTTCTATTCATGTAATTATCCCTCTTCCTTCTCTCACAAATACCCCTTGACTCCACCTCCTGCTTGGGTTTCTGCCTGAATCAGTGCTTCCCCAGTAGTTATTCTTTTTAATCTCAAACACCTGTTGCCTCTCACTTCGGCTTTTTATTTTCAGGTTAACAGAGCTGTGGAAAGAGTGAAGCCGGTGAAACTTCCCAGACCATTGTTGCCACTGTCAGGCAAAAAATTTCAGAGGATTTTATGTCCAAGTTGATGCTGGAAGGTTTGCAGAAGTCCAGCCTAGCTGAAGAAGGACTCCAGCATAGCACTGGAGAAGGCGGTGCTGCAGCTCAGGTTTGTAGTTTGCGGTAGGGTGATATTTATATGATGATAAGAAATGATATGTCTTTCTCCGGCGGAGGATAAGTTACCAGGAATCATGTTATCTTGTTTCTTGACCCTACTACTCCTGATGAGCCCTTACTCTTTTTTAAGAACAATCATTTATTTGCACTTTGGAATGCCCTGCTGCAAACAATGCAGCCAGAAACATGAACAGTAAAAAGCAAAATCTTTTAATAGAAGAGAGTGGATTGGTTATTGACCTGTCAAAATCCCCTTTCATGCACCATTTATTGAAGTAATGAAGAACACATTTGAAGAAGTCTTGGAAACAACTTGTAACATTTGGAATGTACTTTCATGGGCCACCAGTTAGAGACTTCACACTGGGTGCATGTAGATTCCCAAGTGCATAGAGTTCTTGTGGACTGATACAGACATTCCAGGATCCAAGGGGTTGAGACAGGTAAACGGATGTTTCTTATATCAAACATAAGACAAGAATAAAAGAGGCTGGAAAAAATACCTGCCAAAAGAGGACAGGATGATGATGACTGGCTTAAACCAATTGTGGTTATCCCTTGGGGCTAGTTATTATGCAATCTTGAAAAAGAATTCACAAAGAAGAACAGGAAATTGCTACTGGGCAAAAGCTAGCAATGTCTCTGACAAAAACTAGCCATTATGTACAGTTGGCAGATCTTGAAAAAGTTTTATCTTTAAATCAATTAATAAAAATATGCAATCCCAGCAAAAAAAAAAGTATAGAATAACTGAATGTACTTTAGAGGTCAGTATAATAGAGAGATGCCCAAAAACCTGTAAATAATATTTTTCTTAATTTTTAGAAAACATTTTCTAATTTTATTGTGATTAAAGTTTGTAAAGAAGAAAAGCTGAGGCATATTTGTTGTCATTTGGACGGACATCAAGAGGTTTTATAGGGTGACGATACCTTGGTGATACAGGTTTTAGGCTTTGCCTTGGCAAGCAGGTAAACAGGATTTCACCAGTCAATATGGATGACTGAATTTTGTTTATTGCTGACAATATTACAGATGTCCCCCATTACCCCCTTTTGACTCCCCTCTATTCAGGCCCCACCTCACCCCAGGCCTTCACCACATTATTGTCTATATCCATGGGCTATGTGTATATACACATATGCTCTTTGATTACTCTCTAGTCTATATGGAGATGATTAAATATTTTTATTTCATATTTTAATTCACTGAAGTCAGATTTATAATCCAGGAGGACAAAGTATTCTCCATTGTGAGACATTTCCCTTTTTGGCGAAAGATAATGTGCATCCTCTGATATTTTTATTGATATAAATGTGCCTGAGCATCTAAATTTACTGGTAATTATAATGATGTGTGGTACAGATAGAATTAGAAAGGCAAATCATCTTAAGCAATATTATTTACAAGCCAGGAAAGAGTCTGACATATCTTTGCATTAGAGCAGACTGTGTCTCTTTAGTAATTGAATTATTTGTGTCTGCCAGATTATGTAGTTTCAAGGGTTGTACTGTTGATGAACATGGATTACCAAAGCTTGTTTTAGGACTCATTTTCTCCTCTTCTAAACATGACCCTGTGCCTATATTTCAATTTTTTCTTAGCTATGTTAATATTGTCTTAACTAGTTAAAAGCTTAATCCCGTGAACATTGAATATATTCCTTCTCTTTCATTTTGTGTTTTACCAACTAGTGTAAATGTAACAGGATAATCTTATTTTTAACTCTACATACTTGCAGATCAACTTACTTTTTTTGTTCACACATATGATATATACTTGTGGTTGAAGAATGAGAGGTTGAATTATAATTAAGAGAAAAGATTAAGCATGTACCAGAGATGGAGAACTCTAGGTTTACAGCTGAGAAAAATCAGGGAAAATAGGAGACAATAGTGAATAGAGTATTTGACTGGAGAAACAAGGTCAGGTAGATAATAAGAGTGATCATTTAAAGTAAATGATGGTTGTGAATAAGAAGATTTCAGTGGATTACACAGCAGGAATTAAATCTTTCTTGGCAATTCAGCATTGAGAGAGTTCAATAAGTTATGGGTACATTTTTCTTTCTGTTAGCAGAAAAGAGAGGTTGAGACATACTACAGAATGCAACAGAGTCAGGCAATTATATTTCACTAAATTTTATCTTAAGTTACAATAATATCTAGTATATAAATCCATATTTTTGGTGATAAATTTAGTGAAGTACCTCCCTGATTATACCAGGAATATCCTAGAATTAGTTTCGCTGGGATTTTGAATTGGTAAATATAAGAGTTCCAACGAAATCTAATGCCAGTCAAATACATCATTGCAAGAAGTTCAGGGGCTGCAGGTATACTGAGCAACTCCAGGCAGAGGTTAGAGCTGCCTGCAGTTACTCAGTTGTGCTGGAATTTTCCCCAATTCCTAAGGCAAGATGCTCAGGTGGTACCACTGATTGCAGGCTTCTCCAAGGTGAGATTTGCATGTCGGGAATTTCCGAGTGAGGGCTTCCTGAGCCACTCATCCCTATATTCAATCACTGAAAGCTCCAGAATAATTTCTTGCAGTTGCACAAGCAGTTGTGATAAGCTATCCATCCAGTCCTGACTTTGAGGTTCTGGGCTGAATTCTTACTTTGCCACCAGCTCCATGTTGCTATATTTTGTCCCAGATTATAATAATGATCAGTCCCCATGTCCTCGTCTATACACTGCAGTGGGAATCGATACAGTACAAAGAACATTGGAAAGAACTGAAAAATCAGACAGGTGTGGTGAAAACTATGCTTTAAATTTTACTAGTTTTCAGTTATCTTTAAGGAAGTCCATGTGGGGAAACAGATTAAGGACCAGAATGTCATATAGACTTGATTTTATATCTTCATTTTCTTTAGTTGCTTGTAGCTTCCCTCTGGATTTTTACTTTTCATGTTTTGATTTAATGATTCATATGATTTTTCTACCTAAATATAAATAGAACTAAGGTAAAGTTTTACGATTTTAAATTGGTTATCATTATATTCACATAAGGATGAGAGATATAAAGGATGAAGGAAGCCAGGGCTTTTTTTGATTCCTTTTCACATATTTTATCTCACACAACCCTCACACCCAGTGTGATTATCTCTAGTGTGATTTTCAGTTTGTGGCTAAGAAATCAGAGGCTTAGAGAAATCATGTGACTGCCTATAGCCACTACTTCAAAAGTACAATGGATGCAACTAGAATCAGGCACCCTAACTTGAAATGTGCTTGCTTTTTACAACACTACCACACCTTATATCTACTTTAATAAGTCGAGTGGCTCGTTCTAATATGTTAATTCATTTACTGTAGAGTTCCTTCCCTGGAAGATACAGAAATACCAAGGGAGGTTGATAATAACAAGTTTCTATCCTTATAAGGTCCCCAGGACATATGGATTCTTTTATTTAGCTACCAGGGGGATGGAGCCAGCTCCAGTGTGTGTGCAGTTGGTGATGTTGTCGCTCATGAAGAGGTCTTTTGGTACCAGGCCAGCTATGTGTCAGTGGGGCTCTACTTTCAGATCTTGAAATTTATTTGTTCCATGTTGAAAACATGTGAATGTTCATTTTAAGAAAAATGTAGAAACAGCTTGCTCAGAAAACAGATCCTGGTGTGTGTGTGTGTGTGTGTGTGTGTGTGTGTGTGTGTGTGTGTGAAAGAGAGAAAGAGAGAGAGCAATATTTCATACCAGAGGAGGCTTATAATTTAGTTTTCCAAACAGAGAAATGTTTTACTATTATAAATATTTTTTTTAAATGTAGAGGAAGAAGCAATACAACCCTAACAAGGAGGGTGAGGAAACAGGAGGCATAAAGCATCTGTTAGTCTATTAAATCAAGTGAAGGGCACGACAGCTAAGGGAAGAAAAAGATTGCATGAGATGAGTGTAAGACCTTGAAATTAAGAAAAACACCTAGAATTAAAGCAAGTTCTGAGTCTGCAGGTAATATATTGATATTAAAATTAATTTTGAAGATCTTTATGATATTTTATTAGAATCTATGCTGCATCATCTCTATATCTATGCAGCCCAATCTGGGAGTGTGTGTTATGGTCCCAGAGATACAGTAATAAGTATTTTCCTGATGATTCTCTCTACCCTCTGACACAAGTCCTCAAGGCCTCCTTTGTATTGTTTTAGGTGTCTATGAGTGATTTCTCAAGAGTGCTTATTGAGGGCTATTCTCAACCTCAGTACAATTCTTAGGGACCTACCCTCAGGAAGCCTTCTGAGGAAGCCACCTTACCTGTCCTGACCTCTGTGAAGCAGCTGTCCCATTGCCTAACCCCATAAGAATATGAGTTATTCAATAGAAAAAGAAAAGAATCAAATAATGTTTCTGATCATATAATTAATTTAACATCTTGTGCTCTGTATTTTCAAATGTAAGCATTTGTCAAAGTCTGAGTACTCATAAGGTATATTAGATATGACACAATTTGGGATACCAATTAATTAGGAACCATGATTTGCATTCTGACTGATGGCTCAAAGTACAGATCTCACACATTAGAGACACCATGGATACTTATTAAAATGCAGATCTCTTGGCCCCATTACAGACTTACTGCATCAACAAGTCTGGAATGAGGTCTGAAATTCGAATTCTTAGGAATCTTGCCATGTGGTTGTTATAAGCATTCAGGTGTGGGAATGTCTGTACTAGGCAGGTCACTTTTGATAGTAACTGGATTATGACAAAAATATGGCAGTGTTTAGCAGCAGCAGCAGCATTTTGTTTTAGTGGCTTTGTGTTTTGTTACACCTGGGTGATAGGAACGTGTAAAAGGCACAGTGGTAGTTAGAATAGACAGACTGTTGATGTTGAGCAAATGAGACACGGTTAAAGATTGGGTGTGTTAGGGATATTTAGCTTCCAGATCTATTGTTTAGATTTTATAGATTTCATTATTATAAAAGCATTTTACTATTTAAATTTTGCAGAACAAAATAACTTTCTAGTCTGAGGTTCCTGCCCTTCACTTCTTTTTTCACTAGTTTTATTAGAAAATAAATACAATAAAACTGTGATATTAGTGTTTTGATTTTGCTTCGAGTCCCCTTAGGAACTGTCATGTTACAGTAGAGCAGGCTGTGTGCTAATTTATGTAATACACACCTATGAGATACTCATTATTATTCTCATTTCATAGATAAATGAACAGATCCTCAAAGAGGTTAATTAACTTGACCAAAATCATACAGCAAATAAGTGGTAAGGTCAACATTGATTTCAGGCTGCCTGACTCCAAGTCCAAGGACTTTCTATGACATCATGCTACTCATTTGCAAAAGCATATTTTGTTTGTCTTTAACATGGAAATTTTTGCATTCTGTGCCCTATAAGCATCATGAAAATCCATAAATGGTATTCTTTAAAAAACAGTTTGGACAATGGTCTTGATAGCAGTACTCTTTAAATAGAAGTTCTAAGAACAAGCTCATAAGGAACCATTGTAGTGTGTGTTCATGTGTGTGTGTTCTATGTTGCAAAGCGACTGAAGGATGGTTATGCTATGGGCAGTATTGGTCTGAATGAACAAATACTTTTCCATTCTGTCACCCATGTACTCTTTTCCTTAGGATGTTTATATCTTTTACTATAACTTTCCAAATGGAAAATGCATGATGTCAGGCTAGTTGTCCAAACATGCCTTTTCTATTTTAAAAGTGTATGGGGAACTACAAGTAATCAACAACAGACTAGTAAAATTTTCTCAGATTAGAGCTTTCTGCACTATTGCAATTAAAGTGGATCTTTCTCTCCACCATGGGATTTGCACTGTATAACTGATTACCAAGCACATCATGTAAATGGCTCTTAGAAACTGCAAACAGCCCATTATGGAGAATGCACCTTATTAACAAAGGTCATATTAGAATCTCACCCTCGTAACTAATCGCATCAAACGTACAGCACATCAATAGGCACATGGACTAGGAAGCAGCGTTTTCCAATTAAGTGAATCAGTTTGACCTTCTGAACTATAAATAAACTGCAGCAATAGCTCCTGATTAGGCTTAAGGAGTCTGAGTTCCATTGCAAACAAATGCCTCAGAATTTAAGCATACTTAGAAAGTTAATCCTGTAAGGAGTCAATGAACAGATTTAAAGTTTCTGCATTAATGCCCTGACCTAAGTTTCCTCAAATTTCTGCAGTGCAAGCAGAATTGGAGTGTATTTTTCTGAATAGATAAACAAGCCCTGAATTCCTTTTCACCCTCCCTCAGGATAACTAATTTAACAGAAATGAACCCATTTTCAAAACAGAATAAAATATTTGCTTCCCTAAGTAATTGCAGGGCTTGGTTTGGCTGGCCTACTGCCCTATCAGAATATGTGCAATCAGCTATGCTCAGTGGAAACTTAAAGTACTTGTTAAAAAACACATTTACCCTTGTGTATATTTATTTGATGTCTACCCTAGAACTAATTCAAAACCCATTCATCCAATTTAGATCTAAAGTAAAAATCCAATCAAATTGTTTAAACATTAAACTCAATATACGGGGCTGACACTGCTGACCTACCCTCAAGAGATAGTATTTTTCTTGAGAAAGATTTCTATAACATTTCTAGGTCTCAGTTTTCTCATCTGTAAAATTAAGGACTTGGACTAAATAAGAGTTAAGCCTTTTAAAGGTAAAATTTCTATGATTTCTATGTATTTATGTTCTACATAGCTAACAAAAGTTCACACATTATTTAATTAGCCCAGATAGAAATGATTAATTTTTAACACTATTCACTGTAACTTTGTCTGAATTTATGGGAGAGAGATGATGAATAAGAATGTAAATTTCTGCAAATTCAGAGAAATAATGGATAGTATATTTTCCTATTAGTAAGACAAAAGATTGAATAATTAGGGAACCAAGTTCACTCTACATAAATATCATTTTAGACTTTTTATATGAAACATTCAGTTTCTGCAAAGAGCTTTGAATAGCTACATGAACTCTTTAAATTTCAATGAAAATCCTAGCCTAGGGCTCTGGCTGCTGATAGGAGATAATAGGGACTGGTTTCTCAATACATTTTCCTCTTTTACAAGGACACTGGAAGAAACAAACTGTATTTAGAAATCTCCCATGTCAAATCTCATTTTTAAAATTTATAATCTCTTCACTTACTTGATTTAATGATTCCATTTATTGCAAGGCCAACGTGGGGGGGAAGCAGAGAAATACCTCCTTGAACTAAGGCTCAAGAATATTTGTTTCAAGTTTTGGGAAAGGATAATGCAAAGTCGATTGATCAGACAGTAGTTTGGTTTTGGGATGTACAAAATTGGTCTGTTAGAGATTCAATACTTTATTTGACTAGTGTAATGGTTGGAAAATGAGCTTATCTACTATTCTAGGGTGAGATCTTGCCTTTTGCTAATGTGTTTCATTAAATTTTTGTACATATAAATATAAATGTACTTACCATGACATTCATAGATGTCTGAAGTGAGATTATGAAGTGAGAAATATTTCTTTATTCTGTTCTCCATCTACTTACCTTTTCTGTGTCCTTGGGGACTCTTTCATTCTCTAGGTATCATTACGTTTTCATCTCAAGAAAAGGCATCTGACAGGTAGATTTACAAAGAATCTCTTGTGACTTAATATATCATTCCTTACAGAGGATTAATATATTTAATATATTTAAAAGAGGGTTAGGAGATGAACTCAAGTGACTAAGTCTCTATTAATGATATGCTACCTGAATCCAGGAGAGATTTCTAATCAAAAGAATCTTCTTGGGGTCCTTCTTATTCTATAATATAGGCAGGTGACTATTATTCTTCCTTCTCACAAGGCTGTCGGAAGGTGCTGAGATAATGTAAGCTTATGAAGGTTAGCATTTTTGTTCATTTCATCTATTACTTTTCCCCAGCACTTAGAACAGTAACTGACACAGCGTAGGCACTCAATACATATATACTAAATTTAGGAATCCTCATTCTCTCTTACTGCCCAAATTTAGACATGTCAATTCAGGGCCAGTAGGGACTGCAGAGATCTGTCTGTGAAGCTTGTGATTTTGGGAAGCCCAGATATAAGTGAGCCCTGGCTGCAGAGGGTAATGAGTAAATGTGGTGGAGATTGCCATGGGCTTACCAAAGTCATTTCCTCTTCTTCCTGAGCAACAGGTGGGTGACATTCCCCATCCTCCTTGCATTTAGATGTACTTGCCTGTGTTCAGTGGGTAGTTTCAGCTTTGTCATCAGTAATTTTTTCCCCCTTCAGGTTTGAGAGTTCTATGAAGTTGAGTTTTCAGGTACAAAGTGGCAAGTTCCCTGGAATCGAAGAGGGAATTTTTCCAGCTAACTCTATCTCTGAGGAAGTGATCACTGAAGAACAATCATTAATTAATCCTGAGACAGTTAAACCCTTTTTCTGTCCTATCTCTAGTTAATGATGCATGAACAAATGATACGTTCTAACTATAAATCAGGGCCAAAAATTACATACCACAAACTTATTTTCCTCGCAATTCCAATAGGTTGATATGTGTGTTGTTTTAATATTCCCACTTGGGCTGCACGTCTAATGTTATCTTTGAAAATGTGCTAACAAGACTGAAAGTAGTGGGGCTTTTTAATGCATTTTTATTACAACTGAGGATTTGCAAAATGAAACCTGATGCTTCTTACCCAGAACATAATGTGAGAGAAAAGTAGGAAATAAAAAGATATGGCAATAGAATTTATGCCACATGGCAGAATTGTCTTAATTCATTTTCTTGCATGGGATACTTTTTCTTTCATTCATGACATAACTATTTTTATGTTGCTAGCATATTTTTAGTAAGAATGCTTTAGTGTTCTTCCTCTTTTCTACAGACATTCTTATATAGTAAAATTGATCTCTAAAAATGGAGGCTTGAATCCCCTCATAATATGTTTCAAGACCTCTGGCATTGCCTACAAGTATATAACAGATTATTAGGAATAATATTGAGGTGAAGCACTATATTTTGGAACTCTGGGGAGAATTGGTGAGTTGGAAATTCACTCATCATTCAGATGCATTAATAGTTTGTTTTAAGCAAAATGGAATCCTTTAAAAATATCAGCATTGCTGGTAATAACTCATAAAATTTTCCTATAATAGGAAACACTCAGTCTACATTGAATACTCCACTCCAGGACAGTCTAGTGAAGCTACTAAATGCCTTTGTAAATTAGATAAGTTACTGAATTCTATTGAGACCTGTTTAAACATTTAAAGAAATGAGAAGATTTAATTAGACCCGTGTTTTTAAAAATGTAACCCAAAGAACCATTAGTTTCATAGACAGAATCTGGGGACTTTATGGAGAGAAAACTGGTATAGTATTAAAATCTAAATTGAATTGTCAGCTGCCATAATGGGAATAAATATACAGTCATGCGCCACTTAATGGCAGGGATACTTTTTGGAAAATGCATCCTTATGTGATTTCATCACTGTGTGTACATCATAGAGTGCATTTACACAAACCTAGGTGGTATAGCCCTCTGCACCCCTCGCCCATCATGATTATACACTTACCATCAATAATCACAAAATAAACATTGCTAGAAATGAATTGCCGTAATTATAAGTACCTAAGAATTACCAGCTAACTGTTTTAGCCAATTATTCTTGAGCAAGTGCTCTATTGTTATGGAAATTATTTCAGTACAGAAATTACCTATTGTTAAAATTTGATGAGCCTATCAAGTTCATATTATTTTAATTGTCACACATTTTTAAATAATTTCTAAGCTATTATTATGCTATTTTCTCACATGTCAGGATAAAGAGATAAATAAAAAAATAAAAAGCCATCAGAGAAATAAATGAAGAAAAATATTTTGCTTCATTTGAATACATTTTTGGAGAAAATAGAATACTATAAGAAGGAAATATTTCAGAACTATTAGTCTCAGTATAGTGTAGCACTAATATCCCTGATGAAGAATGATGTGACTTTAGCGTCTGGTACTTCCATGTCAACCATAAACAATAAATTTCAAGAAAAATTGAAATAAAATATACTTGAACTAGGAGCCCAGCTCGCGAAATTGTGTGGCCGGCCCACCCACCTGCCGCCCTGCCTTGACACCCTAACCTCTCCATGCAGAGCTCCAGTGCGCCTGGCCCAGCTCCCCGACCCCTCTGGCCTTCTCTGGATGCCTCAAGCCCCACCTTCAGTCCCTCGAGTTGCCGCAGGCTGGTCCCCCCTTCTCCAGGCACCTTCCCGCTTCCGCCCTGTCTCCCAAGCAACATGGCAGCTCAGCCCTCATCATGGGCCCGAGGAGAGCATGGAAACCTCCCACCTGCTGCCCCGTGCTCCTTCCCCAGGTAGGTGGGCGGCCGGGCGCTCTGAGAGCGAGTGGAGGGTGGCGAAGGACTGGTGAGGGGGCCGCTATGGGCTCTCATCCCCGCCCTCCCGGGCACGGGCCTCCTCCACCCCGTCTCTGGGAGCAACGCCCCGCCATGCACAGGCAGGCAGCCTCCTCCTTAGCGGTCCTGGCTGTGACACCATTAGGACCAATTAGCATATTACTCACATGTATTAATAGTTCTTCCAAATTGATAAAAATATACTAGATTCTTGTTAGTTCATTATAAACCAAAGGACTTTTTTTTTTCTATTTTGTAAGTTAGCTGGACATGGAAAATATTCAACTGAAGAATAAGAAAGGGCAAAACATAGCCGCATTTATCAGATAGCCTTGGCAAGCATAAAGACAGTGCAAATAGTATTAAGTATTCACAATTGAAATCTGATAAACTATTGAAGCTTTCTAAACAGAGAGTAAGTGAGCATATGAAGAATATTGGCAAGGTCTTGTTGAGTGACTTATTATCACAGTTTAGTTTTTGCCAAAGCAATGACTATTGTTCAGAGAATAATGCAAAAAGCTCTATGATATGTCCTGGGATTTTCTTCTATTGTAGAGTGTACCAAAATGAACATTTAAACAATTTTTAATCTAGTAAAAGACATTATAATACATATTCTTGGAAGAGCACATAAAGAAGAAAAACCTCAATCTAAATATAAAAGATAATTTTAGATGTCAGAGATATGATACTTCACTATGTACTTGGAAACAAGAACGGATAGAAGATATTCAGTTAAAGGTAGTTTACATTTCTTGTTCTGTTCATTGTCTAAATTTGGTGTTAAACAATGAAGGAAAAATCTTTCCTGATTCTGATAAATTTTAAAACTTTTCAGTGTGAATAAATGTTGAAGTATATACTAAAAATACATTTACCTGCATAAATTTGCAATTATTGTCAAAACAGCAGTGGGAAAGTCAAATTGATGCCTTCAGGCCACAGAATACTCATTAGAGGGTACTATTCTAATGCTCTTTTAGAAAATGTTGACATATTAAAGAAGATCTATATTTTGTAATGAAAAACAAAGATACCCTTTAACATATACTTAAAAATGTGTTTGGCCTGTAGTACTTACAATATTTTAAGCAAAATTAATGTTATAAACAAAATAGTATATGAACAAAAGTCAATGTATAAGAGTTCCTGAAATCATTGAAGAGATTATAAAATTCTGTGAAAACAAATTATTTATGTTTATGAAAATATCATTGATGCCAAATAAATTATACACTGTTGCTATTGACACCAATCTCTGTAATTCAAAACACACTATCGAAGAATAAGGAAGACTCTTTTCAAGTGTAGATTTGCTAATTGTATACCTTACAACTAGCACATCTATAATTTAAACATAATCTCCAAATCAATTATTTTATGTCAAATGCAGTTTCTTCCTTACAAAAGGCTTACTATCTTTAAATAATTATATTTTATTTGTTTAAAATGGAATATATATCAATGAAACTGACTGATGAGCATAGTAAGAAATATACTATTGATGCGGTCACTACTCTGGAAGAACTAAAATGGTTAAATTTGATAAATCCTATACAGTTTCCATTATAGTTTGCAATATATTTGGACACGCATTTGCTGGACATCTTTTAAAATATCTTTACAGCCCTCATTCTATATTAACTTTGCTAGTGAAGAAAGTAGTTCTTCATAAACTATATTAAAATTTACTTAAGGTCCACACTATCACATGATTCTAATTCATTTTTTTTTAAATGAGAAGCAAATAAATGTTGGGACAAGTATACATGGAAATTGTAATAAACACTCTTGTTTCTATGAAAACAAGAAGAATAACTCTTTTGCAAATAATTATTCTTTCCTAGTCACCATAAATTTTTAATAATTCAAATTTTAAATTTGTTATAGTCTTTTCAAATTTTGATTCACAGAATTTGTATAGAATTACTATTTTTTGTCAGTTATTATTTTAAAAATTTAAATAAATTTACTCCTTTCTTTAACTTGAGGAAGGTATAGTTTTTTTTCTAATTATACAAAGTTAGTCTATTCCAAATATTCCTTTTTACATTTCAAGAGTCTTTCCTCGGGGACTCAAATCATACAATTTTTTTGAGTCATAGTCAAGATAGAAGATATAAGAAAACTTTTTACCAAAGAGATGAAGGAGAAAGTGCTGTGCTTTTTACCTGGGGCAGAGGAAGGGTACTATGATGAGAATTTTTTTTTTAATTTATTTTTATTGATTTCAGAGAAGAAGGGAGAGGGAGAGAGAGGGAAACATCAATGATGAGAGAGATTTGTTGATCAGCTGCCTCCTGGACATCTCCTACTGGGGAATGGAGTCCGCAACCCAGGCATGTGCCCTTGTCTGGAATCGAACCCAGGACCCTTCAGTCCGCAGGCCGACGCTGTATCCACGGAGCCAAACCAGCCAGGGCTATGATGAGAATTTTGCCTTAGATTACCACGGAAATGAGAAGGGAGAAGGGAGTTTCTTTGAACAAGGAGAGAAAACAGCATGGAGAAGATATTTAATTTTTAAAATTTACTGTGTATTTTCCACACAACAACAGTGAAAGCAACAACAAAAAGTTCTCCCCTCAGGAAAAATTCCCCAAATACTATTTTAAGACTATGAAAGACTGAGATAGCTTTAGTGCCAAGTTGAAGGTTTCATCACACTTTCCCTCTTTTTCCCAATATTAAGTGGGAATGGGAAGTCCTAATTAGAGTTTGGATCAGTTTCTGGTACAAACACAAATTATATATTGTAGTAACCTAAATTGTAGAGTGTACCTTTAAACGCATGCTACATCAACATTTATTTAACACCTATTTATTCTTTAAAGGTGTTCTGTTTTTTAAAAAATATCTAATTAATGTTGGTAAGAACTTATGAAGCAGATTTAAAGAGATTAAGCAAATGCCCAAATCTAGAGAATTATTTGCCCCACCAAACATTTATGTTCTATGTACTTTATACTACCTTTTGATAATAAAAATGTATTTTGTAATTATTTGTGGGTAAAGAAAAATAGGTGGGAGTGAGAAGGGATAAGGAAAAGAGGACCAGGGAGAAAGAAGAAGGAAGGAAGAGGAGGAAAGGAGGAAATGGGTCCATAATTTTGGCTTAAAGGTATAAAAATATTAATGAGAAAGATGTGAAGAGATCAGAACTTCTTAAATTACTATCCACTCAGTCAAAGCAAATTACATTTGGAAAGGAAGAAAAAGGAGAAACAATCCCAAAGAATGAAGAGATTGTAAGGGAATGATTAGATTCTAAAAGTGAGTTTTTACATTTCTTTTGTTCTATGATTAGATTCTACCATATGAGAGAACCTGTAGAAGGCATATTAGAGAGTAGCTTTTCTGGAATTATAAAGACTAAGATAAATGCCAGAAAAGTAGATTGGAAATTGTAATTCCAATTTTCACCATAGTAATGTGAGTCTAGAGAAAATAGCATTATCAGATAGACTTATAATGAATCCATAGTGTCCAAATAGTGATGATGAATAGCTGGATTTCAAACTGGAAGGAGAATTTTAACACTGAAACAGTGAGTTTGTCTCTGAACTCTGACATTTTATAGCAATGGGTTAGATGGACAGAGATGGGACGTGTTTGAAATTGCAAATTGCACAAAACTGAGGACAGTAAAATGATTGTAGCAACCACAAGCTAATTGATGTCAATATTTTGCTGTGATAAATTTAATATAAAAGTATAAAATATAAACCATTCTGCACTTCATTAAAAAAATAAACACACAATACCACAAACTTCATGAGTATGAAATACGGGATTTAAGGCTTGGACCAGCAGGCTTTCAGATGACATGAAGCTCAATAAAATAGGAACTTTTATTGTCATGTGGCTGTGGTAAATCTACTTGGAGCCTAGACTTTATTTAAAAAGAGGTGCATTATCTTAAAAAGAGGAAATACCATGATTAGTTTTGTGCACCATTCTTTCAAAAAAAAAAGAGAGGAAAACAAAAAAGGGTAGATTTGGAGAAAGTGACCAATCCAGGGTCAGAAAACATCACGGGCTCTTAAGAAGCCAGGTTGCATTCAGGCTTCTTTCTATATTTAAAAGCCTGTGTGCTGAAAAGCTAACACATGTACTTTAGTAGGAGCTTAGTTCTGTGGAAATAGGGCTAATGGATAGACATTGCAAAGCAATTATTTTTTTACTTAATTTAAGGCAATATTTCTCATTATCACGCTTGAGACACTTTAGGCGGTATTAGGTTTCCCATCACCAGCCGTCTTCAAAGAGTAGTTGAATGATCAGTGGGGAGAACATATTTAATACTGTTCATTGCTTTGTCACCTGTTCGCAAAACAGTGCTTGACTCATTAACCATGAGAGATATTTATCGGGTGAATGATTGACTAGAAAGGAGTCACTTATAAGTAATGTTTATGGAGCCCTCATTGATGGTCAGGTGTAACTAATTTTTCCAACCTCTATAGGAAGGGGCAGTTATTATTTTTATTTTGTAGCTCAGAGAAATGAAGCACAAAGGGAAGGACACTTGCCCGAGTCACGCAGGAAGTGAGTGGAAGAGGCAGGGTGCTCATTGTGGTTTACCAGTCTCCTGAGCTTGTTTCAAGTTTCAGAAGATGATTGGCCTAGATAATCTATTAGGTTCCTTCACCAAACAATCCCTGTAGTGTGCTGTTATTAATTAAATAAGGAGGATTTTAGACTGAGATGGTTCTGGTACTTTAGTATCCTTCCCAAGCAAACTCAAACCTAAGACTGTAAATGCTTCAAGGTTCAGAAATCAAAGCCTAAGGACAACCAATCACAAACAGCAACTGGACTTGTCCAAGTAAGGCAAATGCTTAAGCTACAGCCAAGCAAATAATCTCCTTGCTCTCCCTTTTCTTTTTCTCTATAAGTTTCCCTCTTACCTCCTATCAGTGAAGTGCTCCAGCTCCCTCCAGATTGGCCCTGCCTGATTGGGATCAATTTTTGTTCAATAAACTTTAAAAAAATTTAACGTACCTTACTTTATCTTTTAACAATGCCAATAGGAAGAGTTTACCAACTCTTACTACATTAGAAACAATTTGTTTTCTTTATTTGTTAACATTAAAATAGAAAATAGGGATTTGGTCTTGAGACTACATTATGGGAATTTTCGTTAATTAGCAGGAAAAAGCACAGGTAGGCAGCCAGACTAGTACAATGTATGAGCCCGAGTAGCTGGAGCCAGGGTGGCTCTGGGCATTATGCTTTGGGTGCCTAGAAGCAGTATACGGAGATAGTAGGAGTTAGAGACAATGACAATTGCGCTATTTTGCAATGTCGCCTGGTTTAAACTGCTGGTTACATTTTGAGGATTCATGCAGAGGGTGAGCTCTTTGAGGCCAGATTTAATCCTTACTAAGATTTACATTGTATGGGCCTTTCTCAGTATTGCACAAAGGAAATGAGTAGGACAGAATAAATAAATATGTGGTGACTACCATTGTCCTTGGGGCAGCTGGAATGGCACTGGGATTAATTTGTAACTCTTACTAGTTACAAGCATAAAAACTGATGAATCTCAGTTGTAGTGGGGAGGAGGAGCAGGAAGAGATTAACCAAAGAATTTTTGTGCGTATATGTGTTACCTATGGATACAGACAATAGGGTGCTGAAAGCCTGGGGTCAGGCAGGAACCAGTTTGAAGGGGATAATGGGGGGAGGGGGAAACATCTATAATACTCTCAACAATAAAGATTTTAAAAAATAAAAGTAATTAAAGCAAATTAAAGTAATATTTAAGACCCTATTTTTATCTCTGTTGCTATGATACTGCATTATACAGAAAATACCATAACCCAAAAATATATTATGTGTTGAATATATATAACCTTTTTAAAATTAAAAATATGTCAAAAACTTTGCAACAGGAAGCATCTTTTATAAATCACCCCCTGCATTGGAACACACAATGATATACTGAATGACTTAAAAAAATAATAATCAGATTTTCAGAAGCTGTTGTATTTTCAACAGTTTTGTCTATTCTTAAACCAAAACATTACATCAGACTGTAAAACATTATGTATAAACTTTCTCTGCAGTAGCTGAGGCTATAAAGTAGGAATAATAATGCTTTCTCTTCCTACCTTGATGGCTTGTTTATAAGAAGCAAATGAAAATGTGAAAGTACTTCAGAACTGTAAAAATAACGGTTGAAAGACAATTATTAGAATGAATAATGAACATATAAAGTTGATTACGCAGGTATTTTCATTTTCTTGATCAATAATATCTAAAAATCTAATGAGATATTTGGACTCAGGCTATCTCCTAGGACAGTGGTTCTCAACCTTCCTAATGCCACGACAACAGTTCCTCATGTTGTGGTGACCCCCAATTTCATTGTTACAAATTGAACATAATTAAAGCATAGTGATTAACCCCCAAAACAACATGTAATTATATATGTGTTTTCCGGTGGTCTTAGGTGACCCCTGTGAAAGGGTAGTTCCATCTCCAAAAGGGTCATGACCCACAGGTTGAGAACCGCTGTCCTAGGACATGGGAAATAATATTTGGTAACCATTACTTTAAAATAATTGGTAAGTCTGAGTTAGTGATATGTTTAAATATTGGTTGTTTAATAATAAATACAGTTAAAAATGTTTCAAATATACTGATTAATAGCCTCCCAAAACATAATTTCTTGAAGAGTAACTATTGAGGAAATAGTATCAAATCCTTGTTATGATTACAGACTTTGTTTGAATTCAGATACTCTCTGTTGAAATTTCTTCTACATTCCAGGTCCATAATCTTGAACAAATTATATAAACTCTCCAAACCTATGATTTGTCATCTGTGAAATAGGAAAAATATCTAACTCCTATAATGTTGTGAGGATCAAATGGGATAGAATCTGTAAGGCATTCAGCAAAGGACTGACTCACAAGAAGTTCTCAAAAACTGAAGAAAAGAGACACACACACACACACGCGCACACACTCAGACATAACACAAGTATGTAATCCTAACCTTGTGCTGTTTAACTTTTGGTAATATATCATTTGAATTTCCAGTGATCTTGAAATAGTTCTTTTTTATTAATTCAAGTGGCAACATTGTTCTTATAGTCTTTATCACACACTTATTTTATCTATAAATCTTTTCTGTTTCTGCAGAAATTTTCTGTTAGTGCAGAAATATTAGCAAGCTCCATATAACATATCATTAATTTTAATTTGCTCTTGAAATAAAGACATGTTACCCAGCTGCATTTGGAACACATATCAGAAGTCCTGTAGTACAGAAGCAATAGTACTGGATTGGAGCTTTTGAGAACTAGGTTATTTACCATCTTTCTTTGGGAAAAGTCACTTATTTTTTAGGATCCCAGGTTATTGATTTGTAACCATTTAGGTAAGGAAAACCATCTGAAAGGGTTCTTGCAACGATCAAAATACAGAATGCATGTAAAAATGCTTTATAAAAGTTAGGAGCGTGTTGAAGTCATCCCACAGATCAAGGATGGACCCTCACCCAAAATTTGGTTTGAATGTCAAGACTGATGTGATTGGACACACACTAAGAGGGTATAAAAAGGTTTATGACTCATATAATGAGATTTATATGTAGAGTAGGACAAACTTCCAAAGCTGGTAAAAAAAAAAAAAAAAAAAAAAAAAAAAAGCTTTAGGGAGAAGAGACTGGCTTGGGATGGTTGTGATAGTTAGGGAGTAGGGCCAGGGTGAGGGCCCCATGGCATCAAATGTAGGAACGCCTGGGATTATTTTTGATCCACTTATTTAGATGTGGGGCTGAAGGGGAAAGGGAAAAAATAGGGCTTAAACAGCTGTCAGCAACCAAACATCTAAAATAGAGCCCGACTTTATTATAAAACAAATTGTGCATTGTATTATTAAAATGTCAATGCCAGCCTGGTCATGTTGTCGCTACCCAAAGGCCATTTCCTTTCCTCTTCTTTGTTGAGGGAACTGACCTCCCACAGAAGAGGCTGCGCATGCAACCCAGCCAGTGGGGACTGAGAGGAAGTCTCTTGGAGGGCTATTAGGAAGGGTTTTCCTCTCTGATAAAAAGATGCCTAGGAGCCAAATGCTTCATTTCTTGATCATGATATTTTGTGATTCAAATTAATAATTGAATACAGTAATGCAGTTAGGGTTATTCGGGAACATTTCACATAAATCCAAAATATCAATTGTGTTAAAAAAATGTCCATTGTGTTGCAAGACCTCTAACCTGAGCCACGTAAGATGAAGATAGGTAAATGAAGGCACATGTGAGGTATCAACTCATGTTAATAATAGTGGCTACTGCCTGGTAATCAAAAGGTCTAATTACTGTCAGTAATAATGTTCTTCGATTACTAAAAATGCAGTGAATTTCTAGATACTTAATAAATATACTTTGTGGATTAGATACAAAATTTCAAATTATGAAGTCTATCCATGAATTCTTGGCTGTGATCAGTTTAGAAATACAGTTTTAAAGTGTGACACCTTTCCTTGAGAGCCAGCATTTTCAAAGGGAAATTAAATAGATCCCTCATGATGCCAGGCCAAAAGTCCAGAATCTGTGAACATGTTACAGGACATGGCCAAAGGGGCTTTGCATTTCATTAGGGAAAGTGAGTTCTTGGTGGGAAGTCTTGCATTCTCCAAGTGTTATCACAGGTTTGGTTGTTTAATTTTTATACTCATCATCTTAACCCTGAACCCATGGGCAAATATAACTGTATATAACTGACTTAATGTTTTTTCCCTTCACCAGTCTTACTGTGTTGACATCATGGAAAAATAACTTTTAATATTTTACAATTTTTCAGCCACATGTTGTCATCTACATTTTTTAGAACCTCTTGCAGCAGTTACAGTTTATTAACAAAGGGCTATTACATTCACCCATCTTCTCATGAGGCTTGAATTTTTTTATGACAATACATCAGCATGCATTCTCATGGAATTATTTTAATATATTGAAGAGAAAACTATTATTTTCCTCTTCAATTTGAGCCAGGAAAGCAGAGAATTATAGATCCTTCTTTGTCTTTGAATCCTAAACTAGCTCTTACTCATTTTTCAATATTAATTACTAGAGGCCCGATGCACAAATTTGTGCACCAGTGGGGTCCCTGGGCCTGGTCTGTGGGGTCAGGCCAAAACCAGCTCTTTGACATCCCGTGAGGGATCCCAGATTGCGAGAGGGCAAAGGCCAGGCCGAGGGACCCCATCAGTGCACGATCAGGGCTGGGGAGGGGTGCGAAAGGTTGGCCAGCCGGGGAGGGGCCACGGGAGGGCTCCAGGGCATGTCTGGCCCTTCTCGCTCAGTCCCCATCAGCCAGACCCTAACAGCCAGCTAACTTTGGTCAGAGTATCTGCCCCCTGGTGGTCAGTGCACATCATAGCAAGCAGTTGAGTGGCCATAGCATATCATTAGCATATTACACTTTGATTGGTTGATTGGCCAACCAGATGACCTGACACTTAGCATATTAGGCTTTTATTATATAGGATTGGAAATACACAAGCAATGAATAAAAAGTTTCAATTATTTTTAAAAATTTGCCAAGTATACTTTCTATTTTAGAATTCTTTTTTTCTTCCACTTTATCCATTATTTCTTTTTCTATATGATATTTGAGGAAAAATTTTTTAAAAATGAAATGCTGTTTTACTTGTTGCTGAATGTAGCTTCTAATTGGTATAATTGACAATACCATTAAGTAATGCAATTAAAAATGATAATGCATCATGTACCTTAAGATTATATTTTTTATTTCTCCATCCGGTCACCTTCCTTAATTCAAAAATTATAAAGAAGTGTAAATCAAGAAATCAAATATTTTTCTGTTCTTTTTCTTAATCCTTCATTTCTTAAATTACATGGCAACATTTCTGCATTAATTGTTAGAATATTGTTTATTTGTTCTCATACGAATAAATAAGAAATGAGGCTGGCTTAGTTTGTCCTGTGGAATTGTTTCATCTCAGAGCCCCTTTCTAAGCCTGTACTGATCATTTTATACCTTTATAGACAGCCATGCGTAGCTGAAGCATGATCATATTAAACTTGTTTCTTAGATACAATTGCAGGAAACTTGCAATTCTCAAACCAAATCTGTAAGTTACTGTATCTGCCTTAGAATATCATAAAACCTGTCATCTCGTTTTATTTTGGGATACTTATCCCTTGCCTTATCATTAACAATGAGATGAAGAAATCAGCAAGTAATTTTTCTACAAGAACTATAAATCTTATTAGTCTAGTTTTCCCAGATGTACTTTGAGAGAGCTTATGCCAAAATGACAAACTTGGCAAGTCCAGGTTATGTCAAAAAATATTTGCAAAGGAAAAATTTCCAATATTTTACTGTTGAGTGATAACTCTGTACTCTTTGTGAACTTCTAATACTGTTAATGGTCATGTCTCCTGTGTATGAATCAAAGTGTCAGCATTATATTGTATCCTTAAATTCAGAAGATGCTGCATGCTTTTATTTTATTTATTTATTTAATTTTATTTTTATTGTTTGCACTATTACAGATGTCCCAATTTTTCGCCCCTTTGCCCACCTCCAACTACCCTTCATCCCTCTTCCCTTCCCTCTGACTAACACCACACTGTTGTCTGTGTCTATGGGATATGCATATATGTTCTTTGGCTAATCTCTTTACCTTCTTCCACCCAGTTTCTGCTCCCCCTGCCTTCTGACTGCTGTCAATCTGTCCCATGTATCCATGCCTCTGTTTCTATTTTGTCATTCATTTTGCTTATTAGGTTCCACATATAAGTGAGATAATATGGTATTTGTCTTTCTCTGACTGGCTTATTTCATTTAGCATAATAACATGCTTTAGAAAGTCATATTTCCTAGTCCTCACTTTATAGGAATATATTTATATTAATATCTTTATTGATATCTAAATTAAGATATTAATTGATTCCATGTATACCATGAGAAATCATTTTGATATATTTTGATAACATACATCAACGTGGGTGGTGGAAAATGACTCCAGATGTCTCATTTAATAATATTATTCACAGCATATCTAAATTATGCAGTCGGAATGACATTAGCATATTGCTGCATAACATATGGTTAAAGGGACCAGCAAAATCTGGGTAAAGAGAAACTCTCTGTAACTACTAAAGAACATTATTATATTCCCAAGAATAACAATTGACTCACGAGACAGAATATATAATTTGGAAAAGAGTGTGCTTATAATTATAATCAATAAATCAGTAGAGTTAAGGACCATTGTAGTGTTTACTCATTTCTCTCCTATAGCATAGTTAGTCATTTTACATGTATATCTCCTCTCTTAGAATAGCACTATTTGAAGGTATGTCATATATATTTAAAAAGCAAAAAATAATAATCATTCAATTTATAATTATGGAATTAAATTGAATAATGTGGGAGAGGAGAGAGGAAAGTTGGTGAAAGTTAAAAAAATACAGACTTTTTGATGCTTTAAGTGCAAAAGAACATTGAAAGACATTGGAGGTTGTTACATGTAGTACCAAGCCTCTCACTTACTACTATGTCTTCTCTCTGGCAACCTCAACAGTATGGGAATCAGATACATTGGGCATATGCTCCTCTGTCAAGACTATCTTTGGGGAAATGGCCCCTCCCTCATTCTTGATGGTGTTGATCCCACCTCTTAGGTCTAGGTCTGAGAATATCCTGAGCAATCATAGGCCCTCTATGATGGGTTCAGGAACATGTGACTCAAATGAAATTGATAATAATCCTACTCAGAGGATTTTGTTAGAACTGTTGAAAAATAACATTCTTTCCTTTCCTGGCATTGTGACTTATCCAAAAATTTAAGTCTAGAGCTACCAGTGATCAATATTGCCATCGAACAGGAAAAATTTAGCCCAGAAATAAATCAACATAGGAAAACAGAGAAGAGTGATGGAAAAAGATGCTCTGATAACTTGTTTAGATCACCCATTGAATTCAGCAACCCCTGCAGCTAGTTGTATCCCTTGAACTTTTAAATTTATGAAATCTGCAAATATAAGATACCCAAGCAAAGTTATAACGGATTCTAAATGTGGAATGTGTCAGATAGAGATAAATTGAATGGCAATAGGGATTTTCCCTTCCAAGTCTGCAATGTTGAAATTTTCTTATATACATAAGCAGAGTAGTTGGTTAAACTGCTGTCAATTTGAGATTAAAAAGTCAGATCATGTGTTTTTCAAGACTGATATTTTGAAACTGTCATACTGTGAAAAGCTTCCTGTGAATTTGACTGGATGAAGTAGCCATCACCCACAAGTCAACACATGGTTTTAGAGCCAGAGGCAAAATTTGGTAAAAAATTGGGTTATTTCCCTTTGTGGATGGAATAATTTTACTTTTAATTGAAGTTGGAATAGTAGACTTATGTTGAAACTATAATTTTAAAATTGTATAGAAAGAGAAGGGTGTATGTTTCATAGTCATTGAGTTTGGGATGTAGTAGATGCTTTGACCACTCAGTGCATAACTTTGTGAAGACACTGTTTTATTGTCCTTAATCCACTGACTAGCTCAAGGAAGCCTAACTTATCCTGAGTCTAGAGCAGCGGTTCTCAACCTGTGGGTCCCGACCCCTTTGGCGGTCAAACGACCCTTTCACAGGGGTCACCTAAGACCATCCTGCATGTAGCATATACTATCAGAATAACAAGGAACTTAGTTGAAATATGGGCATATCAACCAAGCCAGTCAATCAGTGCCCATCTCAAAATGTTTGCAGTAACTATCGGGGAATAGAAATGCCTATTGTTAACTAAACTGCTGGTGACTACTTTTACCAATAAATGAGTAAAGCCTATTTGTTAATATAACGTAAATAAGAAATTAAATCTGAGGAATAGATGAGTGATGGGTGAGGAAGAGAACAGAGGAGGGAAGGAATGAGAGAACAGAAAAAGAGGGGCTCTGACAGTATTCTTGGATACAGACTTTATTGAATCTAGGCGTACTTCTGGTATTCTCAATAATATGAAACAATACATATTCTTCTTGGCCTTATCAAATTTGACTTGTATTTCTGTTATTGAAATAAAGAGTGTATTTAAGTGTAGAGATCACATTTTAAGAGAGAAATTATCAAATAGATTAAAAAAGATGTCAAAAAGTTCAACTTCTGAAGCTCATGTGTTTTACCCACATGAAAACCCGTGGAGAATAATCCACAGCTAATATATATATATATATATATAGAGAGAGAGAGGAAATATGAAAATTAGGCCAGGATGCCGTAACGGGTCACGACCGGACAAGAGGAGGCTGCGTGTGCAGGTGAGGCCTGGAGCGGAGACAAAGACAGAGATGGGGGGCTGGCGAGCTGCCGCATCCCGAGGGCCCAGCCCGCAGCCTCCGTGGCTGAGTGCAGGCCCGGAGAGGAGATGGTGGGCCGCCCCCTGTGGAAGCCGCATGGCTCCTGTGGAAGCAGTGCGGCTCCCGGCAGTGCGCTGTGGTTCCCGCTGGCTCCCGCGGAAGCTGCGGGCAGCCTACTGTGCCCAATATCACACGATGGGCTACTAGTAACACTATGATGTCCCAAGCAATTCCAACAAATTCAGTTTTTTTGAATTTTCAACTTTAAATAAATCTAGGGCAATTACTATAGGCAGGCATGTCGATGGCAGTGCTATTATAACAGACTATTGATATATATTTTTTAAATGACAAAATCTCTGATAATTTTGCAGAAATACTAAAACAATCTATGGCTATATAAGGGCAACTAAAACATGAATAAAGTCCTTGAAATAATCTTTCTAATAATGACAATAATTATTATGATTGCATAGGTACTTGATTAAGTTTTTGTGAGGTAGGTGTGATTATGTTCTCTATTCTCCAAATTAGAAGCCAACTCTCATAGAGGTACCTAAATACTGTGAGATTTAGGATCAGTGAGAACTGGATATAATTCTCACTTGAATATTACCTAGCCATTTGATATTGGATAAGCTACCTACCCTCACTGAGTTACAGTTTCTTTGATAAAAAAAATGGGATCATACATACCAAATAACATTCTTATGAAGATTAGAGTTCATAGAGGTAGCCTTAACCACCATATATAACTGCTGACTTAGGGTTCTATAGCTGAACTTGCAATAACAAATGCACCTCGATATTTTTGTGACTTAACTCTGTAAGTTTTTTTGTTTTTTTGGGTTTTTTTGCTTAGCAGGTTTTTTTTTTTTTTTTAATGTTTCTATTGATTTTAGAGAGAGGAATGGAGAGGGAAGGAGAAATAAAAAACATCAATGACGAGAGAGTATCATCTATTGGCTGCCTCCTGCATGCCCCCTACTGGGGATGGAACTTGCAAAGTGGACATGTGCCCTGAACTGGAATATAACCGTGAGCTCCTGATTCATAGGTCAATGCTCTACCACACTGGCCGGGCTTGCTTAGCAGTTTTGAGCAGGTAGTAAGGTCTGCAGAATAACTATCCTCCACCTAGTTGTTTAGTCACAGGTTGACAGAGTCCCTGCTATCTTCAATGTATGGCTTGAAACATTCCAGCCTGAGAAAATGTAGAGATCATGGAGAAGCCTGTGAGGGAAGAATATGTGGGTCAGATCTTGAAGTGGCACATACCATTTCCACTGATATTCCGCTGAATGGCACTTCCTCAGTGCAAGGGAAGCTGGTATATCTTGTCTAGCTGTGGGCTCAAAAAAGAATTAATAATTTTTAGTGGCTAGCTAGTAGTTGCCTTCCCAGTTTACTTTTAAAATTGTATTTAATATAGTATTGGGAAGAGAAAGAAGAAAACAACCATAAAAACCCCTTTAAAAAAAATCACTAGAAACTAGAACACGATTCGGGGTGGATAATTGTCAAAAGGAAAGATAGGATAAAGCTGAACATTTTCAAAGGAAAGAAATAATTCAGTTACTTCTCTCTTCACCTTTCATGAAATCAATAAAGTTATAGAAATACCGTGAGATTTAGGATCAGAGAGAACTGGATATAAGTTTCACTTGAATATTAACTAGCCATTTGATATTGGATAAGCTACCTACCCTCACTGAGTTACAGTTTCTTTGATATAAAATGGGTATCATACAAACCAAATAACATTTTTTATGAAGATTAGAGTTCATATAATTAAGGAATCGCTATGTGTTATGTGATATGTGATATTTTTAGACTTACTGTGATCAGAAAAATAAATTGAGTAGCTAGTTCCTGTTAGTGGCATTTCACAATTAAAAATGCTCAGTCTTTGATTTTTATTTCTTGTGAGTACAAAACTATCCCTGAGCTGGTGTTTGGAAAATGGAGGGATGGTGGTGAAAAGTAGTTTCAGATGGGAAAAGCCAAAGCCTTTAGAGGCAGAGAACCAGGTGGTTCAGAGATGTGTTTTGTCTCCCAAAGCCACATCAAATTCACGTGACAACCCTTTAAATTTCTGTGGTCACCCAAATTATTTGTTGTGCTTTTGCATGCACTGAGTTAAGTGGTCTCTAAACTTCATTTCCTCACTTTCTCTGAGTTCAAATTCATGTGGTGTTTATAGGGATATTTATTTATTTGTCTATCATGATTTTAGTAAGAGGAGAAAATAGCTACTTAAAATAGAGCAAACCATCATTGACAAGTAGACTTAACTGTGGAACTCAACTTTCTTTGAGGATTTAATTTGCTTCTCCTAATTTGTATCCACCTTGTCTTTGGTATCCTCACAACTAATTATGAAATTCTGAAGTAAAATGGTTTGAGGTAAAAATCTTCATAGTCATTCCATGTCCTACATAGAACACAATGCCTAGTACCAAGGAGATACTGGATGGATGGGTGGATGCATGCATGCATATGTATTCAATGTTTAATGAACTCAGCCTGTATCAGGATATTTGAGGCTAGAAAATGCAAACACGGGTATGTGGTTAATTTGTTGCTTTCAAAAATAACATTATTGTCCACTTGTAGTGTTATCTTTCAGCTACATTAAACTGCCTTGACAACAAAGTACTGTTTTACTTTCTAGTTGTTACCCATTCATTCATTTATTTGTTCATTTATTCATTATTTATTCATGTATTGATTTTATTTAGCCTAGAACACTTTTTTCTACTGCATGATTCTCTTCAATGACTCTTATTTAGCTTCTCCTTTTAGAGAACTCCTTTTCCTGATTTCCCCAATCCTATAAAACAGGTCAGGAACAAGGCAATCAAGTCTTTTCATGGGAGAAGAGGAGAGGCAAAGAGCAAAAGATACAATCCTCTTTTCTAGCATAAGTCTGGGGAAGATGGCAAGCATGAGAAATAGAAAGGATCAAATACTGTAGTGTGCCAAGTACAGTACTTATAATTTATCATATTTTCTTCTATACCCATTAAAAAATACAGAGTTATTTTAGAGGAAAAGAACTGAAGACATGTATCATAATCTCATGTATATAATTAATTTATTTTGTTACAGATTAGACATTGCAGTTTTATAAGATGATAGCAGATATCCAACCAAAGGTAAAGATAGACAAAGACAAAAGGTAAGAAGAGATCCCATGTTTAATAATGACTTCATTTGATACTTTTTATTTTGTATTTCTTTAGTTTTAAAGATTTTGAATAAGACCACAAAATTCAAGCTCATTAAACAGAAGTAAATTTCTATTTAAGTCAGTTTACTTTTCACATATCTATTATTATTCCAGGTCATTTGATTGTATCTCATTTTTATAATAAAAAGTCTACAAGCACTCCAGCTATTGCTATCCTTTTAATCAACACATGCTATATAGTCTACTTTAAAACAATTCTTTTAATGCTTTATTGGGCTATTAAATTCTTGGATGGCAGTGTGTTTCTAGAAAGAAAATATTTATGCCATAAACATTCTTGATATATATATATATATATATATATATATATATATATATATATATATATATATATATATTTACAAGGCCATTTGCATCTCATTTTGAAAATGTCTTTAAGTTAACTTTTTGCCCCCTCCTTTGTTTTGTAAAGGTGTTTTCTTGTGAGCTACATACTCTGTTTCCTTATGGCTTTTATTATGCAGGAAATACTTGGCAGTATTTAGGCAGGCACCCGAAAATAACATGGTTAGCCACCTTTCCTCCTAGCATCTCGCTCTCTTTTGCTTACATTATTCTTAGATTTCAAATGTTGAGCTATGCTCATTGCCTGTGATAAATTGCTCAATTTAGAGATAACTGGGCTGTATAAACTACTCTCCACTCACATGCACTGCCCACATCTTTGTCTTTCTGGGCAAACCCACTCATACATATCACTTCAATTTTTATCATTATTCAGATAGCTCTCAAATCACCTTCTCCAGTCCCAAGCATTCCCCTTATTGACAATCTGAATTTTCAAGGGGCTGATGAATATCTTTACTTGCCTATACCTGTGTCCTAAACATAATACATTTGAAGTGAAATGGATTTTCTCTATGTACTCTCATTCTCATCCCTGATGAAATAATCTTTCTTTTTTTGTGGTCATTATTTTTATTAGTGGTGACATCAGTCTCTTAGTTGCCTTGGATACAGTAATTTATTCTTTCCTTTTCTACTTTAATCTTATTATTCACAGATCTTGATTCTACTTAAAAAATGTCTTTTTTATGTTTTCTCATCTATTCTCTGCTCACTTCTATTCCTTCTGGCCTGTACTTGACTTCTTGCTTTTAATTTCTTGCTACTCAATTTCACTTTCCTTTCTACCACTAGGATTTTCTTCCTAAATCACAGGTTGGTTCATAATGACCTTTCTTCATCTCAAAAATCTTCCAATTTTCTACTACTGCAGAATAAATTCAAACTTTTTATAAAATTTGATACCTTTCAAGATACGTGGTTTAATGTAAATCAAAACCTCAGTGCAGTCAGTATAGGCCCCATACCCAGGGCTTGTCATTTCACGTCTCTATCTTTTAGAATATTTTTCCCTCAAACTTTCCCTTCATTTGTCATTGTTCTCTTAAACTTTCAAGGCTTACCTGCAATTCCTCCTTATTTCCTGTACACAATAGGCTCATTCCTGTGAAATCCTTGGGAAATTGATTTGGATTTCTACTTCAATTTGGTTTTATTGTGAATATAATGAAATTTTATCACAAATTGATTTAACTTACTCAACCATCTATTTGTGTGCTTTGAATTTCAACAGTATTGTTGAATCTCTATGAACCATTCTTTTCAAAGATAGTACAAGTTGAGAGTCATGGAAGTTAAATTCCCCATTCATCTAAATTTCCAGTCTTTTGATAGGAGCATCTTGCTGAGCATGGTTTGATGCATTCCTAGTTTGGTATATTGTAGCATTTTTTTGCTTATTTTAGTAATGTCTCAAAATGCTAGACCAGTGATAAAGAAGCTCCTTAATAGGTCATTCCTTCTTTGCCACACTGGCCTAATTATCATTTCCAATGTGACATTTTCCTAAGGAGATTTTCAATTTATCTCTTTAGTTAGTTAGTTAGTTAGTTAATTAATTAATTAATTAATATATTTTGAGAGAGAGATAGAGGAAGTGAGTGGGAGAGAGAATACATCAATGGGCTGCCCCTCCCCCCCATGCACTCCACCTAGGGATTGAACCTGTGACCTGGGCATGGTCCCTAACTGGGACTGGGAATTGAACCAGTGCTTTCAGTGCAAGAGCACACACTCAACCAACTGAGCCACATAGGCCAAGGTGGGAACTTTTCATTTTTTGAATAAGAAACAAATATGTAAACTTTTATGTTTCAAACTTTTAGGTGCTTTTTTTGTTTTGAATGTCTCAAAGAAATAGATGTGTCATGTTTCATTTTTAACAACTATCACAATCCTCTTCTCATAGTGTTTGATGTGTGCTCTGTAAATTGAATTAATTTGACTTTTTCTAAACAGCATGGGCCTCACAGAAATTGAAAATAGTCTCAAGCAATGTTAGGATTCTTTTATTCAGCTATCTTTGTTGTAGGGTGGGAACTCTCTGTATCCTCTCCTTAAAACTTTATGATCATTGGGACATTTTACAGGAAACTCTTACGATTGCTTTTGTAAATTACCAGATTGGGAAGGAATCTTAACTTCTTGCTCTAGTAAATAAAAGTGCAGGGCTGATCTAACTGAATTTTCTTGAAATTCAATAAGAATTAAAGTTCACCTAAGCCCTCCAAAGAATCAGAAAATGGTGCTAAGTGGCTCACAAATATGGTACATTCAAACTCACAAATTATACTTCACTGTGTCCTTTTAGTTTGATAAAAAAAAAAGAGTGGTTTAGTGTTCTTATGTGAAAAAAATGAGTGTGTGTGTGTGTGTGTGTGTGTGTGTGTGTGTAGCATTATCACATCTCAGTAATAATAAACTCTTCTTTTCTGTGATGTTGTGACATTTTAATACCTTTGCAGGAATAGATGACACAGAGTCATCTGCAAGTTGTAACATTTCAATTTTACACTTTGGAGATTTCATCTTTTGATGGAATCCCTTTTATAACCTGACAGTAGTCTCTCATGTTGTCTCTCATTACCACCTTTGATCATCCTCTCAGCAGAACAAGGCTAATGTCATCATCATCATTAAGCTCTGGAAGAATTTCCTGCTGGGGTTTCAGTTAATCACAATATTTTTCATTTTATGAAAAGCATGTAGGGAATTTTTACTTCTCTTATTTCCATTTTCTATTGAGTGTTTAGAGTAAAGGCAAAAAAAAGGGGGGGGGGGAGTAGCAAAACAAGTTCCTGAATAAAGCAATCTTAACTATTATATTTTCTTCCATATGTTTTGTCCCTAGTGTTTCCTGGATGGGTCTTTGCCTCAAAATGCAGCTTTAAATTTAGGAACCAGTTTAGATGATTCTCTGAATTGTAAACTTTATCATGAATAGCCAAGCATAGTAACTACCAGCCAGCTAGCCTGAAACTGTAAGTTTATGTTTTTCTATTAGCATTTGACTTGTTCTCCTGACTCATATTTTCTATGCACCATTCATATTCCAATTAAGCTATTAAGAATATATGCAGTTTTATAATATTAATACTATCTTTTGGGTTGTCATAATTGGAATATGGTAAATACCATGTGAAATTATTTCATGTGTGCAAATCACTGATGTGTCTATGTCAATGTCAAAGGCATATTATTAGTATCTGACTGCTCTAGAATGACAGTGGAATCTGAATAATTAATTGGCTGCTGAAAGGTCAGCTTAACCACTTGCACAAAGTTTAGGAAGGCCTGTTATGTTTCAGTCATTAAGTACTTAACCATAGCTTTGATTATTTATTTCTTACCGCCATTTTATTGGGTCATTAAGAATGATCTTTGTTACTATGATTCTGAGTAGAGAAACTGAAGGGTATAGAAGTAGATCGAAATTGTGGTTAAGCCAGTCACACAAAGTTACAACCAAGGTCACAGATACAATAGAAATATGAAATTACGTGTCTAAGCACTATGAGTTGTTTCATTAGTCAATAAAAGGAGGTAGATTACTTCTCAGATGTGGCATATGTGCAATTTTTCAGCTCGCAACAAAACAATATCTTATATTCATATGATGACTTTAAATTTCATCTTATCCAATCATTCAGCAAATATTTATTGCCTACTTTGTGAACTGCCCTGAGAAGGAGTGCATATTTGACAATGTCATTTTCTGTCTTCAAGGAGCTTCATATATACCAGTCATCATAATGTAAGGCACAGAGAAGGGAAAGACACATAATAACTGTAAAAAGGAGCATGAATCACAGATCATCAAACAGAAGTTGATTTTCCTTACAAATATCTCTTAAATTATTTTTTGCCTTCTTTTTTTCATTATACATTTATTTTTTATTGTTTACAGTATTATAGATGTTCCTGATCCCCCTGCCCCTTTTTCCCCTTTGACCTAGCCCCACCCCCACCCAGGCCTTCACTGCACTATTTTCTGTGTCCATGGGATATGAATATATGCATATAATTTCAGAAATAGGCCAAGAAAATTTAATTTTCTATTTAGTTATATATATATAATATATAATATATATAAATCAATTTATGATCTGTCAGGATGAACAGATCTTGGTTTATAGTCTCAAATGTGAGATTTAAGGTTTTATCAATTTCTGCTTTTGAACTCTTGGTTGCTACTAGACTGATGAAAAACTTTGGGCCTTCCAGAAGTTCTTGCCTTCCCAGGTTCATGCTATGGTGTAACAAGGGAGGGATAGAATACATTAGATTCTCAGATAGTGCTACAAACTGAGTGTTAATAAAATAAATGGAAAAAAATAGGAGCAACGTTTGCATAGATTAATATCTCATAATATTATCTCAGCCACATTCTCATTCAGTAAATTTTTGTATAGTCATCAAGATTTCTCATCTAGCTTTTTTTCTCTCTCTCTGAGCTGTCCAAATAGATAAAACATGACTTCATGTCTCAGACAGTAACTTTCAGGCTTTGGAGGTTGAGTTGGGTTGAGTAGGTTCCCCATCAGGAGATGCAGACCCTTTCACCCATGAGATCCTCTATCCTCTTGCACAGGGCATCAACTGTCACCCCTCTTCCTAGAGTTCAGTCACAGGCAAGCAGAATTCCCCTTGCAGGACTGGAGGATACACAGCTAGCTATCTAGTTTGAAGCCAGCCATGTGGAAATTTTAGGTATTAAGCTGATAAAGGTATTATCACTCACCTAAAACCTTACCCTCATTTCTTTCTTCTCAGACCTAACACTTTCTGGCTAGTCTCTGGATTCTCAGACGGAGATATCATCCATCTCTGTTTAAACTCGCCCACAAAGAGCTCCAGAAAAGGAGAGCTGACAAGTAAATAACCGGGTCCATATAATCTCCTGTTTCCATCCTGGGTGAGCCTTGCTGCCTTTTCCCCTTCCTGGCCCTTATCACTATTATTCAGCATGGGTGGACATCTTTTCTTTTTCATGTGTTTTTTATTGATTTCAGAGAGGAAGGGAGAGACAGAAACATCAATGATGAGAGAGAATCATTGGTTGCCGCCTGCACACCCGCTACGGGGTATTGAGCCCGCAACCCAGGCACGTGCCCTTGACCAGAATCGAACCCCAGGGCGCTTCAGTCCGCAGGCCGACGCTCTATCCACTGAGCCAAACCAGCTAGAGCCATCTCTGGATTTCAGAGACCACTACTAAAGGGCTTAACTTCCAGGTCATTACCTGTGCTCCACCCCACCCTGCAACCTTTGTGTACAACTCATTAAGCTCTGCTCTACTCCACAGGCATCTATCTCCAAGAGGAGTTCTTCTGTTTTCCTCACTGGGGATTGCTGTTCTAGAATGTTCACCTTCTAAGGCCAGGCAGCTCTCTTTGCAACTTTGTATGTGGGCTTTTCTTCTCCAGCACCACCTTCTTGTGGGCACATACGCACGTCTCTGTTATGTTACCAAGCCAGTTTCATTGGAACACAACTGGTGATTCTAACACTTCCAGAGATGCGTCCTCAACTTCCGTGTATAGATCTCATTCCACAAACTCAAGTTTTCAAGAAATACGATAGCACAACTAAATTTTTGGCTCTAGGCTAGCAGAAAGCTTAACGCATCTAACTATACAGTTTATCAGGAGTCTTAGGACTTTCAAGGAATTAAGAGGGAACCACACAGATAACTGAAAAGCGACAGTGACTGTTTAAATTACTCCTGATATTTCATGTCAGTCTAGGACTTAAGAAAATCTTTTCTAAAACTGGGTCTTGCCACTTCCCTGAATAAATATTTCCTACACTAAGAATTTATAATTTCAGATTCCACAAGTCTCAATGTCTTTCTCTTAATTTCTGGTATTAACATTTTTTATATTAAGAAATCCTATTTTTAGTAAGAAAAAGATAACAATATGAAGATAAATACCATGAATGACATCTTAAAATATTAGTCTAGGTACATGTGCACTTAACTAATCATGTATTTGTTTTTTTTTTTTTTCCATTTCATTCTTTGTTATTTTCACTTACCAAATATATAGGACATGAAATGGCTATAGACTTCCTTTTCACTTTTGTTTTGTTTTGTTTTTCTGTTTCACTTATTAGCAAGTTTTTCCTCCCATTTTTCTATAGGTTTGGTTTCTCTTCTGTATTATTTGGCAATTTCCTTCAATATCACAATTTCTTTAGAAGGCATAACAAAGGGCTTATTTAGGTAATAAAATAATTTTTTGCACTTTGTTCTATACACCCTCTATTTTATGATTTCAATTGCCTACAATTTCTGACTCAAGCTTTCAGGGTTGGTGGTTTGACCTATAGTTACCTCAAACAAGTTGAATATATAAACTTAAGACAATAACCCACAAGAAATATAAATACTGGACAGAGATAGAAGTTACTGAAAATTATTCTCTAATTCATAAGAAGTATGATCAATGTGCATTTTGATAATTATGTTACAAATGTTTTCTATTTAACTTTTATCATATTTTTAATTCTGTCCAATGGTTAATTTAGCTTTTGTTGTTGTTGTTGGTAGCTCAGGCATTTGCTTGACTGGTCCATCCTTAATCTAACAGTTTAGTCCATCTACCTATCTTGCTTGGGTCACTGTCATAGCCATTTAATTAGTCTCCTAACTCTGGTCTTAAATTCCAGTCATTCTGCCAAAGGTAGCCAGAGTTAGGTGTCTAAAATGTAAATATAAGCATGTTAACCCCTTGCTTGAAACCTTTAAATAACTTGCCAGAATCTATGACAGTGAACTACTTAACTTACCTTCTTAGAGTCCCCTGGAATGTATTTAAAAGTGTGGGATACTGGGCCCGACTTCACAAACACTGATTGATCATTTCTATTGGGTCTGGGAAATCGCTGGTGGGATTTGGAGGTTTGCATTTGCATCGGAGCAAGGACCTAGTGAAATTCTTATGTCTGACAAAGTTTGAAAATTACTAGTTTAAAGACAATACAAAATAAAAGTCATTAAATATGATTGCCTTGTTTACCTTCTACTATTATTATAGATTCTCTGTTCAAGCTTTGCTTGATTACTTGCATTTTTTTCTATTTCTTTTATGCCTTTTTGTTTTTGCACAGCTAGTCTTCCCTTGTTGAATGCCCATTCTTATCTTTTTAACTGGTTAATTCCTACTTGTTCTGTAAGAGGAAACTGGAACATTCCTTCATCTATGAAGCCTTCCTTGACCTCCCTCCTCCCACAGAGAACCATTCTCATCCCTCAATGGGCTCCTATTTCACATGATAAATACTACTATTACAGTAAAACAGAGTTCAGGATAAAGTTATAGAGAGCTGTGAGTGTTGTGACCAAAGATAGGGTATGAACTAATGCACCTGACTCTAACTGTGAGAGTGATAATTATATTTAGCTATTTTTTATTTGAGCATTCACTATCCAATGACTGTTATATAGGAGGCATTTGGAAAAAAAAATTTGGGTAATATAAAATAAATGTGTAGTAGCACATCTGATAGGAGTTTTTCTGTTTCTTGAGACTTAACAATTCAAGTCAAAAGCTTGAAGGCCAAAGCTGAAGAAAACGTCACTAAATGAATTCCATTCTAATGATAGCTACCCAAAATTAGTGCCATGTTTCTCCCCTCAGATCTTATTACATGCTATTGGAATCAGTGCCCCTTTTCCCACTTACTACTCAACCTATATCCTGCTCTGTATATCTAAGAAGTGTAGGGAGGCAACGTATAATGGAAGTGTTAGTAGCATCATTGGGCCCAAGGGGAATGAATAGTGGATCATGAGAGGCTTTCCACCATCAAGATGAAAACTGGACACTCTGCACCAGTTCAAGTGATGGAGACACATATATGGACTATAATGAGAGATACTGGTATTCTTTCCCTCATTTGAATATACATGTGGGCAGTGTGTTTCAAACTGTCCCTCTGCCTTTTTCAGCAGAGGAAAATAATTGCTGAGAGGGTCAGTGCAGGGTGGTGTGGATGTGAGGCACTCTGCACCCTCACTGACATGGGAAGGATGTTTGAATTTCCTCCGTGCCAAATGCACAGTGGGGAAGGTAACTGGTTTTTAGCCATCCTTGTGGCCACCAACTCAGGAGGGCTGATGGTCAAGAAGATGTATTGATATGAGGTAGAAAACTGGGCATAAAAGCTGGGAAAATCATGGTGGAAGAGGATGAACTTGAACATCCACATTCAGGAATTGTTGAGTGGGGGATGCTCTGAGATAGAAGTATCTCATGAGAGACACACCTGGTAGGCAGGGGTCATCCATCAATGCTGGCCAGAAAAGCAACAACAGTCACCGCAGAGAAAATATCACCTGTACACAATTAAAAATATTGACATTCACTGTTTTTCTGTCCTTTATTCTCATCCTTTGTGTGTGTGTGTGTGTGTGTGTTTGTTCTATTTATTTTATTTTTTTGTCTTTTAATTTTTTTATTGATTAAGGTATTACATATGAGTCCTTATCCCCTATTACTCTCCCCCCCCCCGACACACTCATGCCCTCACCCCCCTGTTGTCTGTGTCCATTGGTTTGGCTTATATGCATGTATACAAGTCCTTTGGTTAATCTCTTCCCCTTACCCCAACCCTCCACTACCTTCCCTCTGAGGTTTGATTGTCTGATTGATGATTCTCTGTCTCTGGATCTATTTTTTTCCATCAGTTTATGTTGTTCATTATATTCCATAAATGAGTGAGATCATGTGATATTTTTCTTTCTCCAACTGGCTTATTTCACTTAGCATATGGCTCTCCAGTTCCATCCATGCTGTTGCAAATGTTAAGAACTCCTTCCTTTTTACCACAGTGTAGTATTCCATTGTGTAGAAGTACCACAGTTTTTTAATCTACTCATCTGCTGATGGACACTTAGGCTGTTTCCAAATCTTAGCTATGGTGAATTGTGCTGCTATGAACATATGAAACCAAGAGCTGGTTCTTTGAAAGGATAAACAAGATTGATGAACCTCAAACCAGGTTCACCAAGAAGCAAAGAGAGAGGACCCAAATAAACAACATCAGAAATGAAAGAGATGAAATAACAACAGACCCCACAGAAATACAAAGGAATGTTAAAAAATACTATGAAGAACTCTATTCTAACAAACTAGATAACCTGGGGAAATGGACATATTTCTAGAAAAATACAACCTTCCAAAACTCAATCAGGAAGATTCTAAAAATCTCAATAGGCCGATAACTATGGAAGAAATTGAAGCAGTCCTCATCCTTATTATTAGAGTTACTACTTCCTAGAAGAGCGAAGAAAGGGAAGGACTGACAAAGAAGACATGTCTTCTTTCCAGTTAATGTCCCTAAAGCTACAATTATAGCCAGCAGTGGATAAGATAAAATCTTTAAATAGTTTATTATGGATTTTAAGCTGAGTTGATCTGACTATGTATAGTCAACAATGTCCAGAAAGCTATAGAAGCTTCCTAAGATGGTCTTCAAAAAATTTACTTCCCAGTTAGAAATAGGAATTCAACAGAACATTTTGGAAGGCAATGATTAAAGGAAAATAAACCATCTTGTATTTTCATACCATCAAGTTGAGCTTCTTTTAAAAAAATCTAGTTTACTTGAATGAAAATAATGAGCACTAGAAGGCAACGGGATTTCACCAGGGGCTAGTTATATCCCCACAATATCATTTCACTCTTGTTTTTAGAGATTTGGAAATACCCAAGTCCAATCAAGAAAAACAAGAAAGCCTCAGGATAAGAATGAAGATAAAGAAACTTGCAGTTTGTACAAGTGTCTAAGGGAATAAAAGGTCAAACAGAATGGAGTGAAGTTTATATTGAGTTTGAAAATGGAAAATAAAAACTGATTTTTTTTTTGCCAGTTTTTACTTGATATTCCACATTCAGCAGAGGCATTGCATTGCAGTAAAGAGGCTAAGAGATTCTCATGGAATAGGATCCTCTTGGAATAGGAGTTTTGATGCCAAACAGTTCTAAATTTGCATACTAACTGCATCCCCTAAATCAATGATATTTTCTCTTGCCTGCATATTTGTTCCTAGTAAATGAAAATATCACCACCACTCACTTTGGATTGTTGTGCAAATATGGGAAATTATTTACCTACATGATATGATAGCAGACACAGAGTAAACCCTAATAAATGTAAATTTGTTTCCTTCTAAGAGAAGTCTATTCCACTGCTGGAGAAGTTACTAGTTTCTATCATTTTTCTAATATATGAAGCCTCTTTTAAAAATATCTAACCTCTTTAAGGGAAGGTTGGGGAGGGTGGGGGTAAGAGGGAGAGATCAACCAAAGGACTTACATGCAAGCATATAGGCCTAACCAATGGACAAAGACAACAGGAGGTGTGGGCATGAGTGGGGGTGGGGGGGTAATGTGGGGATAAGGACACATATGTAATAACTTAATCAATAAAAAATTAAAAAAAATATCTAACCTCATTAACACGGGTTAACTCCCATGAAGCTACTTTTAAATGGTAAATTCTGTCTTCCAGATACTTTGACTCTGACAATGGGTGATTTGAATGGAAACTCCAGTGTAGCTAGATTTATGAAATTCAGAGCTCCATTCTATGTCCATTAATCATCATTCTACTTTTACTTGGTTACTTGGGCCCTGACTTGATTCCCAAAATTCTGATCAGTTCCTGGTGACATGAAACAATTATATTTCTGGATTAACAGAGCTGAGAGCCAGACCTTAGGAAGGGGTAACCACACAAAGATGTGACTTCTCACTCTCTAAGGACCAGCTACCTCTCTTTGGAATTGCTCTGTGGAACTGCATTATGACCTTAAGAACAGAACATAAAACTGAAACTCATAGACACAGACAACAGTCTGGTGGTTACCAGAGGGAAGGGCGCCATGAAGGTTAATAAAGGATAAAGGAAGCCAATATATGGTGACAGAAGATGATTTGATTTAGGGAGGTGGGCACACAATGCAATATACAGATCATATATCATAGAAATATACACTTGAAACTTATATACTCTCTTTGTTTATTATTGTCTAAAGTTTTACATATGTCTCCCTTTTCCCTGATTGCCACCACCCCCCCCCCCGAGCCATTCCCACCCTGGGCAAGCCCCCACCGCCCCAGTGTCTGTGTCCATTGGTTATGCTAACAGAAATCTATATACTCTTATTAAGCAATGTCACCCCAATAAACTTTTAATTTTAAAAAAGAGTGTTTGGAACAAGGCGACTCTAGAATGTGTCATGAAACTACAGCTATAATAGCATAGGCATGCACAAAATGGCAAGCTCATCAGGCAGGATACTTAGGCAGATTAAACAGCAGGTACATTCGAATCCTCAGGGCAGAAAGTGACATAAATCTGCAAGCAGGCATTAAGGAAAAAGGTTTGCAGTGGTAAAAAAATGTTAGCCACCTGCTAGTTCAGCACAACAGCAGGTACACATGTCAAATGTCCACAAAATAAAAATCACTTTTTAAAGCTTTCACAAGATTACAGTGTCACTTTTCTCACTTTAAAACAAGAGAATTCTGGGGAGCATTATGTGTTTTAAGTCTTTGTCTTGAGAATTACTTAAATTGAAGGAAAAAGTGAAAATATTCTGAATAAACTCATGCACATGCAGCTTTACAATGAAATTTCAAAATTTAACTTTCCCTCCATTATAACATTCCAAGAATATTAGGAATTATTTGATTAATTTTTATTTCTTATGCAAAATAACTGCTTTTACCCAAATTGCTGCTTAATAGTATTCCCTGTGGTTTTCTGATTACAAGATATAGTATGTTACCTGCAAATCTAAGCTTTCTGAGATACTCCCTGGAATTATGTTTTGGCCCATGACTGATTGGACTTTGCATCCATGTGAGAAATTACTATGCTATCATTGACACATGGATAGTCAATAAATATTTTTTAAATTAATTATGTTGTTTAATAGATTTTGAGCATGCTTTTAGGAAGATAAAACAATTTTAGTTGAAAGAAGTTTATAAAATCATAGATGTTTAGTGTTGAAAAAGGCCACCTATTTCATGTTCTTCATTTGAAAAAACTGAAACTGATGAGAAAGTGAAATGATATATAACATTATTTGTTAATCATTTAAAAAATCCAAATATAAAAATATTTTTATTTAAATACATATAATTTTTTAAGCATACATTGATTATCCTACTAATTATACTCCTACTTAAATAACTTAAGATAACATTTTTTATCTTTAATTCATTTGTGAGTGATGCAGTTGTCTGACTTTTATTGGTGATTTGTCATATAACCACAGCAAACATTTAACCATTTAAGAAACTTTTATTTAATATTCTCACTAAAATAATATTTTCTAAAAATATATCTCTATGTTCATAGAAAATGTGAATAAGATATATTTAATATTACAAAATAGATCTTCAAAACTTTAAAATATTTATATTCTAACCCTCTGTAGAAAAAGTTTGCTTTTGTAATTTCTTCCTTAGCTTCCAAATAAAGTTTATTTAAATTAGTTTCTTTTTCAAGACTCTAACAAAGTCTTGGTCCTTTTAAAACAGATCAAACTAGAGAAAGCATGTCAATGATCAAGAGATAAATATTTTAATAATCCATTAATAATATGTCAGATGTGACCTCATTTCTAATATTAGGAACATAAATAAATATAGTAATTGTTTCACAATCCACTCAGCAATTATTTCTTTTTGAACATCTAATTTATGCCCTGAATTGTACTAGGTTCTGACTATACAGTGGTACCTTTTATATGACTTACATTTTCCTGAGATGGTTAGTCAATAAGTAGCAACATAAGTTAGTTTTGATAGTAATCTGTGTTTTAAAGAAAACAAAGCAAATTGAAAGCATGCCTAGTACCTTGAAAAGGGCAGGGGAGTACTATTACAAACATTTTCAAGATTTATCAAATGACTACTATATGCAGTTCACAAAGATTAACTCACTATATGCTATCAACCACCCTGTGGGGTAGATACAATTAAGTCTGTTTGACAGATAAGAAAACTGAAACAAAGAAGTCAGTAATTGCCGAAGCGGTTTGGCTCAGTGGATGAAGCGTCGGCCTGCGGACTGAAGGGTCCCAGGTTCGATTCCGGTCAAGGGCATGTACCTGGGTTGCGGGCACATCCCCAGTAGGAGATGTGCAGGAGGCAGCTGATTGATGCTTCTCTCTCATCGATGTTTCTAACTCTCTATCTCTCTCCCTTCCTCTCTGTAAAAAATCAATAAAATATATATTTAAAAAAAAAAAAAAAGAAGTCAGTAACTGCTTAAGGTCACCATTTAACTTATGGTTGAAGGCAGGATTTGAAACTAGAAAGTATAAACTCAGAATTCAGCACTTTACTAATTGATCAGTGAAGACTTCTCTGAGCCTACTTATTGAATGATAACATGGACCAAGCCATAAAACTAAACCCAGGAAACATGATGCCAGAGAATTTTCTAGAATAAAAGTGCTCTGAAACTTCTCCAAGGAAATATGGAGCCAAGGACGTCCCTGTGATTAAGGCGCCAAGTTGAATAGTGTTCTGGAAATGTCAACTATTCTTAGGAATTGCATCAATGTTACCTTGAATTAATAAGTGCAAGAAAATCAAGAATAGGGTTTTGGGCATTTTTAAATTATCTCTTTAATATCTTGTTTACATGCAAACAGCAACAAAAAGAAAAACTTGTGGAAGAACATTCAAGGCAAAGGGAATAGCAAGTATACAGGATTGGGGCTGAAATGAACTATAGATGTTTGAAGACCAAAAGATAGAGTGGAAATAATGAGAAAAATAAAATAATGTCAAACTATAGATTGTCATATAGGCCATGGAAAAGAATTTAGATTTAATGATGTCTTTAAACAAAAATATGACTTAATAAGTTTTATATTATAAAATTACTATAGAGGAAAAATAATAGAAGTAAGACATTAGAAGAGACTTCCAATGGCTTATGCAATATCCATTCTTTCTCTCTCTCTCTCTCTCTCTCTCTCTCTCTCTCTCTCATTGTCTAAAGTTTTACATATGTCTCCTTTTTCCTCATTTGACCCCCCGCCCACTGCCAGCCATTCCTACCCCAGGCAAGTTCCCACCACCCCAGTGTCTGTGTCCACTGGTTATGCTAATATGCATGTATACAAGTCCTTTGGTTGCTCTCTAACCGCCCCCCCCACCACTCCCCTACCATTTGTCTCTGGATCTATACTTGTTCATCAAATTATGTTGATCATTATATCCCACATATGAGTGAGATCATGTGATATTTATCTTTCTCTAACTGGCATATTTCGCTTAGCATAATGCTCTCCAATTCCATCCATGCTGTTGCAAATGGTAAGAATACCTTCTTTTTTACCACAGCGTAGTATTGCATTGTGTAGATGTACCACAGTTTTTAATATACTCATCTGCTAATGGGCATTTAGACTGTTTCCAAATCTTAGCTATGGTAAATTGTGCTGCTATGAACATAGGGGTGCATATATCCTTTCTGATTGGTGTTTCTGGTTTCATGGGATATAGTCCTAGAAGTGGGATCACTGGGTCAAATGGGAGTTTGATTTTTAACTTTTTGAGGAAACTCCATACTCTCTTCTACAGTAGCTATACCAGTTTGCATTCCCACCAGCAGTGCAAGAGGGTTCATTTAACTCCACATCCTCACCAGCACTTGTCTTTTGTTGATTTGTTGATGATAGCCATTCTGACAGGTGTGAGATGGTATCTCATTGTTGTTTTGATTTGCATCTCTTGGATGATTAATGACTTTGAGCATGTTTTCATATGTCTCTGGGCCTTCAGTATGTCCTCTTTCAAAAAGTGTCTATTTAGATCCTTTGCCCATTTTTTTGATTGGATCATTTATCTTCCTTTTGTTTCTCTCTCTCTTTTTGTACTAATATAATTCCAGTGTATTTTCAGGTTGCAGTGCACACAGGTAAAGATTCTATTTCTTACCATCCCTTGCAGCTTTTATTCTATATAATAAAAGGCTAATATGCAAATTGACTGAACCATGCAACAACCACCAGGGGGCAGATGCTGAATGTAGGAGCTACCCCCTCGTGGTCCATGCGTTCCATATGGGGAGTACCACTCAGTCAGAAGCTGGGCTCATGGCTGGCGAGTACAGCGGTGGTGGTGGGAGCCTCTCCTGTCTCCATGGCAGCGCTAAGGATGTCCGAGCTGCAGGGATTGAGCCTAAGCTGTCAGTCAGACATATCCCGAGGGCTCCTGGACTGCTAGAGGGCCCAGGCTGGGCTGAGGGACCCACCCCCCACCAAGTGCACGAATTTTGTGTACCAGGCCTCTATTGGTTATATAACTGCTAGGCCGATAAGAGATAAGCTGAAGGCTCTGTGTGAAACTTTAGGGGAAATATCTATATGTGGAGCTGACTCAGCTACTAGGGGTTTTCCCTCCTCCCACTGTTTCTCCTTCCTTTTCTAAACATGGAGGTAAAAGATAGAGATGCAAAGACCAAATTGCAACCGTAAGGAGACCTGGAGGGTGAAAACTATGATCTAATGATGTCTGAGAGACAGATGGGTCAAGGACTGTGGACTATGGCACAAGACCTGGGTCATTACATTTCAATTTCTAGTTTCAGGAAAGAAAAATCAAACTTCAATTTTATCTAAGTCAATTGTATTTTAATTATTTTCCAATATGCAGCCAAACTAATTCCCTAAACTGAAAATAGAGGCAAGTCAGAAGGTTATCAAAGTAGTCCAACCAAGAGAACATAGTATTTGGATACAGAGACAGAGGTGGTAATTCAATGTATTGCTGGCTTACAAAATGAACTTTATAAATATTTACTTGAAGAAACAATGAATGAAAAAAATAACTAAGTGAATTGAATATTTTAATTTATTAAAATGATAATTATGATAGTTAAAAGACTGTAAAACTAAAATTCACTGTGATTGCAATTATTTTAAATTATATATAATAAATTAATTAATGTAAACAGGGAAAATAATTGTCAGTCTTGTATTATGTCTTTCTAGTTAAAATAAAAAATGACTAAAAATTAAGTTTAGATTCTTACAGTCTCATTTAGTCATAGGTTTATTTGGAAAGGAAAGCAAACTTAATTCATCTAGGCTACGATTTATAGTGCAGCTTCCCAAGGACATGTCAACACTGAGACTTATGTCTTTTACTGAACTCAAAGAAGACCAAGTTCTTAATTTTTTTCCCTCCCAGTTCTTACTGTCTTATGTACCACGTTTGCCAGTTTGGAACTTTTGGTGGGCACATTAGGGACTTTTTAAAACCCCCCTTTTTGTGAGATCAATGTAATCTCCATCTACTGCCTGCTTTTTATACATGATGGGATTCTAATGCTTAAAGAATTCAGTAACCTGGTGGCTGATGCACAGGATAATTTAGAGATGCAGCCACCCGACAGCTGATTCTTCAACGACTCTACTTCTACTGACAGATGTGAAAGAAAATGCTCCAGTTGTCAGTCCGCTTCTATTTTTTATGAGCAAATTTTGTACTTTTTGGAGCTGTGGGATGGAGGTGCATTGCAGGAATGAACTTCATGTGCCAATCTGCAAAGCAATCATTGCTCTCCCTTGTGATGGGAATAACACTTGTGGAGCATTTTTCACCCGAGGATGGCAAAGCACCTCATTAAAATGGATTTATTAAACCTCCAGGGCACTCTGTAGAAGAGGAATGGTCAGCTGCTATTTTATCAAGATAGAAAATCTGGGCAAAAAGGAGTCCAAGTGACTAGATTATAGTATCAAAACTTGGCAAACATTATATGCTTTCTGCCCTGGTTTTATAACTGAGGTCAGCACAGCCATGAGGCATATTAGTACTTTAGCAGCAGAAGGTGTGCAAGGAAGGGGAAAATGCTAGATGCAGATTTTCTCAACCTCAAAACTATTGACATTGTAACCCAGATATGTCTTTATTGTAGGTTGGAGCTGGGGGTCTGTCCTGTGCATTGCAGCGTGTGTAGCAGCACCCCTGGCCCCACTAGATGCCAATAGCATCCCCCCTTGTGAGCACCAAAATATGTCTGTAGGTATTGCCAAATGCCCCACTGGGGACGATATGCCTACCCTCCCTTCATTCAGAATATTGTGCTTGATGTAAACTGAAAAGGAGGCCTAAAACACACCTAGATTCTAGAATTGTCACTTTGGGAGAGTATTGAGCCTCACATTTGGAAGGTCCAAAGTTAAGATGCAAACACAAGCTTGATATAACCAACATTGTAATAAAACAGTGAGATGATTCAGAACCCAAGAAGGCTTCAGGTGGCAAGTAGTATTAAAGCTATTGGAGTATGCAAGAGGGATTTAATTTGAGTGATCCATCCATTCAGCCAAAGTCAAAGAAAGCTGGTAAAAGATTGGTGAAGTCTCAGGGTCTCACCAATCAGACTGGATACAAGGATGGATGAGTATCAGGCAAGAAGAAACTAAGCCCTGCCTAGTAGCATAAATAAACAAATAGAGTATAACAAGAATTTTCCCTGTCGCTTCTAGATTGTGCCAGATGGGAACTTCTGAGGTAAACACACCCATATAAATACTGCCTTGGGAAGAGGGTGTTTCTAAAACTGCCAGGGAAAGACACCAATAATTATTGAGAGAGGCATGGGAAAGCAGAGTCATTATTGATGAGTTTCAGTCTTTTAATAGTTACTTATTAGTTGCCCAATATTATTTTATTCTTGAGTCTGCATTAATGCAATTGTTAAGCTATGATTACTTGGAAAAATAGTAACTTTTATATATTTAAATAGTATTTATTTTTTAACAGCAACTAGAAGAGGCATTACTATCATTGATCTTGTCATGTGGTGTCTGAAAGTAAAGCCCCTTCTTCCAGGCTGGAAATCCTTTTCACTCTCTGTCGTTCATTGAGAACCTTTTCTTTTTCTTGTTTGCTCAATCCTCTCACAGCTGTCAGCTTGCTCTCTGTCTATGAGTCTGTCCCTTTTTTGCTTGTTAGTTCATTTTGTTCATTAGATTCCACATAAAAGTGAAATCATGGTGTGTGTCTTTCTCTGACAGGCTTAGCATTTCATTAGCATAATGCTTTGCAGGTCCATCCATGCTGTCACAAAGTGTCAGATGCCCTTCTTTTTTGTGGCCTGGTAGTATTCCATGTGTAAATGGACCACAGCTTTTTTATCCAGTCTTCTACTGATGGGCATTTGGGCTGCTTCCAAATCTTGGCTATTGTAAATAATGTTGCAATGAACATAGGGATGCGTACCTTCTTTCAAACTAATGTTTCAGGTTTCTTTGGATAAATTTCCAGAAGTGAAATTGCTGGGTCATAGGGCAGTTCCATTTTGAATTTTTTCAAGTGACTTCATACTGCTTTCCACAGTAGCTGCATCAATCTATATTCCCACCAACAGTGCAAGAAGGTTTCTTTTTATCCATATCCTCACCAATACTTGTTATTTGTTGATTTATTAATGAGAGCCATTTTGACAGGTGTGAGGTGATATTGTGGTTTTAATTTCCATTTTTCTGATGATTAGTGACATTGAGCATCTTGTGAAAGTGTTGACATTGAGACTTCTTTTGAAAGTATTGAGTATTTTTTTTCCATAGTAAAATATATTCAAACAAGCTTAGAATTTATATGTGGCATGGTAATTTTTATAATAACTTGTTATTAATTCATCCAGTATCCAGCCCTCTAGTCATCCAAACAGTTGAACTGCAAACATTTTTGAGCATTTATTGGTGTTAAGCACACATCTAAATATGGGACAGCAAATGTAAATAAATGTTCCTAACCTCAAGTAGATCCCAGAATTTTAGGGATATGACAGTTATGAAAATATTAATATGTGGTTCTTGCAACACAGTACAAGTAGCCATGTCAAAGACATAATATTTCAATTAAAAACCTAAAAAAAAGCTATTTCACTGGATAAAAACATGGATTTTCTGATAACACAGTCAGAACCATAGGGATTACAGAAGTGTGAAAGAATGTCATGACCAGAGAACATGAGCACGGTTGGCATGAGCTGTTGGAACTAAGCCTAGAAATTTGGTCAGGCACAAGTTTGCTAATATTCTTATTTGGTGTGCTAGAAATATAGGCTTTGATATTTCAGCAGAAGACTTTTATAGCAGTGGAGTAATTTGACCGGTTTGTTTTATAGAAAGATTACTCTGAAGGTAGTGTGGAAAATGTGTTAGATTTGAGACAGATTAGAGCAGAAAAACTAAGAGAGATGGATTATCTGACTCCTGCAATAATGGATGTGATAAATAATGATGATCTGAACTGAAACAGTGAAATGGAATGAAAAGGAGAAAATTGGTATGAGATGTATTTAGGTGGTAGGACTAAGTGTATTTGTTAATTTGGTAGATTTTATATAAAGTTGTCAACCACAGCCCTACCCGGTTTGGCTCAGTGGATAGAGAGTCAGCCTGCAGACTGAAGGGTCCCAGGTTCAATTCCGGTCAAGGGCACATTCCCAGGTTGTAGACTTGGTCCCCAGTAGGGGGTATGCAGGAGGCAGCCAAACAATGATTCCCTCTCATCATTGATGTTTCTATCTCTCTCTTCCTCTCCTTTCATCTCTGAACTCAATAAAAATATATTAAAAAAAAGATGTCAACCACAAACCACACACATTCCTGTACCGTTCTAAATAATCACCCAGGAATTTTCTGGGGAGTTTTGCCACATGCATTTAAAAGTTTTTTTCTTAGCTTTGATTTAAGGTATGCCTTTTTATTTTGCCCCGGTCTCATCACTTTTTTTTCCTCTTGAGTATTTGGAGACAGGACCACTGATCTCTCCCTAGATTATTGGATTCAACCTCTAACATGTATATTCCTTATTTACTCAAAGAGTGTTATGGCAGGTTTTTATATTGGACTGACTTGATTAATGGAGACCTTTTCATCATCAATGATACCGTTGCAGGTATCTAGTACCAGTTACAAATTTACCTGGTACCTGAAGAATCAGTAAAGGACAAATTACAAATATGAGTATTATCAACTTTTATATTTGGTCATTGAAGTCATGAGCATGAATAAAATATTAAGAAAGAAATGTGTAGAATATGAAAAGATCAAAGATAGAATTAGGAAACAAAATATTTTTGGGCTGACCCTGGTCAGGTGGCTTAGTTGGTTGAAGCATTGCCCATGCACCAAAATATTTGATTTCTGGTCAGAGAATGTATAAGAGGTAACCAATTGATGTTTCTCTCTCACATCAGTGTTTGTGTATGTATGTGCTTGTGTGTGTGTGTGTGTGTGTGTGTGTGTGTGTGTGTCCCTTCCTCTCTCTCTAAAATGAAGATAAACATATCCGTAGGTGAGAATTAAAAAATTGTATATTTTTTTCGGGCTGAGTAAAGAGGTATGGTATAATAAAGGAAGAAGAGAGAATAGTAGAGTTAGAAAGAGAACTTATCTTGAGGTCAAGAGGAGAAATATTCTTAAGAAGATAGGAGTGGCAAATACCTCTGAGAGATTAAACAAAATAATAAATTAAAAATAGACAGCAGATTCTGAGGTTAAGTGCTTAGCTAAAGTCTCTAAAAACATTATATTAAGTAATTAAGGCAGAAGTCATCTCTGTGGAGTAAAAGTGATAAAATGAAGAAATATGGTCTGTTCTTTCAAAGGCTTGGTCAGTAAACTGAATTGCAGAGCAAGTATTATGCTGTGGGAGGAATACATTAGCAAGAAAATATCTTTATATAGAAAAGAGAAATATTTTTAGTATCCTGAGAAGAAAAGTGCAAAGTCCAAGAAAAAGGGGTCATTAATCAAGCAAAGTCCAAAATGGAGCAGGAGGGTAATTAATTCAATAACATAGATAGAGCTGTTTGTCTTGGAGGTGAAGTGAGGCATCTTCTTTCGAGACATAAAAAAAAGAAGAACGAATTAGTTGTGAAGAAAAATAGTAGGTTGGTAGGTAGAAAGAGAGACAAGATTGGATATGGGAGGAGGGAAGTTGGTAGAGTTCGTGTCTCCTGGCCTTTTATATTCTGAGAAGAGGATGAAGCAAAATAGGATTGAGAGAAGCAGGGAGAGGCAGGGTTGTAAAAATATAATAAGGGCATCCTATATAATAGAAGCCTAATATGCTAAGTGTCCGGTCATCTGGTCAACCAATCAAAGTGTAATATGCTAATGATATGCTAAGGCCACTCAACCACTCTCTATGACATATACTGACCGCCAGGGGGCAGACAGTCAATCCAGTCAATCGGTCGTCCAGTCGTTATGACGTGCACTGACCAACAGGGTGCAGACATTCTGTCTGGCAGGTTAGTTCAAGATGGTTGGGCTGGACAAGCCCTGGAGCCCTACTGTGGTCCCTACTGGCTGGCCAACCTCTTGCGTCCCTCCCCAGCCCTCATCGTGCACTGGTGGGGTCCCGTGCATGGGCCTGCACCCTCTCGCAATCTGGGACCCCTCGGGGGATGACGGAGAGCCAGTTTTGGCCCGATCCCGCAGGCCAGGCCGAGGGACCCCACTGGCACCTGGATTTGTGCACCGGTCCTCTAGTATAGTTACTAAAAGAATCTGGGATGCTAAAGGGAGCAGCCTAGAGATCAGTGAAAGGAAGTTCAAGCTTTATTGAAATTGTTTAGTTGAGGCTGAAAAGCACAGTCGCAGAAGCTGACCCATTAGTTGGCTATGTCTTAGGATGGGGCTTGGCAGTATGAATTTTTCAGAAGGACAAAGAAAAGGAAGGAATAAAGGGGAGAGTAACCTTTATTTAGCCCATACCTCTATTGATCTACCTTACACACATTATCTCATATAATGATCACAAAATGTTCAGAGGTAAACATCATTTTCATTTTACTGGAGAAGAATCTAAGCTTGAGAAATCATACTGCCTTGGAGAAGGTCATGGGTTCTAAATGGGTGAAACAGGAATTTAATCTGTGTATGTCATGTTTTATATTCAATGCACTGTCAACCATATTGTGCTAGGCAAGAATTAGGAATTATCTGAAATCATTAACCAGTTGGTCTAGATGGAGTTGAAGAAAGCAGATGAAACACAGACAAGGGCTTTTGAAGAAATAGAATAGAGAAGGGTCAAGAAAAAGAGTTGTTAAACATAGTTGACTCACTTGTATTTGGAGCATAGCCATTGAGGATGTAAAAGAAGAGAAAGATACAGTCAAAAAGTGGGAGTTAGAAAGTTGAGATTTGAAAGATAAAAAACATCCCAGTGATAGAGAATCCATGTAAGGTTTTAAGAGTCCTTCCTTAAAGTGAAGGTGAGTTATGTTGGATTTCATATGCCAAGAACATATGATATAGGGACATTGCTTAACATGGTTAACCTGTTACCCATGTGAAAAGTGAAATGGTCCTAAATGAAGGAAGGGCTTGGTTTGGCAAAGAAGAGGATGAACCTCTTTTTTTTTTTCTTTAATGTCATATAGGTAATGATGCCATAACAAGATTTGAGGGAGGCACATCTTTTTTTTTTATTGCTTAAAGTAATACAAAGGGTATTACATATGTGTCCATTCCCCCCCCCCCGCCCTAGACAGTCCCCTAGCCTCCCCTATCCCCCAGTGTCTTATGTCCATTGGTTGTGCTTATATGCATGCATACAAGTCCTTTAGTTGATCTCTTACCCCCCTACCTCCTGCCCCCCAACCCTCCCCGGCCTTCCCGCTGCAGTTTGACAATCTGTTTGAGGCAGCTCTGCCTCTGTATCTATTATTGTTCAAAAGTTTATAATGGTCTCTATTATCCACAAATGAGTGAGATCATGTGGTATTTTTCCTTTATTGACTGGCTTATTTCACTTAGCATAATGCTCTCCAGTTCCATCCATGACGTTGCAAATGGTAAGAGTTCCTTCCTTTTTAGAGCAGCATAGTATTCCATCGTGTAGATGTACTACAGTTTTCTAATCCATTCATCTACTGATGGGCACTTAGGCTGTTTCCAGATCTTAGCTATGGTGAATTGTGCTGCTATGAACATAGGGGTGCATATATCCTTTCTGACTGGTGTTTCTGGTTTCTTGGGATATATTCCTAGAAGTGGGATCACAGGGTCAAATGGGAGTTCCATTTTCAGTTTTTTGAGGAAACTGCATACTGTCTTCCATAGTGGCTGCACCAGTCTGCATTCCCACCAGCAGTGCACGAGTGTTCCTTTTTCTCCACATCCTCTCCAGCACTTGTCGTTTGTTGATTTGTTGATGATAGCCAGTCTGACAGGTGTGAGATGGTACCTCATTGTTGTTTTGATTTGCATCTCTCGGATGATTAGTGACTTTGAGCATGTTTTCATATGTCTCTTGGCTTTCTGAATGTCCTCTTTTGAAAGGTGTCTATTTAGGTCCTTTGCCCATTTTTTGATTGGATTGTTTATCTTCCTTTTGTTAAGTTGTATGAGTTCCCTATAAATTTTGGAGATTAGGCCCTTATCAGATATGTCATTGGCAAATATGTTTTCCCACACAGTGGGTTTTCTCCTTGTTTTGTTGATGGTTTCTTTTGCTGTGCAGAAGCTTTTTATTTTGATGTAGTCCCATTTGTTCATTTTCTCTTTAGTTTCAAGTGCCCTAGGAGCTGTATCAGTGAAGAAATTGCTTTGGCATATGTCTGAGATTTTGTTGCCTTTGGATTCTTCTAGAATTTTTATGGTTTCCTGTCGTACATTTAAGTCCTGTATCCATTTTGAGTTTATTTTTGTGTATGGTATAAGTTGGTGGTCTAGTTTCATTTTCTTGCATATATCTGTCCAGTTTTCCCAACACCATTTATTGAAGAGACTATCTTGGCTCCATTGTATGTTCTTGCCTCCTTTGTCAAATATTAATTGGGCATATTGGTTTGGGCTGATTTCTGGGCTCTCTATTCTATTCCATTGATCCATATGCCTATTCTTGTTCCAGTACCAGGCAGTTTTGAGAACAGTGGCTTTGTAATACATCTTGATATCTGGTATTGAGATCCCACCTACTTTGTTCTTTTTCAGGATTGCTGCAGCTATTCGGGGTCTTTTTTTATTCCAGATGAATTTTTGGAGAGTTCGTTCTAGATCTGTGAAGTATGCCGTTGGTATTTTAATGGGAAGTGCATTGAATTTATAGATTGCTTTGGGTAGTATGGACATTTTAATGATGTTGATTCTACCAATCCATGAACATGGTATGTTCTTCCATCTGTTTATGTCTTCCTCTATATCTTTTTTCAACGTCCTGTAGTTTTCTGAGTAGAGGTCTTTTACCTCTTTAGTTAAGTTTATTCCTAGGTAGCTTAATTTTTTTGGTGCGATGGTAAACAGGATTGTTTTTATAATCTCTCTTTCTGAAAGTTCACTATTGATGTATAGAAATGGGGAGGCACATCTTACACAATAGTTTGAACACCCAATATTCACATTTATAAACTACAAAAGGATCTGAACCTCATAATTGAGGTATCAGAAAGATAAGGGTAAAAACTCTCACTCTTGCACTTTTAGATGATATCATTGGAAATAATCTTTCTAAGTACTGAGAGATAACAGACTCAAGAATAGATGGAGGAAAAAGGTTTTATTTTATGGTTCGTTTTTAAGCAGGCTTTACTTTCAATCAAAGTTCTACTCCCAGTTAATCTTTTATTAAATCTACAACATTACACTTTTTTGTAATCTTTTAATAAGTTTTGTCTAAACCTGTAAACATTTTTTCAGCATTAATAAGTGATTTGTAAATCTCTTTAGTCCACTTAGGGTAATAATGTTTAAAGCAGGATTGCTTATTTCAGTGGAAAATTGTAAAATCTCCCTGCTCCTTCCCATTTCTTTTGAAGTACAGAATAATGGGGCAGATTAATCCTGCTCAATTTATAGTGCTGCATTATTAACCAAAACTGCTTTTTAAAGTCTGTTATAATTATGTCTCAACAAACCATAGATAAATGGTCTTACTATAGGGGATTTATGCTAAGTCAAATTACTGGGAAGTAGTAAAACCTCTGTGCTTTTAATTACAGCACTTCCCATTCTAATAAGAAAAGTTGATTTCTCTAGTAGGTGCCAAGGATATAAAAAGTCTTTTTATTCTTTCTTTAACAGGATCAGTAAAGGAAAACACTAAAACCAATCAACAAGTTCATGAGTGTCTCAAAACAATGTTCCCTGTGTAGAAGAACGAGCCAGGTGACCATAGATCAGTCAGTTCAATTACCCCCACTGTGTGCTACTCTTTCAGGATCAGCACACATATGACTGTAACATGGTGTGTGTGTGTGTGTGTGTGTGTGTGTGTGTGTGTGTGTGTGTTTAAATCATCATCACCTGTTTAGTGACTGTTGGATGTTAGCTCCTGCCAGAAGAACTAATGTTATCACTAATTATCTAATATGGAATATTACAAATTCATTTAGTAAATGGCATTTATAATGGGAGCAAAGTTTTATCTTTTATAATCAGAGAGCACATTGATAGCATCTTTCCTTAGGCAAAGAGGATGCTCTTAATCTCCACATCTCCAATCTATTAATAATTCTCATGTATGACCTACAGGTTCATTTTGTCCTTTTGTATTTACTCTTTTATATTTTTTGTTTACTTATTCTTAATATATTTTCTAAAGGTGTTATAACAAAGCATTTATATAACTATTTTTGATAATACTACTTCAGGTTATGTTTATGTCCTTTTTGTGTTGCTAATGACTAGGTAGAATAAAAAAAAAAGCAAGTTGGAGAATTGAAGAGCATAAAGGTAAATTTAGAGCCTTAAATGTTTTCTCTTATGTTATAGTAAAAGGCAATGGGGATAAAAATCAACACTTTGAGTTGATAAATATATGAAATAAAGTTTCAATTTCAAGCCCATATAACCATTGTGGTGCAGTTTTGAGTATGGAAGGGAACAATGTCAGTAATTAAACCAGGACAAGAGGATTAACTCCGGATTATCCTAGGCAAACCAAATGTACTAGTAGGTTACCCTGCTTTTATACTCCTTATACTATTAAATGCCATTTTATGGTGTTTTTTTTTTAGTGATGGTTTTTGTTGTTGTTATATGAAACTGTTTTTGGTGGATTGTAAGCAACCTGAACATGATGCTATTTCTCTTGACATTTCATTGTATTTACCACAATGATTTTCATGTAGTGTGTCATCAATAAATCTTTTCCCAATAAATGAGGCATGTCTGAAGTAGGTGTCAGCATCCTCCACCACTATGTGACCAACATGGCACTTGGCCAACTTCCGTTTCACGTGAAAGAGCAGTTTCTGACATTCTGCCCCTTTCCTTTGTACAATTATTCCTTCAGAAATCTTATTACCCTCCACAATTCTGTCCTAATTTTTTCTCTAGCTAGTTTAAAAATAATATTTCTGTATAATATTATCTGTAATTAGATGCATGTTCCACTTGGCTTCCTGCTGAGTGTATGAGGTTCTGCCTCAAATCCTCCCAGTTTACACAAAATCCAACCTTTGGTAATCTCTCTAAACCATTTTTAGTCTCTTCTCTCAGCTATAACTGATTCCATTTACAGAGCAGTTACAAGTGAAAAAATGTTTATTTTTCAATTACATTTGGACATTTCATGGAATTCTAGAACTTTAAAAGGAAGACATTCAGTTAAATGTTACTTAAGTAGACCACCTTTTTGGATGCTAAGATCCTGAAAATTAAAATCACTTGTCCTAGGTCAGATAGTGGTAGAAGAAAGACTAATGCTAATAAATCATATACATTTATATTTTCAACTATATATGTAGGATGTAAAGATTCCCTAATTGGAGAAAAGAAAGTATCTTTTTGAGTAGTGTGTCACCTCTAATGATGAAAAGTTTGACTCTGGTGATTTAACCAAATAAAAGCTTATGTTTCATAGATAAATAAAATCCCATAGATAAGTGATATAGTGATGATACAGGAGCTTAAAACATTAACATTTTAGGCCCCTTCTGTCTTTCTGCTCCACTGTCCCTAGTTTATAGTTTAATTCTCCTGGTTTTCTCATTATCTCACAAAAGCTACCCAGTTTACAGACTTCCATCTAATTTTTCAGGCAGGAAGAAGAAAGGAGTACAAATGAAGGACATTACCTATATTTGGAAGACAAATAATTCCCAAAAATCTCTAAGAGATTTCTACTTGAATCTTAACCATGGCTGTAAGAAGGATGGAACATGTAGGATTTTAAATTGACACATAGCCACTCAAAGAACCCTATAATATTTTCCTAATAAGTAAAAAGAAGAACTGAGTGTTCAGTAGGCATCTAGCAGTGTCTGCTGAAATTGGTTTAAGTAGGAAGAGAATTTATAAAAGTGTTTTAGTATCTCTGGGAAGTCTAAAACCATAGGACCAGGAGTGACACCCAAGCAATCCTCAGTGTCATCTTATAGAAACGCCATTCCTCCTACTTGACACTAACATTCATCATGAATGATTTGATAATTATCCACTCTACAGCTGCTTTCCTCAAGGAACTAGACCCTAGCATGCTTGACTTGCAACTTACTTTCCTGCAAACATTCTTTTTCATATTGACTATCTATAAAACTTATATTCCCGCTGATTTATCTTAATGAATTCAGTCAAACTTGGTTGATAATGATTGACTATGTTCTGAAGTTATCTTGATTTATTACCACTTTTGCTGTCACTTTTACATCACAAGCCCTTCTGTGCTTTTGTGCAAGAAAATTAGTGATGTGGATGGAGAATTTAGGTTCCATGGCAAGGTATCAATAAAGGTTTACGTAGGGAGACAGGATCTTTCCTAAAGTCCCTGAAAGAACATTAAGGAGGTGGTAATATTGGTCATGTGACTTATCATAGAGAGAGAGGAGGTGGTTTTGGCTTTTGGAGTCAGAAGTTTTAGATTGACATCCAGATACTCCAACTACTGTAATATGAGCTTGGCCAAGAGTCTTAAACATGTTTTGGATATAAAATGGAGGAAAAAAAGTCCTCCTTGATGGGTTGCTCCAAAAGTTAGAAACAACTCTACATGTGACAATACTGTTATGAACTGTAGAGGGCTACATGGCCTTTACATGCTAGATTTTCGACCTTTTTCATCTTTGGCACACATCAACTAATTACTAAAAGTCTGTGGCGCACCAAAAAATATATTTTTTGGCTAATCTGACAAAAATAGATAAAATTTTGATTGATTTACAAAAAAATAATAATTCCATACCCTTTTAGCTTTAAAGTGACTTTTTTAAAAATCAGCTTCCTATACATGTATATAAGGATTTCTGTTACCAAGGATTAATCAGATGTAACCTCATTATGTGGTGTGGCCAATAAGTTGCAAGTGTATTATATGACAAATATATATAGTTCAAGACAGGAAATTTACATCAAAGGGCTATTGTTCTGTTGGCTGTTGTCATTTTTTTATTTGACAATCTAAGTGGAACGAGGTCAGTGCCCCTGACTAAATAGTCAGGTATTGCATGTTTTAATATTCTTGTGGCACACCTGCTGAAAATCACTGTGCTCCATGTAGGTGCCCTGAGCTTTGTTTTAAACACATGCATGCTTCCCCTGCTGCTTCTGCTGAAGTCATTTAACATTTTTGGGTTTCAGCTTCTTCTTAATAACATGGACAAGGTGGGTGTGATGAGATAAATATTTGAGAATTAAAAAAAAAGTATAACCTACTTGTTCTCTAGGAGCTGCATAGAAATAGGTACTTACAATGGGAGAGGAGCAAAAAACCAAGAGAATGGAACCAAGCGTACCTGGTCAAATCATAGAGATCAAGGGCATACACTGGGAAAAATCTGAAACAAGAGATTGAAAAAGGGAAAACTCTATGGAACCTTTAAGGGTAGAACCAGAGGGAGCAGACCAACATCTCCCTCCATTAGATTTCAGGCAAGGGTTTTCAAAGCTGATGAAAACAATCTTGTATGTAACTTTTATTTGGCTGCATTCACGTATAAGTGACAGAGAAAATAGGCTATTTTTTGGATGGAACTGGAGAGCATTATGCTAAGAGAAATAAGCCAGTCAGAGAAAGATAAATATCACATGATCTCACTCATATGTGGGATATAATGATCAACGTAAACTGATGAACAAAAATAGATCCAGAGACAAGGTAGCACTGAACAGACCATCCAACCTCAGAGAAAAGGCAGGGGAGAAGGGGAGGGGCGGGTTGGAAATCAACCAAAGGACTTGTATGCATGCATATTAGTATAACAAATAGACACAGACACTGGGGCAGTGGGGGCTTACCCTGCAGGGTGGGAGTGGCGAGGGGGGGCAGTCAGGAAAAAAGGAGACATGTAATACGTTAAACAATAAAAAAATGAAAGAAAATAGGCTATTTTTGCTGTCTCATACAGTTTTCTTTGGATGGCTTTTTACGTTTCTTCCTTTAGCATCAATATATATAATTTATAAAATACAGGTAATATTTAACAGAATGTGGTCAGTGTAGGGGGAGGCAGGGTTTGTCATATTACCATCTTGCCAAATATTAAGCTTCTGTTTTGTTCTCCTCATTCAATAAAATGTTATTTTTTTTAAATTTTGAAAGCATTAGAGATGTCCCCTTTTTTCTTTTCCCTCTACCTCATACCTGCTCTTCCCAGGCCTTCACCATATTATTGGCTGTGTCCATGAGCTATGCATATATGCATATAAGATCCCTGGTTAATCTTTGCTCACTCACCAACCCCCAACCCCCATCTTTAATTCCATTTTAAATGCTCAGAATCACTGGACTCTTCTTATATTAGATAAAAGTCTAAATTTTATGTCACTAGCATATTTTGGGGACTCAAGCGTATGACCTGCCCCAGAAGATCCTTTGCATTATTATGGCAAACAACTGATTAGAAGGGGATTGTTTCTATTCATTGAGAAGACTATAGTGTGAGCTTCCTGATGTTTTTACAGCTTTACAGAGAGATATGAGGAATGATAATTATTTGTTGTACACCATATTTTGTCGAGTTTCTATGGCATGAAAACAATTAATAATACTGTCTTTTCAAATTTTTATTACACTTCTACAATGTAGATATTGCCCTTTTGAACTATTGACGCTGAAACTCAAAGAAAATAAGTAACTTGCCCAAAGTTACACAGTGTACACAGTAGAACCAGGGTTTAAACCCATATTTGGGTGACCACTGTTTTTGTAGCTAATGACAGCTTGTTTGCCATTTAGAATATCTTTTTCATCAACCATCAAAACTCAAAGGACAACAACAAGAATAAAATACTTTCAGGAAGCTGTTACTAGTTTCCTTAGAGATAAACATCTCTTCTCTGCAGTTCTCCTGAAAATATGCCACCAAACAAATGAAAAACTCACTGGTATGAAGGCAAATTCAGTTATTGATAAAGATTAGAAATCAGAGTAGTTAGAATTGCTATAGATTGAGTTAAAAGCACTTGCTATCGTTTACTATTAAGAACTTAGAAATCTAACTTCAATCATGAAAACTGTCTTTTCACAGAAAGAATTCTGGTAGTTAGGAGGGCAGCATATTAGTACAAAAAAAGATTTGATATTTACAGAACCTACATGAAAAAAGAGGGTGGTAAACTGAGAAAGAAAAAGGCAGGAGCAGAGACAACATTTTATAGTATTCTTGTGTCTTTGTTTCATGAAAGAAAGCACAGCTCATCACACCAGTAAAACACTTTTAATTAGGGGTCTGTTAATCTTCCATACTCAGAGATCTATGAACCATTCCAAATTGCATTTAGTTACAAATAAATTTAATTTTCTCAGCCTTTGAATCCTTTCAACTTAGATGTTGGTGCTAATATCTAAGGCACACCAAAGGTTCCACTGCATTTTTAATCCACAATTGTTTTTAATTTTGACTGTTTAAATATTCTCCAAAGAGCTATGGCTGCCTTCTGGTGTAGGGTCTGGGTATGTGGAAAAGCAGGAGGTAAACTGCTCCATGCCATGCCACAGGAGCAATTTGCATCGTATTTGAGGCTACCTGACTCTACCAGTGAACGAGATGCTTGGGAAAGATCTCTCAGACATGAACATTTCAGAAACTATAGAACAGCTGAAAGCGAAAGTGTTGTTAAAATATGAGATTTTTTCAAGTTACCCCATCCTCCTACTCTGCCCAGCCTAATTGGCATGTTAGTGTATGGATCCATCCTGTGATAAAAGGCCAAATGTCTACTGATTCTCCCAGCCTGACTAGCGAGTTTGAGGAGCCCTGGAGATGTTTATAGACAATGAGACCATTCAGTGAACCTCACTATTGAAGTTGACAAAGAAGCAGGCTGAGTGTAGGGAAGAGTATTTCCATACACATTATTCTACTTGTCAGACTCATTATCAAAAGAGAATTGGAGATGTGGGACCACTGGCTTATATAATACCTTTCTTTCTTTTTTTCCCCTTAAGAAAAGAGCAATTACATGTTACAATAAAAGTCAAGCTTTCTTAGATAGGAAAAGATTTCCATTTATAAAACAGGAGGAACAGTTTGAAAAGAAGAAAAATACAGTTCTAAAGAAAAAATATACCTTGTGTCGAGTAAGACTCCCTCCACATTCTGCGTGGAGTAGGGTTCGGTATCTGAAAGAGGAGCCGCACAGCAAATGAGAGAAAAAGACAGGAGATAATTTTGCAATATTGGGAGACCAGGCGGCAAGTCCAGAAGGACTTCCTCCTTGCTCAGGCCTCACCAAGCTTTTATTGATCTGGGATGCACCCATAGCATAGCCCTTAGGCAGGTGACCCCCTAGTAACAAGCAGACTAGCCCCTCAGCAAGGATTTACATAATAATAAAGGGGGAGTAGTTTCAGCTACCACTGTCTGGACAAACAGAGGTGGCGCCTAGCTCCGACCTTTGCTAGGGCTTCAAAGGCACCCAGCCTTCGGGGGAGGGGGGGGGGTCTCTGTCTACGCTTATCAGATAGTGAAGGCAATAAACAGTTTCCCACACCTTGAAATCAAGTTTTCTTTTTGTTTGTATTTTTTTTCCTTTTTCTTTTAATCTTTATTGTTGAGAGTATTACAGATGTCCCCTTTTCCCTCTCATTGCTCCCTTCCACCGGGTAACCACCCAACCTTAGTCCTTGTTTGGCCCTGCTAACACTCTCCCAGCCCAGGTAGCTGCCCTGTTGAGTGTGTTCTGCCGTACTGGCTGCTGAATCTGATGTGGCCAGCTAAACTGTTTTGACTCTAATATCTGCCACAGATGTTTAAGTTATAGTGTTGGACTATTAAAGGAAAACAAAGGAAGTTTATCAAGTGGGATGTTAGACCTTTAATCATGATGGGAGTTACAATTCTTGTCTAGTAAATGGACAAGGCAGTAAGGACTTCTGGAAACATGAAAAGCATCAGAAATATCTCTGAATCCTGGGCTGTTTGTCCAGTTTTAGAAAAGATAGTTGGAGCTTGTCATGAATTCAGGTGATTGAAGGATAGGATGAACAACATCAGTGAAAGATGCTAGGATTGCATTGCCAAAGGTACAGCATTGCAGTGTCTTTTCATAGACTTGTTTCAGTCACCCCTTCCACTAGAAAGAAACTCATCTTTCTAGTAAAAGAAGTATGTGAACATGGTTATATACACATCTTTCATTTGAGAAATAGTTTATTTATCCTATTAAGCTCATATATTGGTGCCTTCCAAGCTTTATCTTTTAATAACTTGTTTTACATTTCTTATCTTCCAGTGAAGCCGAGTTTTTGATTGCTTCCTAAGCATGTTTTCTGTCTCTATACTTTTTCTCATGATGTTCTGTCAGCGAGTGTGCCCTTTCTTCCATTGTATTCTGTCTGTCAGACCCTCGCTACTGTGATGCCTCTTTTCCGAAGTCTTTTCTGGTCAACTGAAAGAAATCTCTCCCTCCCTTGAACTCTTCTTGGGCTTTTTATCTCTCTGATGAAATTCATATTTCACATTATATTAAAGAAGGTTATCTCCCCTACTTTAGAAAAATTTCCTTGGTGTCTCATCCTTAATATGAAACTATGTTTTAATACTAGTTATAATTTTTATCTTGTCCAAAAAAAACCCAACAACAACATAAGAGTATAGAATGAAGATTTTCCAAGATGTTATTTTTTTAAATTTGTTCATACTATATAAAAGTTATGTAATGACATTCTGAAATGAGTGTTTGTATAGCAATAACTAAATAAGTAGCTCACATGGAGGGAGGATATGGCTAGGAAATTCTGGGTGCCCAGCATAAAACGTCATCTAGTAAACATTCAGTAAAACTATAGTCATTCTTAATGTTCATCAGTAAATTTATTGGAGAAATACAAGATGTAAGACATTTGGGGACAAGTTACTCAGCAACTATAATATTCAAGGCAACAAATTAGAGATATAATAAGCTATCTCAGGTCCTTACAACAACCATGCAGCTAATAAGATAGTCAACCATTTCAAAGCTAAGAAATCTCAGTAAGAGATAAAGATAAGGCACCTACTGAGGAAGAGGTATATTTCTGTTTTATTTATCAATTGATTAATTGATTGATTATTTGATAACTATTTTTAGCCCCTTACTAGCCACTGTTCTAAAGGCTGTGATGTAGCACTAAACATATATTTGGTCAAAAAAGATTTGCTGAATCTCTAGCTGTCACATCTACATCTAGGCAAAAAGAAGGGAAAAGAAAAGAGACATATCCTTGTCTCTATCTTTGAAAAGAGTTTCACTGGAAATCATTCTTAAACCTCTTTTTTTTTTTTTTTAAGCCAATACACATTTGCAAGGTAGGCTGAGGAATGTAGTTTTCAGTTATCCATGCTAATATTACAACAATGTGTGTTTAGGGTTATATTTGTGGAGGAAAAGTTCTACGGTGGCTATTTGGTGGGGAAGGTAGCTCTCTGACTCTCCTGCTGAAAACCAGACAACAACCAGAATGATCTGTCAGTTCTGTCTGGCTACTAACTGATTTATTCCAGACCTAAAAAGGATTTCTAGCCCAGAGCTTTGGTGCCTATTCTTCCTTCTTCCTTCTCTATTTACCCCTATCTATCTCCTCTTTCAATCTCCAAGTTTAATATATATATATATACCTAAGAGCATGGACAATCTACTTCACTCACAACTCTCTGGCTCAGGTAAGTTGTGCATATTTCAGCATTATCAAGAACAAATCAAAATGTTAGGGTAGGTACACAGATATATTTATAGGAGAAAGGGAACTAAAAACAAAAGAAGGCAATAAAAAATAAAATACAAATGAAAAAATCAATTTATGTTAAATATAAATAATAGCCAAAGGATAGGTAGTATTTATATTTAATTGTTCAAGTCACCAAGAAGAATTAGAGAAGTGTTTTATAGTTAATGCAATTAACTAATTTATACGTTCTTCTCAAAGGAGATAAACCAAAGATCTCCCCATTTATTAAATAACTCATTATTTTAGGAAAAATTTTTACTTGGGAAATGGCAAGAATTTTAAAAGGTTATCTTCAAAATTAATATCTTAATAGCAGTATAGGGAACAGGAAATCTGAAGATATTGAAAGTTTTGAATGTTTAAGTTAATAACTCTCAGCAGCTGTTTCACTTTTGTTTTCAAGAAACAGCTGGAAGCTCACATGCTTAATAGTAAAGGTTTAGGAGAAACAATACCACCAAATAGACATGATGTGTTGATCATTAACAGTCAGCTATAGTTTATATTGTGTATTTTTGAATAGATTTAATTAAGTTGGTGGAACAGTGTTCCTCAGGCCTTGCTAATTAACTAATAAAGCCCCCATCACTCCTAATTGTCTTGAACAGAGACAATTATTACAAAAATGAAACAGTTGCTGCTGAAGGGAACTGCAACGTTTCTTAAAAATAACAACAATTAGACAATGTAAACAAATTTGTGTAAGTGACTCACATAAAAGAAATAATTAATCTGGTTTGAGTTTGATCAAAGAATATGAAACATTCACAGGAAAAAAATAATGAAGAATGATGCACAATATATAAAGCATACACATATATTTATGTTCATAACAACACTTTTATAATTGATTGTTTAATTGTTTAATTAAATATCTTCTTTCCAACCAAAAAGGAGACATCACATGGCTTCTGAACAGATAAAAAAATGTAAAATTAATATAAATAAGAAATAATTGTGAAAAAGAGTTAAAAGAAAATAAAGTGAACCGAATGTTGTTATTAAATGCTTCATAAATACTTATGTTCTTGATAACTATTGGTGACACATCTGGTTCTTCTAGCCAGTGATAAGAAGGAAATCTGGTAAGTCACATAATTCACTCTGTCCATAAATTAAATAGTAATTCAGTATTTTAAGACAGATATAACTATAATTAATTCTAAAATTGGATATGAATTTTCTTTGAGGATTCTCATATATGAGTTTGTACTATGTATAACAAACTGAACAACATATTCATCAGCATGTTCTTTGGATGTCAGAATTAAGTCCAGGTATGTACTTAAAGATCACATTAAAGCATGATTCAATAATCTAGAATTGATCCAACTTGTGTGTATCTACTTTCCACATATTTAGCTTAAAGCTGGGGAGATATTTCAGACTAGTATTAATGAACTATATCTTCTGAAGACAACCTATCCATAGATATTGGCCCTCTTAGTCTATTTATGTCATCAACGATATTTAACAATAACTAAAAGTATATTGATAAACTGTAAATTGCCCCTATTATTCATAGTAATAATCACATTAATAGATTTTTATATCAGTTGGTAAGTTTATTCACAGTCTAATGGTTTTTTTAATGACTTCTTAACACATTGCAGACCAGTAGTTTTATTGCTAGCTTTACCCAGTGGACAGGTTTCTATTGAATGAGTACAAAAAACGTTTTACATAAATGTTAAAGGCATGCTTTAAAATTAAATACCCATTGCATTTTAGCTATTTATTATATGTTCTTACAAGCTAATATCTTTTTAAAGTATGACACTTTGTAAAACACTGTTTAATATGAAGTGAGAATTCTCATGATCTGTCCATAATGTGTTAAGGATTATTACAGAATCCTAATATATAAAAATCCAGGGTCCGTAATGACTGAAGGCTTGACCGACCTGGAAGTCAGTCCTGCAATCAGTGCTACAATCAGTGCATGGAGACCCAGCACTGACTGCTGTGGGGGCTGCAGATCAGGCCTGGAGAGAGGCCCGAAGAGAGTCACAGGGTCTGATCCGCAGCCTCTGTGGCAGCTCTTGATCAGCTGTTGCCTCTCTCTTTCTGGGCTTCGCCAGCAGCCATGCCTCTGTTTCTCTCCAAGCCTCCACAGGGGCTACTGGAATGCCCTGCCTCTATGATCACGCCCAGAGATAGGCCCAGAGACACTTACTGGCGTAGAAACTGACCAATCAGAACCAAACCTGGGTGAACTGCGAAGGCAGAACCTAAGGTGGGGGATGAGGAGGGGTTTTAAGGGCAACAGCTGTTTGGTGTAAGGTGTAAAAAAGTGGTTCAATTTTTTAATGACTGGTTTGGCAGTTTAGTGCATTTGGCTGGCTATCAGTTCAGATTTAGGGATTATGTATTTTTGTCTGCCAAGAGCATCTCCTCCTGATGAAAAAAGCTCCACCCCCATCATTTAAGCAATCCTATCCTATATAATATATCTATACTACTAAAAGGGTAATATGCTAATTAGACTGGGTCAACTTGCCATCTTCTGGATGTCTGACTTCCTTCTAGACAAAGCCGTGGTGTTGGGGGCCAAGGCACAGAGGACAGTTAGGAGCAAGGTCAGGCCGGCAGGTGAGGGCAGTTCAGGGTGATCAGACAGGCAAAGGCAGTTGGGGGCTAGATCAGGCTGGCAGGGGAGGGCAGTTAGGGTCAATCGGGCAGGCAGGCAGAGGCAGTTAGGGGCAATCAGGCAGGCAGGCAGGTGAGCGGTTAGGAGCCAGTGGTCCCAAATTGTGAGAGGGATGTCTGACTGACGGTTTAGGACCGATTCCTGTGGGATCGGGCCTAAACCGTCAGTCAGACATCCCCTAAATCAGTGGTTCTCAACCTTCTGGCCCTTTAAATACAGTTTCTCATGTTGTGACCCAACCATGAGATTATTTTCATTGCTACTTCATAACTTTAATGTTGCTACTGTTATGAATCGTAATGTAAATATCTGATATACAGGATGGTCTTAGGCGACCCCTGTGAAAGGGTCGTCCAACTGCCAAAGGGGTCACGACCCACAGGTTGAGAACCACTGCCCTAAAGGGTCCCGATTGGAGAGGTTGCAGGCTGGGCTGAGGGAACCCCCTGTGCATGAATTTCATGCACTGTGCCACTAGTCCTATATTATAAAAGCCTAATATGCTAAGTGTCCGATTGTCTGGTTGGCTGTTCAACCAATCAAAGCATAATATGCTAATGATATGCTAAGGCCACTCAACTGCTTGCTATGAAGTGCACTGACCTTCAGGGGGCAGACACTCTGACCAGAAGGTTAGCTTGCTGCTGGGGTCCAGCCAATCAAGACTGAGCGAGACAGGCCAGACACACCCTGGAGCCCTCCTGCGTCCCTTCCCGGCCCCAGTCGTGCACTGGTGGGGTCCCACAGCCTGGCCTGCACCTTCACAATCCAGGACCCTAGTGGGATGTTGGAGAGCCGGTTTCAGCCCGACGGCAGAATGACCAGTCGCTATGTTGCACACTGACCACCAGGGGGCAGACGCTCAATGTAGGAGCTGCCCCCTGGTGGTAAGTGTGCTCCCATAGGGGGAAACTCTGCTCAGCCAGAAGCCAGGCTTACAGCTGGCAAGCGCAGCGGTGGTGGTGGGGGGAGCCTCTCCCACCTCTGCAGCAATGCTAAGGATGTCCAACTGATGCCTTAGGCCCATCAGTCAGTCATCCTATGAGGGCTCCTGGACTGCGACAGGGCACAGGCCAGGCTGAGTGACCCCCCCTGAGTGCATGAATTTCATGCACTGGGCCTCTAGTAGAGAAACAAATTACCTGATGATTAGCCTTTGGAGAGGAAAAGGTGAGAAAGCATACTTTTACTAGATCCAGAAGACAAGAATCATTAGCTTAGCTATATAACTTTTATATGTAGTGTAAAAATTCAGGTATAGCCTACTAATTTTCTCATTGTTAGATAATATTAGCAGGTTTGCAGAATGGGGCCACAAATAATGGTGTTTCAATGAAATGTTCAATTCAAGGCACTTGTCCTCATAGTTTTACTTTTTTTTTTTTTTTTTAATGGGAAAGGCACACAACCAAGAAGAAACATATACAGTATGCTTTTAGATATTTTTACAGTTAATTGGATGCTGAGATGTTATAAAAATCTTTCTGATTATGACTTGTAACTTTCTTCATGATTGTGTGCTATTACAGTGCTTTTTTATTCTTTTCTACAACAATCAAAATCATAGAAAGGAATAAAGTATATGGAAAGAATTAATGTGGCTGGCGAGATTAATCACAATTTATAGAAAAGACCTAGGTTTGCACATTATAATTATAATAGAGAGTAATACAAACCTTGTTGAAGGTATGAAAAATCTGAATTAGTGAGTTATTCTTTACTGTCTTACTTTAAAGGAGTCATGAATGTATTGCGCTAGTTTGTCAGGTTTCAGAGTGACAATAGCCTCCTCACAAAAGTTGTCCTGCATTCACCCTGCTAGGTCCCTATCGGCAATTCCTAAAACAATAGTTATTTGACGTTTAGTTATTCCTAAAACCCGTCCATCAATTCCTGTGTCTATCCTAGCGGCGACTTTTGTATTAACTTTCATCACATTGCAGCTTACAGACATTTTAACACTTCACTCTTCTGCTGTTATCCTCAACTACCTTGCTTACTGTGTTACTAGTATGTGGACAAGAAGCAAATGACTAAGTCAAGAAAAATAGCCTAGATACCAATCAAATAACCTCAGGAACATTTATGAAGTTATTGTAAATAAATTCTGTGAATAAACAAAGTTCTCACTATGTATCTATTACCTAGTACTTACCTGGATCAGTCTAGCTCAGCAATTTTCAATTGTTGTGACGTGAGGGTCACATTGGTGTGCCACAATAAATTTTAAAACATGAACACCTGACTAAAGAGACACTGACCTCTTTTCTCTTAAGTTGCCAAAAAAACAAACAAACACAACACAAGACAACACAACAATAACTATCTGGTATGGAGGAATCAAATTATAACTATTATTTTTGTTAGATTGGCAAAAAATATCACATATTTTCTGTTGCATCATAGAATTTTAGTAATTAGCTTATGTGTGCCATGAGATGAAAAGGGTTAAAAACCACTGGTCTAGATTAGTCTTTCTAAGAACATGTTAGAAGGAGCTCATGCAGAACCTGAACTTTGAACAGGGCCAGGTATCACTTGAGCTTCCTTTAAACAAGAGATAACTGAGAAAGGAGATTATCAGCAAGATGAGTGTGAAAAAAATTAAACAATCAATTTTTTTTTCACCCTTTATTACTCTGAGAAGATATATAATTTTATGTTTTATAAAGATCTTATCTAGTTGCAATGACAGAAATGTAACCCAAATGACTGAGGACAATTTTATCATTCATACAATAGAAAACTGCAAGGATAAAACTAAATTCAGGTATGTCTGGATCCAGATGCTCAAACACCAAGAACCTGTCCACCTTTAAATAGTGCCTTCCTTGGCTTGGATTCTTTCTCATGCAGATACTTCCTTCATGTTTGTGGATGTGGTCTTAAGCAACTTCAAGGTTCTAGTCAACTGGCTGGGCAATTCCAGTGTGTTTATAGTGACTTTAATAAAACAGCACCACCCAGTTGCAACTCATAACCAAGCCTCAAGGAGAACTAGAGAAATGGTTCCTTGTTTTCTAGGGTTCAGCAGCGGGTCCCGTGGTGGACAGTTGATCTGGTCTAAGTAACCTTCAATCTTGGCTCTCCTTTGGAAATCACCTAGAGAGCTATTTTACTAATGCTAGAACCCATATTCCTAGAGATTCTGGGCTGGGGTTCAGCCTGGGCACGGGGATTTTGCAAAGCTACCTAGTTGATTCTAATGTGCAGTCCATTTTGACAATCACTGCTTTCTCAATGCCACCATTTCATAATCACCTCAGAAGCAAGATTTCCCTGTCACCTGCAGGCATATCTTTCAATGATTGTGACTTAGCTTTTCTCTGTTATTAGTTTTCCCTGCTACTTCTGAATCTGTCAACCTCTCCCAAGGCTTTGCATTCAAAGCTCTGAAAAGGAAGGTTCTTTCACAGTGCAATATGGAATGCCCCTTTTAGACAAATGCATCATTTGTTGAACTTCTTCAAAGGTGGCTGTTGTCCCAAAGATCTGGCCTATTGATAATTGTGCTTTGGCTGGGGAACTGGACTTCTGGTGTAACCAGATATGAGCAAGGTAGCAGTGTTGTCAAATACCTGTCTCAAATGTTAACTCCTCTTTTTCTTACTGATATTTTAAATAAAGCACATTGCATTGTAATTATTTATTAATATATTTTTCCTCTAGGTATATTGTAACCTTCTTAATCTGAGGGATATGTTTCCATACCTTTTCAGGCACTCTATGTTCCACCCCTCAACCTGGACACACCCATACCACTCATATACAGTTATCTATGCTCAATAAAATGTGTTTTTATAAATAGATGCCAATTTAATGTAACAACAAACTCTTTTTACCATGACTGTAGACCACTGATAAAAAATCAGTGTAACAAAATTTTACTACTACAACTTGCATTACTAAATGTTTTTTTAAAAAACTCGTTAGAGGTAAGCAAAAAATGTCAACCATGTACTATCATTAGCTCCAATATTAAAGTTTCTTCATCTGAGAGCAATAAGAAAGGGAAATTCTTAGGCCCCTTACCAGACCTACTATATCAGAATATGCATTTAATGAAATTCTCCACTGATTTATATACACTTTAAAGTTTTAGAAGCACTAATTTAATTTTCAAACCTATCATTTGGGTTAAAGCTACACATGAGTTTCCAAATGTCATAGGTTTATGACTTCCATATATACATTTTTAGTGATCTGTTCCAATAAGTGCTATTTTTTAGATTTGGGATATTTTTCAGTTTTCCTTAACTGTGATAAAATCCATATCAAGAAAATAATACTGGTTTTAACAAATGCAGCAAATTCAGGGTCTATCCAAACATCTTTATTTAATAAAATTTCCCCTGGTGTTTCTCTCCCTCATTTCATAGTTGCCACTTCCATAAAGTTTAAACTGTAAGAGCACATACTTATGACACCTCATTCTAGTTTGAAAGCCTTCAGATTATCATGCCTGTAGAGGAATGGCTCTATGCTGGTGCCCTGGACTCCTGGCGACTTTGCTTATCTCTGCATTGTCCATGTAGGCAAGGTTTAATAGTATCAGTGCCCAAGTTTTAGTGGAGAGCCCTGTGATCCAACCAAAAACTGGCAAGATAGACATCTTTTAAGAAGCTTTCACTGGCCTTTCCCATCTACCTCTCTATCTTGAAGAGATGTCGTATCACGCTTGAGGCTGCCATGAGTCAATATGAAATCGACTCTCAGGTACTTGTTATGTCTCTCTTCTGGCCCCTCCACTTTGGTGTCATCCTATAGAATTTGGGAAGCTGGCACCATGTTGATATTACTTACACTGTCTGTGTAAGCAATGAATTGTCACAATCAATTGAGGTCCATTATGTCCTAATTGGCCTAATCAATGGTAGAAGAGCAAGAACAGCCCAGCAGCTGCTACTGTTGACACACTGCTCAGCAGCTTCACAATGCCACCATGTTGAAATTTTTACAGTTCAGTTACAAAATGTTTCTAGGTATGTCTTTCTACCTCTCTTATTCCTTAGAATGAAAGATAATAAAGAATTTCCAAAGGGGATTTTATATAAAATCATAAAAATTCTGAATGTTTTTTTATTAAGCAAATCGAAGTTTGATTTCAACTTAAGACCAAATTAACTTTTCAGTAAAAAACATGAACAAATTGTTCACACATAATTCTACGTGTATTTTTACCTGAAATTATTCATAGTAAAACCAGAAAGTGAGGTTTGTTTTAAGTCTTTCCTCCTCATTTCATTTTTCTCTGTGCTTTCCTCTTGGGTGTATATCCTCTTCTTCAACATCAGTTATACAATATTAAGATACATAAAGCTAACAAAACTTAAATGAACACCTACCCCAAAGATATGTTTCATTTAATGAAATGAAAGTCTAAAGCAAGAAAAATGTAGCACCCTAGGAAAGATGTTATATTAAATATAAAGTGAAAATTTGAGGAAAATAATTTCTATCACAGCTATTTTCATTTTACTTAATTAGCTTCATCTCTTTTTTCATCTGCCAACATACATTTATATGTTGTAACCAATGTATATATCATTTGCATTCTACTTTCACTGACAATTTTTATTTCTACTTTATCCTCATAATAATAACTAAAAACTAGATATTCTTCTGTGTGTGCACACTCTCTCATTTTTATATATTTGGTTACTTTTGTGGTTGTGTATATATATATATATATGTATATGTATATGTATATGTATATGTGTATATATGTATATATGTATATACATATATACATACAGGATGTATATAAGTATACATATATATATACATACAGGTTGAAGCAAAAGTAGGTTTATAATTGTGATTATGTAAAATACAGAGTTTATGTTTGCATTATTATTTATTATTGTATTATTTTCCATATGAACAACTGTACACCTACTTTTGTCCCACCCTGTATTACAATATTATTAATATATTTTTGTTTGTTTGAATAGTTTTTCCCCCTTTGTGGCATTATTTCCTTAGAGCTAGTTCACATGGAAAGTGAATTGATGTTAGCTCTGGGTATCAGTTCAGGTTCCCTCACTTATAATATGTATGGCCTTGCATATTAGGCATTTATTATATAGGATATGAGGTGTCATATACAAATCTCACATAGTGGTCTGCAGCAGGAAATGCTGAATAACTATTACATATGGCCATATTATTTTTATTCTAAAGTACAAATACTTTTTTATTTTTTTAAATATATTTTTATTGATTTCATAGAGGAAGGGAAAGAGAATGAGATAGAAACATCAATGATGAGAGAGAATCATTGATTGGCTGCCTCCTGCATGACCCACACTGGGGATAGAGTCCACAACCCAGGCATGTGCCCTGACTGGGAATCAAACCATGACCTCCTGGTTCATAGGTTGACACTCAACCACTGAGCCACGCCACCTGGGCCAAAGTACAAATATTTTAAAATATCAATTTACTAATTTAAAATCCCACCTAGTGCTTGTTATATCATTTAAACCATACTAGCATGGGAAATTATTATTTTAAAATAGATCATGTACAATAAGGACATTATGCCCATTTAGCACTTATATAATGGTGGCCTATGTGGGTTTAATGGCACTTTCTTTAGCCAGTGAGAATAAAATTTTGTCTGTATGCATATTTACTATTCTTTTTTTGTGTGTCTGTATTTCATTCACTTGTAATTTTTATTTATTGAAATTTTCTTGTAAGTTTAAATATTCTTTGTCATATTTGATGCTCTCATTAATTAATTTTATCATTTTCTCATTGCACATTTATTCTATATATGATTCAATAAAGCAAGAGTTCTCTCTAATATTTTTCTTCTCTCTATCTTTCTGAAAATTTCCATTAAGTATAAAAAAGTAAAATCTTAATTTCTATCCTATGATATTTTACATTTTGAAGAAATAGGCAGACCAATAATTATTGCTATTTTTATGTACTTGAAGGGTTGACATTGGGAAATAGACTGTATTTATTCTCCAGAGGATAAAAAAGACTAATGAGCACCAACTTTAAAGGGACAGATTCCATCATAGTATTTTTTCTTTTTAAGTTTTGTTTTAACATCAGAGCCAGTCAAAGAAGGAATTAGAATTGCTTGCCAATGAAAGTCATCAACATAAGCTACACCATCTCTGAACAAAGTGATTGTATAGGGTTCTTAAGTGTTGGGTGATTAGTTTGTGTAAATGACCTCTAGGTTTTATTTTGATTTAGCAATTTCATGGTGTCTGAATGTATCTACTTATCTACTTATATTATCAAGTTTTACTGTTTACCTTTTTCTCTCATATCACTATTTCTATGTTAGTGAACAGTGTATTATAAGTGTTCTGCATTGCTTTTTCTGTGGGTTTTTTAAAAAAATATATATTTCCTCAACTTGACTGTGAGCTTCTTAAGAGAAGAGACTATATGAATCATTTGTGTCCTTAATATGTAGTACATGCCTAATATATAGTAAATAATATATGAATATTAAAAGAATGGAAGAAAACATGCAAGAAAAAATAAAGAAACAATATCTAAATGTATAGATAGTTTGTTGAGGCAAAGCAATCTTTGTGGTTGCTTTGAAAAATCACCAACTAATTTATTATATGAGGGAAACATAATAATTGTCTGTCTTTATAGAGAAAGAATTCATGTTTTTGATGTATATATTCCATGTTATCAAATACATAAAAACTCAACCTATAGAAAAAAGCATTTAATGTCTGACAGACCACATGTGATTCAACTTATTTTAAGAAAATACTTGTAAGACAATGAACTACCTTTTTCTCTTATTGACATCAGGAACAGGAAATAACATTTCTTAAGATAATGAATATGGGGGGATTTTGCTAAGATATATTCTATAAAGTTGTTAATTCCTACCTATACAGAAACTTTAATGTGTAATCAAAAATAGAGAATTTCATTTTAAAGTGTACTAATGTAGAAATTACAGGTGATGGAGAGACAGAAAAATACTGCTGAGAAAATCCTGAAGAGAAAGCTCATTGAATAAAATAGTCTGACAGATTAGGCAGGTCCTTTCAATGAGGGACTGGTTTCTTCAGCTTCAGAGAGCTCAGTCAATGTTGTGCTCCTTTCCTTTGTAGCTCACATCAGTGCCTAAACTTCCAGGGACTAAAAGACCTGGTTTGACTATCTTAACCCAACTAGGGACAACTCAGAAGGACCATTCTAGTTCTAAAAATCCCCGGGAGGTTATCTAAGGTTGGTAGACCTACTTCACAGTTGTCTTAGTCAGCTTGGGCTGCTACAGTGAAATACCAGAGACTAGGTAGCTTAAACATAAAACATTTATTTCTCACAGTTCTGGGAAGTTCAAGATAAAGGTGCTCCGAAGAGTAGAGTTATCTGGGCTTCTCAAGTCATGCTTTATTATATCTCAATTCAGAATTCAAAATTACATTAACTGTGTTGAGAGAATAATTTAATTACTTGATAGATCTCATTTTAATATCCTATCATGTATAGTATTGGCTGCCTGCGGTTAGCTTTAAAGGGCACTCTATTATATCATTTTTATAGTCTAGGAAAAGGTGAAAAAGAATTATTTAAAAAGTACATTTATTCAAATATGTCTATAATAAATTTATGGTAAAGCATAATTTTAAGATAATAAAAGCATTGTGGTTTGACAAAAGAGGGCTAGACTAGTGTTTAGACACCTTGAGTGACACACTAACTCTACCACTACAAGGTGCACAACCTTTGGTAAACCATGCACCTATATGTTATTCTGCATGTTCATTCAAAAAGGACAGTTTGCTGTTTCTTTTTCTGTGGCTCCTTTATCTCAAGTTTCATCCTCTTCCATTTCATTCCCTTCCAGTTAATTTCACTCTAAGCATGGCTACCTCTCAATCTTGCTACAAGCTTCTCCCACTCAGTGAGCTTGGTGGAACCTTTGAGAGCAAACTGCAACCCCAGCTTTTCCTGCAACACTTTCATTTATCTCAGTTGAAATCTCTTTTCCTTGGCAAGTGATATCATCTCATCGTAAGCTCTCCATTGAAGATTGCTCCTTTTAGCAATTGTGCTTGTTCACTGTGATTCACATGGTAAGAGCTCCATGTGCTTGTTTGATTGCTCAGGCAAGTGGTTCATGGACCAAAGTTCACCTAAAGATGTGTTTTCTGTCATGCAGGTTGTTGGCTTCCAAAGTAATAGATAACACAGTGTTTTTAATTTAAATTACTTTCCAATATCAAAATGTGTGGGAGTTTTCAACTAAAAATAAGACATTCAAGTTCTTTTTTATTGGAATACTAGTAAAAGAGCACCTGTATTTCCATGTGGCAATAGTTACTTGAAAGTAGTAGCATCAATCAGACCATCAAACCTCAGAGGGAAGGTAGGGGAGGGTGGGGGTAAGAGGGAGAGATCAACCAAAGGACTTATATGCAAGCATATAGGCCTAACCAATGGACACAGAAACAGGGGGGTGAGGGTATGAGTGGGGGGATGGGGGGTAATGTGGCTATAGGGACACATATGTAATAACTTAATCAATAAAAATTTTTTTTAAAAAGGAAGTTGTAGTAGCTATCCTCTTAAATAAAGCTTTATGTTATTCCATTCACTAAAGTCTGCATTATTTTCTGTTCCTTCTCTGTCCCTGGTGGACTACCAGTCCCTATTTACCATCCTACATTTTATTCTTTTTCATTTAGGTCCATTTACTTCTAGGCCCCATAGGCATTTGAGTTTTAAACTTTGACCCAAACCCTGTTACTTAGTGCCACCATTACTCCATGAAATTGTCACTTATACTGTCCAAGTCACAGCTTCATTATTCCACTCTTACCTACTATACTATACAAAATATAATATATATTTCTTGATATTTTCTATATCAATTCCTGTTTTCTAAGCTAGCTTTTTATAAACTGTGTTTTTCAGATAATTTGTTATTTCTGTAGATGTTCCTCTAAATCAGAGAGACATAAATATAATTGAAATTATGAGACCAAGCAAACTGAATGGTCCTTGAATGGGGTTTTAAGTTGCTACTATGCACTGTGGATCTCCTAGAAAGAGAAGCAGCAACCTGCAGCATTTCATAACTTGTTAAACCATAAAAAATACTGGCATCATTCTTTACAGATTCTTATCTGTTGGAAAAGTTGTGGAGGTCGTGTCATTTAATTCCTTATTTAAGAGCTGGATGTCTGGCAAGGATAATGGATGTCTTACCATGCTTACATTTGTGGGGATACTAACTTTATTTTTGATGACTTCCAAGCACCATGCTCTTCAAATTCTGCAAGGTCACTGCCCTTCATCTCCCATTTTTTTTTTTTCAACTTATCAGCCTTATTATGAAGGGAAGGCTAACTTCACTTGCTGCCCTGCTTTTAGAGGAAACAACTATTTTAACAATGCCTAACTCATTTGAAGAGGGATTTTTTTTTTCCAGCTATTGTGGTTTAGAGAGGGTGGAAGGAGTATTAATACAATCAAAATCACCTGGGGAGTTAGGAAGTTTATAAAATACATATAGCCTTTCCTTGAATCTTTTCAAGGACGTACTAGTTCCTGAAGTTTCTGAGTCTCTTGAGGGATGTACAGTGATAAAAATGTAATTGAATGCTTATTGTTACTACACATGCATATTTTGTCTAAGGAAGCATTCTGGGCTGAAGTGATTCTTTGGAAATGGGTGTCATAATTTCATAATTGTATGTTAAGGTTCACATCAGAAAACATATGTAAAATGCTCACTGTGGAGCAGTTTCTTTCTAAATGCTATTCCCTTTCTCCTGCCAGTTAGAATGATTAATGAATAAGCCACTGCTAGTTTCCTTAAGGGAAGAAGAGGTTGAGGATTAGGGCATTTCTTTCCTTAGAAGGTATTGCACTGCTCTGGAATGAGGTGTTATTTGCCCTGTAAATGATGACTTGTTGCTTTAGCGGTTCTGTAGGGGAGAGGAGGTCTTGCTTCCTCTAGGCAGTCCATATCAATCCCCAGGCCTCAGTGACAGAATGCTGTGGTACATAAATATTGCAGGATGGTTGTTGCTCTATTATTTACTCCTTCAGAAGAGATACATTGATCAAATCCAGCATATCTGTACCAGTGATTTATTATTTGATTTTACTCTCTTACAAGAGGATTAATGATTGAGGTAAATGTCCATTCAACTATTAGAGAAATACATATATATGCTATTTGGTTATTTTATTACACCAAAAGAATTTTTAGTCTTTAATGTTACATTGAGTGTAAGATAACTTTGAGAAGGAAGTTCCAAATTTCACCAAATCTGACTTAGAGGGTCTTTTAGATTGATTTTTTTTGTAATTAAGATATAATGTTCTGAGTTCTAAAATTCACTGTTGATGTTTAAAGTTCATAAATATGTCATGTTAGCGGAAGTAGCTTAGCCATAACCACTGAAATTCTGATTTTCTGAAAAGAATTATCCCCACATGAGGACATAGAAAAAGGACTAGAGAGGCCTCATTTTACCCTGAGGGTTCACCTCAGGGAACACCAAATCTAGTGTGAAATGGTGAGGCAGACAGCTTCCATCCTTTAGGTTTTACCTTTATCTCAGCAGTCAGTGGGGCTATAACCCAACTTGTTAATTTAGACACGGTCTATGCATCTGTGGATAGCATACTAAATTGCTGTCTCTACATCTGCTCCTCGGTCACAGAGTTATCTGCGTGCTTTATTTCCTATCAACTCTATCAACCACTTTCTGCTTTCTCCTCTTTCCTTATCTATTCTAAACTTAATGATCAATATCTTTTTACATTTTTATTGAATTTAGTGGGGTTAAATTGGTTAATAAAATTATGTAGATTTTGGGTATACAGTTCTATAATACATATCTGTATATTGTAATGTGTGTTCACCACCCCAAGTCAAGTTTCCTTCCATCACCATTTATTCTCCCTTTACCCTCTTCTATCTTCCCCACCCCTGTTTTCCTCTGGTAATCACTATACTACCATACTGTTGTCTGTGTCTATGAGGTTGTTTGTTGTTGTTGTTTTTTGCTTAATCCTTCCACGTTTTTTTCAACCAGCCCCCCCCCCCCCAACTCCCCTACCTTCTGACAGCCGTTGGTCTGTTCTCTATATTTATGAGTCTGTTCATATTTTTTGTGTTAGTTTATTTTGTTCATTAGATTTCACATATACGTGACATCATATGGGTACTTAACTTTTTCTGACTGGCTTATTTCACTTAGAATAATACACTCCAGGTCCATCTGTGCTGTGGCAGAGGGAAAGAGTTCCTTTGTTTTTATGGCCAAGTAGTAGTCCACGGTGTAAATGTACCACTGCTTTTTTACTCACTCATCTATTGGTGGGCACTTGGGCTGCTTCCAAATCTTGGCTATTGGAAATAACAATGCAATGCACATAGGGGTATATATATTCTTTTGAATTAGTGTTTCAGATTTCTTTAAATAATTTACCAGAATTGGAATCACTGCGTCATAAGGCAGTTCCATTTTCAATTTTTTGAGGTAACTGCATACTGTTTTCCATAGTGACTATACCAATCTGCATTCCCACCAAAGTGCATGAGAGTCCCCTTTTCTCCATATACTCGCTGACACTTGTTTGTATGCTTGATCTTTTAAACTAAAACTCTCACCCAACAACTTCTCTTGCCCCCCTAGCTTTCCTTCTGACCTTGTCAGAAAAACCTCAGTTCTTGGAAAGTGTTGTAATTTTTTTTTATTTGTTTCTATCTCTGATTTTTAGGGCAAATAAAGTTTTACTATTCTGAATAGCATTGCCTCTCAATATTCATGTCCTTCAGCCTTAGCTGGACCTAATAACTGACTATCAGTCATTTTACATGGACTGACAATGCTTTGTACCATTTTTCTTAACAGTAATACCAACGTTCACCACATTCTTCTGCTATGCTCCATGTGACAATCGTTCACTCATTGCAGCTATAATGCCTTAGAAATACAGTTGGGTCACGGCAAAGTAGACAGTAATCTATTGCTGGGGGGATAAAAACAAATTCAAGCCCTATGAGCATGTTCATAAAGCATAAAAGAGTATTTTAAAAAGAGATAAATAAAGTATGCAAATTAGTAAAACAAAATGCTCTTTCAAAATGTCATTAGATATGGTATTTTTCTACTTTTCCATATTCTTCCCCATCTCCACAAATATTGCCATACCCATCTTTACCTCCTTCCTTAGTTTTAGATATTGCAAACTTGAGAATTTTATCCTCTTAAATCTAACACCTTCTGGAGCTAGAAACAAAATATTTCCCCTTTCTCATGTCTCTGTCCTGTCTAATTACTCTTGGCTCCTCCTTCTAGACACATCTTCAAGTATTTTCCATTCCTCAAAAGAGCCCTGCTTATGGCATATATCACCTTGTAGTTACCATCTAATTTATCTTTCACCTGTATCACCCAAACTTTAGGGAAAAATAAAAAGATTAGTAGTATAATTTGGTTCTTGTTCTTAGCACACTACCAAAATTCCTCTTATTCAAATCACCAATAACTTACTAACTATTAAGCCCAAAAGCCATCTGTAATATTTAAGACTCTTAGTCACAATATTCATAACAATATCCCTATTAATGAGAGCTAACATTTGCTGCCATTTTATGATATGCCTTGATTATACTCTATGTATTGTACTCATTATCTCATTTAGTCCCCACTGTGACTCTATGAATGAATTATTATTATTACCCTCATTTTACAGATAGGAAAATCAGAAAGATTGTGTAAATTACTCATTCACACTGTCACTATTGTGGCAAAGCCAGAGCTGAGCCTTTATCTTCCTTAAAGCTCCACATTCCCTTATTTTGGGGGCACCACACTCTGTTTTTTTACACTGACCCTCTCACTCTACACTTATGCTTTCTTGGCAGATTCCCCTCTTTCATTCAACCCTTAATACATTGTTTCTCAATTTTATTTTTTCACAGTAGAATTAACTGGAGATCTTTTTAAGACTACATATGTTATAGACTCACCCCAAAGATTGATCAGAATACACAGCGTTGAACTAATGTGCATACCTAGAAATGTGTATTTTAAACTCCCAAACTGATTTTAAAAAACATAGCATAGTTGGAGAGCAACAGCTACACAATCTATGTATATAAAAGCCTAAGCAAACATTAAGATGAAACGACCGAAATGACCAGAACGACTGGTCGACCAGTCGCTATGACGCACACTGACAACCAAGGGGCAGACGCTCAAGGAAGAAGCTGCCTCCTGGTCAGTGCGCTCCCACAGGGGGAGGGCCACTCAGCCAGAAGCTGGGCTCAAGTCTGGTGAGCGCAGTGGGCTGGGATGAGCATGAGCAGTGCAGTGCCCGGCCCCAGTTCTGGCTCCTCTTTGGCTGCCTGCAGTTTGGCGCACTGCTACATCCTTCAGAGGATGTCCAACTGCCGGTTGAGGCCCAATCCCTGTGGAGGTTGGCCTAAACCAGCAGTCCGACATCCCTCAAGGGGTTCCAGATTGTGAGAGGGCGCAGGCAAAACTGAGGGATACCCCCCCCCCCCAATGCATGAATTTTGTGCACCGGGCCTCTAGTCTTCTAATAATTCCATCTAGTCTCACAGTTATGCCTACCACCTATAAGCTAATATTCCCAAATGTATATTCCCTGAGAAAATGTCTTTCCCTTTTTATCCATTTCCTCAGTCTCTGCTGTCTCATATCATTCTACCTGCTCAACAACTGATTCTGTATGTTCTGCAGGAAACTCATCATTCCCCGCTGAAGCCCTTGGAGTAACCAGGACATATGCCCACTCTCCAACTGCTTAGGTCATTTCCTTTACCACAACATAAGATTTAAGGTTTTTTAAAAATTAAATATATTTTTTATTGATTTCAGAGAGGAAGAGAGAGGGAGAGTGAGATAGAAATATCAAAGAGAGAGAATCATTGATCAGCTGCTTCCTACATGTCCCACACCAAGGATCGAGCTGGCAATCAACTGGGGCATGTGCTCTGATGGGGAAGTGAACCATGACCTTCTGGTTCATAGATGATATCCAACCACTGAGCCATGCCGGCCAGGCAGATTTGAGGCTTTTAATATGACATGCATAAACCCTGATAATATGTCTTCTATCTACTCTAGCTTTTTTTTTCCTTAATAGTGCATACCCCAAAATATAGTATTTACCTTTCTAAAGTACTTGTAGCTTCTTCTACATATACATGCTATTTCCTGCCTCTTCTGTCATTATGCTGCCCCCTGTCTAAAATGTTTGCCCTTGAATCTTTAGCCTGACTTACTCCTGTCAGAATCATATAGGTAGCACCTTTTACTGGGGCTCTCTATTAATCTTCATTTTTGTTAGCTGCATATTTTAGGTAGATATGCCTCCTATACATAATACCCTATATACACTATCTGCTTCATCTCTGTGGCTGCATTGAACTGAAATCCTAGCACATTGTTGTATGTGGGAACCATGCTTGAGTAGCCCTTCCCATTGCTTAATGGTTTGCTGATTTCTTTCTTAGGGCTTAGACATTGATTAGAGGCAGATTCCAAAACTTGACTGGGCAACACCCTGCATTACTCTTCCTTCCTACTGGACCATGCAGATAGCTGAGTTCCCAATGGCTTGGTCATGCAGCGATTATCACCAGCTTAAATCCTAACCAACGAAGTAGGCACATATAATTTAGAATGGGAGATGATAAAATACTATAACAGAAGTACACAGGAGTGCCGGGAGCCGGTCCATCCTGATGCTGGGGTCCAGCCCCAGCGGGTCCAGGGGTCCCCAAACGTGTGGACGGAGTCGGCGAAGAAGGAATGACACGGAGACAGTGTTCAGTTGATCAGCAGCCTAGCCAGGATCTCCAGCCAAGTTCTGGTCCCAATCTCCAGAGAGGTTCTGCTTAGGATCTCCAGAGAGGTTCTGTCCAGGTTCGCCAGTCAGGTTCAGTCACCAGGTTCTAGTCAGGCTCTCCTGCCAATCTCCGCAGTCAGGTTCAGTCCAGGATCCCCTGCCATGCTTTCTCGCCAGGCTCCGCCTCCAGGCTCCGAGGCCAGTCCCTGTCCAGGATCCTCCGGCATGTTCTCTCCAGCGAAGTTCTTCTGTCTATAGAGAACGTTCTGTGTAGGTTCTGTGCCTAGGCTCTGTCTCTCTTGGTCCTGTCTTCCAAGCCCTGTGTCCTAAGTTCTGTGTCTGAAGTTCTGTGTTCTAAGTTCTGTGTGTTGCTGTCTTCTGAATTCTGTCTGTTGTTGTCTTGTTGCATCTGTATTTATACCAGTTGATTCCAATCCTATCAATCTCTATTCCAAAGGTTAGGGTGTTTCTTATCTCCATTCCAGGGAGTAAAGATTATGTAGCTTAAGCATGATTGTTCATAGTTAAAGTGATTAATTACCCGCCTGGCACTTAGTTGAGGGGTTTTATTCCCTCCCTAACTTCAGGGGAAAATCCCTACCTGGGGATTCAACCTTTCTCGGAGAGGTGACCTTGGTTAAAACACAGCGTCAAGAAGGTGAGCAAACATATTAAGAACCGTATGCCATATATGCCAGGTCCCTTGAAACAGCAAGGATGGACTGGCTCCCGGCACAGGAGCTTTAAGGGAACACAGAGAAATAGCTCTTTGACTTTTCTCCTGGGAGGTGTTAGTTATATATTCCAAGAATAATTTAATTTTGAATTGGGTCTAATTTCATAAATGCAGATACTTTGAGTTTCTGGAAAATTTGAATCATTCTAAAAGAATTGCTGTATTATCTTTTAAAATGCTGGTGCAGCCACTATGGAAGACAGTATGGAGTTTCCTTAAAAAACTGAAAATGGAACTCCCATTTGACCCTGTGATCCCACTTCTAGGAATATATCCCAAGAAACCAGAAACACCAATCAGAAAGGATATATGCACCCCTATGTTCATAGCAGCACAATTCACCATAGCTAAGATCTGGAAACAGCCTAAGTGCCCATCAGTAGATGAATGGATTAGAAAACTGTAGTACATCTACACGATGGAATACTATGCTGCTCTAAAAAGGAAGGAACTCTTACCATTTGCAACGTCATGGATGGAACTGGAGAGCATTATGCTAAGTGAAATAAGCCAGTCAATAAAGGAAAAATACCACATGATCTCACTCATTCATGGACAATAGAGACCATTATAAACTTTTGAACAATAATAGATACAGAGGCAGAGCTGCCTCAAACAGATTGTCAAACTGCAGCGGGAAGGCCGGGGAGGGTTGGGGGTCAGGAGGTAGGGGGGTAAGAGATCAACTAAAGGACTTGTATGCATGCATATAAGCATAACCAATGGACATAAGACACTGGGGAATAGGGGAGGCTAGGGGACTGTCTAGGGCGGGGGTATAAAATGGATACATATGTAATACCCTTTGTAATACTTTAAGCAATAAAAAAATAAATAAATAAAATAAAATAAAATGAATTAATTGCTGAGTTGTCATTTTTCTTCTAAATCTTCATTATTCTAGAGTTTTAAAGAATACTTAATGTAGTTTATGTATGGTTGCCAGCATTGAACAACTCCAGGGCCACCATCAATATTTTATTTTATTGCATTTGATCTTGTTGATCACTCCCATTTTCATAATGCTAATATTACTCACACTGAATACTATATGAATAGCATCCCTTGAAATTGTGTAATATAATATCCTGGTTAAAATAACCAATAAATGAATTTGTAAAGGATCAGGAATATAGCTAATCCTGGCCTAAATCCTCTATGCCTTTGGATTGTTTTTACTGAATCAAGGATTTTTAGGTTAGTTTATAGAAACAAAATTTATGTAATATGTCTGAAAAAGGTCAATGTACTATATTATATAAATACTAGAGGCCCAGTGCACAAAAATTTGTGCACTCGGGGGGGGGGGGGCTCAGCCCGGCCTGTGCCCTCTCGCAGTCTGGGACCCCTCGGGGGATGACCACCTGCTGGCTTAGGCCTGTTCCCCAGGGGATTGGGCCTAAGCTGGCAATCAGACATCCCTCTAGCAGCCTGGAAGCCCTTGGGGGATGTCCACTTGCCAGCACGGAGCAGACCTAAGCTGCAGTCGGACATCCTTAACGCTGCTGAGGAGGCGGGAGAGGCTCCGACCACCACCACTGTACTGGCAGCCATCAGCCTGGCTTGTGGCTGAGCAGAGTTCCCCCATGTGGGAGCACACTGACCACCAGAGGGCAGCTCCTGCATTGAGCGTGTGCCCCCTGGTGGTCAGTATGTGTCATAGTGACCAGTCATTCCCAGTCTTTCTGCTGTTAGGGTCAGTTTGCATATTACCCTTTTACTAAATAGGATAGAGGCCTGATGCATGAGTGGGGGCCGGCTGGTTTGCCCTGAAGGGTGTCCCGGATCAGGGTGGAGGTCCTGCTTGGGTGCCTGGCCAGCCTGGGTGAGGGGCTGATGGCTGTTTTCAGGCTGGCCACACCCCCTTCAGGGTAGGGGTCCCCACTGGGGTGCCTGGCCAGTCTGGGTGAAGGACTGAGGGCCGTTTTCAGGCTGACCTGCAACTGAAGCTCCCAGCCTCTTCTTCTTTTTTTTTCTTTTTTTTATTCTGGGATTTATTTACCCTCTATAATTGAAACTCTGTTGCCTTCACTGGCGCTCCCAGCTCTGAGGCAGTGGCTGGCTGAAAGCAGGTATCTGGGGTTTGTTTAGCTTCTATAATTGAAACTTTGTTGCTTTTGGAGCTCAGAGCCAGGCCATGGCAGGCGGGGAACCTTTGCTTCCTCCATTACTGGAGCAAGCAAGCCTCCTGCTTGCCTCAGCTGTGTGGCTGCCGGCCGCCATCTTTGTTGGCCGTTAATTTGCATATCTCGCTGGTTATCCAATGGGAAGCCCTGATCGTAGTGGAGGTACGGTTAATTACCCTTTTTGTCTTTTATTAGATAGGATGTACTACATTGTTAGGCATGATGGTAGTTGCTAAAAGGCAAAAATCAATGTAACCTTGAATACTAGAATATAAGTCTTTTGAAAACAAAGTAGGGTGTACATAATCAGGGAAAGAAGATAAAATTAATGCAGCCCAAGCTAAGGCATGACATATGAAATTGTACAAATAATCTCTATATATAAAACCCTAAGCAACCGTTACAACAGAACAACCAGTCGCTATGATGTGCACTAACCACCAGGGGGCAGACGCTCAGCGCAGGAACTGCCCCCAGCCTGCAGGCCCCGATCGCCAATGGGGCCTAAAGGCCAAACTCCTGGTCTTTCCCCCCAATTGCTTTCCCCCCAATTGGCTGGCCCCAATCGGGGCCGGGCCTCTAGGCTGGGATGGGGAGCTGAGGGTGGGTGGTGGAGGATGAGGGTGGCGAGGGAAGGAGGAGGTGGGAAGGTGGGGATGTTGGGAACCTGATTGGCCCTGATCACAGGCCAGGCCTAGGGACCCCACCTGTCCATGAATTTAATGCACCAGGCCTCTAGTAACAAATAATACCTAGAGAGGAGTTCAGAAAATCTCTGAAATTGTGTTTTTTATGGTCAGCAGAGGATGTTGAAAATGGTATGTCACTAACCAAGGTTAATGAGATTAGTGCTTTGTTCGCTTGTTTATTCTATTTTCACCATTTAATATCTTATTGTTTCATAAATAGTATCCAGGTTTTGGTAAAGAACATCACTCATGGGCATCAAGGCAGACCAAGTAAACATTTATAAAGAACAGTTAGTTCCTTTCTTCCTGGCCTTGATTTCATTTACTCAATTAATTATTTAATCTTAACAAGGAACATAGCCTCCTGTGCTCTTTTTATCCCTTTGAAGTAATCAGCAGTGAAGGCAGGCAATGTGGTAAATGGACTCTGTATGGAGGGATAAGAGAATTGCAGATAACTGTTGTTTTAAGTACCATGACTATAATAGCAGCAGCTTGGTAATAATAATAAAAAAAGTAATTTATATTGAGCACATCTTATGAGAGGTTATTATATAGAGAATGATGCCTGGTTGTTCTTCATCACAGGTAGGCACAGAATAAAAGATGATCTGGATTTAAATATTAGTAGATGATATTATTGAAAGAGATAGTAATATTTTCCCAGTAAAACTTCAGCATAAATAAGAATGGTTATTCATTTGTCAAAAACGTTTTAAGTTGAAGTGTATATTATTAGGGGGAGAAATAAAAAACTATTTTGTAAAAAAGGTTATGTATAAATATACTTATATATATTTATATATATTAACTTAGAATTCTACAGAATTTATTTTTAGGATAATATTCTATGCTCTTTAAGTAGTACTTTACATCATTATTTTGTTTTCAACTTGAGATGGATGCTTGACTCTTCATTTTCCAGTGGAGTAAATATACCCTGAGTGATTGCAGACCTGGTCAATGTCACACAGCCAAGCAATAATGGTGGAGTAGGCACTCAAAACTAGGTATTCTGACACCAAAGTCAATGATTAAATTGCAGTTTTGTCATGAAGAGCTCTTGAAAAATATTCTATAATGACTCAAGTTATAGATGAAGAAAATGAGGTCAAGATAGTTAAAATTACAGAAATTTTAAAGGAACAGCATTTAATTATTTTGTTTATTCTCTATGTGTGTTTTTCACAAGTGTTCTTTCCATTAACTAGGTCTCTACTGACCTCTTCTATATACACAGGTTAGTATGAATGAGTGCTATGCATACATGCTTCCTGTGCACATCCAATTAGAAGCAGATGCATAAAACTCCACTTCATTCTGCTGTTTTTTGTCCTTTTGTGCCAGGATAAAATATGAAAGTCAATTTATAATGCTACCCTCATTCTCCATCAGAAAGGGTATAGAATGCTTTGTGGGTATAGAAAATAATATTGAAAATGTTGGAGGACTGGGTGTGTAAAATAGTAGAGAATGGGGTGGGGTGGTAGAAATGGAGAAAATATAAATTTGTAAGCAACTGCTTTAACAAGGGGAACACTCAGAAGAAGATGTCTACAGAGGATTTTTAAGAAATGTTTGTGTGTTTATGCAGTTTAATCCCCACCTGCTTTCTGAGACTATTTACAAGGGAATTCAGTAAAATCTTGCATTGTTCAATGCTTTTAAGTCAGAATTGTATTTTTTTTCCAGAGAGGAAGGGGAAGGGAGAGAGAGAGATAGAAAGATCAGTGGTGAGAGAGAATGACTGATAGGCTGCCTCCTGCACACCCCACATTGGGGATGGAGCCCTCAACCCGGCATGTACCCTGACTGGGAATCAAACCATGACCTCCTGGTTCATGGGCTGGTGCTCCAACATTTAGCATCACTGGCCAGGCCGGAATTGCATTTTTGAGGTAATAAGGAGAATACTTTCAAAGATTACTTTATGCCCTAGCTAGTTTGGCTCAGTAGACAGAGTGTTGGCCTGCAGACTGAAGGGTTCCAGGTTTGATTCCGATCAAGGGCATGTGCATGGGTTGCAGGTTCGATCCCCAGTAGGGGGCGTGCAGGAGGTAGCCAATCAATGATTCTCTCTCATCATTGATGTTTTTATCTCTCTCTCCCTTTCCCTTCCTCTCTGAAGTCAATAAAATAATATATTTAAAAATAAAAAGATAACTTTATGTTAATAGGAAGCTTAATTCCTTTGGTTTACTCTAACATTTATATGTTTAAACACTGAATCTCATGCCTAATGATAAAATGTTATTATAAGGAAATGTGAAACAATTATATAATCATTTATTTATTTATTTATTTATTTATTTATTTATTTATTTTTACTTTAGAAATTAAAGGGTCTTCTGACTTTAGCTAGGAAAGGATATTATGGTTTATTTTTCTTCAGCATTTTTTCTATTCCAGTCAATCTTGTACCTTGTCTGTTCATTTTCTGACTTTACCCTTCAATGATTAAAAGCTACCTTTAAAATTAAATCTGTTTCTTTTTTTAGCATATAAAACCCATCATTATGTAACCATCATTATCTGGACACAATCCGAGTCTTGTCTACTTGTAGTGGGTATGTGCCAAGCATGCTGGATACGTGATTCATTGTACAGTTTAAGTTCTCTAATTATTCTGCTATTCCTTATTGTCAGTAATCTTTGCACATATAATTTTAGTATCTTTCTTTCTGTTTGCCTTCTTTCTTTCTTTAGTTTTTTGTCTGATGAACATTACCTTCAAAATGCTGTTTAAATAATCTGTATTTTCTTTCTTTTCCTATATTCCAAAGGCACAGAAAGCTACTGCCTTCTTTGCAGTCTAAGAATTTGGAGAATCCCTTTGTGGTGGTGATTTTCCTACCTATCTATTGTTGGTTTTGAGGATAGACACTGGACTTACATTTGTTTGCTTAGAATAGAACATTGTATATTGTAGTTATTAATTAAAATTTTGTTGAATTAAATTACTAGGGGGTCAAAAACACTTCTTACAGCCGAAACCGGTTTGGCTCAGTGGATAGAGTGTCGGCCTACGGACTGAAAGGTCCCAGGTTCGATTCCAGTCAAGGGCATGTACCTGGGTTGCGGGCACATCCCCAATGGGGGATGTGCAGGAGGCGGCTGATCGATGTTTCTCTCTCATCGATGTTTCTGACTCTCTGTCTCTCTCCCTTCCTCTCTGTAAAAAATCAATAATATATATATATAAAACACTTCTTACACATATGACCTGCTATTTCTACATGGTTTATTTAAGTCAGGGGTAAAAAAGAAACTGGGGCATCAGAATCCTTCTTGGGGCATATTCTTCCATTCCTTTTTTATGCGAATGTGATTGATGGCCTCCTTACTGGAAGTAGAACATTTTTTAAGACTGGTCCCTTGTCATCCATTAGAGATGATGGACCATAGAAGTTTATAAAGAGCCAGGGTTCTGGGTTTCTTTTTTGTGTGTGACATATTTTGAAGAGTGAACTGCCACCAAATGTGGGGAGAGGAAAAGAGAAGGAAGCAGGAAGTCCCTGGGTTATGCATTACTGGGTATTACATGGGAGATGGAAAAAATGGAGGGACAACACAAACATCTATAGAACCACTACTGATTCCTAATTTATCACTCATTTAGATTCTAGAATACTTGCTATATGGTCTACTGGTGAGATGATCTAGAGAAAATCATTCCATTTATCTTACCCCCTCCCATCCAAATCTTTAAAGAGGTGAAGACTGCTTAATATGAACAATTAAACTGGTGAAAATAGGGCAGTTTGTGTGGTTTAGGCAGAGAAAATTGGGTGGGGGTTTGTATACTGCCTCCACTGTGCCTGGTTTGTAATAGTTTTAGTACAACCCCCTTCCCTCCTGAGGCTTCCCCTTACCACTGATCATCAGAGATGTTCTTCAGGGTCCTCTTATAATTTAGTTACTAAAAATAGACTCCTTTTGTGGTATTTAAAGTACAGTTTACCTTCAAGGGCCAGAAAAGGAGAAGTGTGTCCTATCTTTACTGCTGACCTATTAAATTTGCAAGTCCAAAGTTAGAAAGCAGTAAGAAATAGTAAAATACCTTCTGCATTCTCTCCAATATCGTCTACACCAGAGCACTGCATGTTCCCACAGGCAACCAGATTTCTATTTATAGTGGAAAAGACACTGTGGCATGAGCCTGACAACTGTTAGGAAAGAACAAACAGCCACTTCAGAGTCATTTGCTCAGGAAAACTTTACTTTGCTCTTGTCAGTGCTTCATCCAGTATCTTCTGCTCTGGAAGTCACCCTCATTGCTTAGAGGAATCCTGTGTTGTCAATGTGCTTCCAAGCTGATAAACTCAATCCTGGAGGCTTTTAATTTTTAAGTTTGATATTTCATTAGGCACTACAGTGAAATTTCTTTTTCTTTTAACCTTGGTTTCTGATGGTGATAGCAGGTATCTTTCTTTCAATTTAAGTACAATTGAACATGATATTAGCTGCTCACAGATGTAGGTAAATCTTGACATGTGTTGCCTAAAAACGAATTTCAACTTCAATTTGAATAGCACCTTTCATTTCACATCAGTGCCTCAAATTGCTTCACAGTAATGTGTCATCAATATTTCACAACATGGCATCACTGAGCAGCATATTCAATGATTCAGCCATCACGTCAAATAATCAAGAGAAGCAACAACTAGAGGAAAGCAAGCCTTTTTTTTTTTAACCATACAGTGATGTAAATTTAATATTTTTCAAGTGTTTTATTTTTAAACCTTGTTTAGAAGAACAGTCTAGCAGAAAGGTGCAAAACTGCTCCAGAGGCACCATTACTATTTGAATTGTTAAATCTAAATCAAATAAACAACAACAAAAACCCCTGCTGTGTACCTAAGTATATACCTGGCATTTCATTTGATACTGCAACTTTGGATGAAGTCTATGAAGCAATTTTTTTCAATATTAAAGTTGTTATTTTATTTGAAAAATTCATGAAATGGAGGTCTAGTTACTACTTGGGAGTGCCATTTGTCTAAGCTGTGAATAAGCCAAGTCCTCTGGATTTCCTTCTCCTTCTCACCACACCTGGTGCCTCTAGAACTCATCTTAATGCCTCTAGAATCCATATTATTTTCATTCTATTGTCATATTTATAGTTCAAGACCTCATTTTTCCTTGGATTATCTCAGCCCTCATTTAACTGCCTTTCTTGAATCTAGTTTTGCCTGAATATCCTACCTTACCACCCTGTATATTGCTCATAAAAATTGTCAGAGTGAATTTTCCATAATGAAAGTAGACAAGGTCTCTAATCAGCTAAAAATAACCTCTAATGACTCCATAGATTTCATAATATTTAAAGTCCTTAGCATGGCACACAAAGATTCTCATGAATTAACTAACCTACATTTCTATCCAGGTCTCTTTTTATTCACAAATTGGACACACAGGTTGACTCAACACATCAAACTCTTTGTGTAGTTCCCTGAACATGTCACCTTCTCTGTCATCTGAGGACTTCTGAACACTTTGAGTCTCCTATCAAAAGTGTATAATCATCTACTTACTCAGTTTTCTCCTCACTAGGACAAAATATATTGCATGCAGTCATAAGGCCTCATAGCCAAAACTTAATGCCTGATTTTTAATCAAATATATCATAACAAAGCAAAAAAATCTCGATATCTCTTACCTCTTCTATTTATGGCAAAAAGCTAGACATAGGCTACTACAATGTCCAAATTTTTGCTGTTGTTAATCCTCACTCAAGGATATTTTTTCCATTGACTTTTAGAGAGAGTAAAAGGGAGGGAGGAAGGGAGAGAGAGTGTGTGATGGATGACAGATACAGAGAGACAGACAGAGAGAGGGAGGAGAAGAGAGAAACATTGATGTGAGAGAGACACAGGGATTTGTTGTCTAGATAGGGACCAAGGATCAAACCTGAAATCCAGGTACATGCCCTTGACCAGCAATCGAACCCATGACCCTTTGGTGCATGGGCCAATGCTCTAACCCAGGGGTAGGCAAACTTTTTGACTCGAGGGCCACAATGGGTTCTTAAACTGGACCAGAGGGCCGGAACAAAAGCATGGGCGGAGTGTTTGTGTGAACTAATATGAATTCAAAGTAAACATCCTATACTAATAAAAGAGAAAAATGGTAATTGGCGCACGACCGGTACCTTTTTCATTGGCTAATCAGTGAGATATGCAAATTAACTGCCAACTAAGATGGCAGTTAACTGCCAAAAAAGATGGCGGCTAATTTGCATATTGCAGGCAGGATGGTACAGTGCCATCAGAGAGCGGGTTGGGGGTGTGAGTGCCAGCAGTCGCCCGAGACCTGATCCCGCTGGTAGACCCGGAGGCGGGCCGGCGAGGCGGCTGCCGCATCCACCCGCACTCACACCATCAACCCGCGAGAGCGGGTAAGGGACATGAGTGGCAGCGGTCACCCGGGACCTGATCCGGCTGGCAAACCCAGACACGAGCCGGCGGGGTGGCTGGGTGTCCGCCTGCACTCACGCCCTCAACCCGCGAGAGCAGGTTGAGGGCGTGAGTGCCAGTGGTCGCCCGGGACCCGATCACGCGGGCCTGCAGGGCGGCTGCAGTGGTCACCCGGGACCCGATCCGGCCGGCAAACCCAGATGCGAGCTGGCGGGGCGGCTGCGGCGGTTGCCCGGGACCTGATCACGCGGGCCGGCGGGGTGGCTGCAGCGTCCGCCCACACTCATGCCACCAACCCACGATGCAACCCGGATGCGAGCCGGCGGGGCGGCTGTGGTGTCTGCCTGCACTCACGCCCTCAACCCAGGAGAGCGGGTTGGGGGCGTGAGTGCCGGTGGTCGCCCGAGACCCAATCACGCAGGCCGGCAGGGCGACTTGCCCCCATCCAGCTCTCCCGCCCAGCAGGGGACCCTCATTTCCCCCCATCACTGGTTCTGCCCCCAGCCCAGGCCTCTGGCCTGGGCTGGGGTCAACGCCTGAGGGCTCCCAGTATGTGAGAGGGGGCAGGCTGGGCTGAGGGACACTCCCCCCCAACACACACCCAGTGCACGAATTTCGTGCACTGGGCCCCTAGTCATTACATAAAAGGGTACGGTCTTTTTTTTTTTTTAGTTTTATTCATTTCAAAGGGTCCGGATCCGGCCCGCGGGCCATAGTTTGCCCACGGCTGCTCTAACCACTGAAAACACTGGCCAGGCTACAATGTCCAAATTTTAAATTCTTAGTATTTTATAAAAGTTATGAAGCTTTTATGGAATTGAAAAGCTAAGACTTGGTTGAAAGCTGTAAATTATCTTGGCAGAACAAAGTGCAAAGATACCCTTGCATACACAATTTTCCATAAAGCTTCAGAAAGTTCATAAATACTTTGGATTTAATTTATGGATTTTCAGCTAAAAACCCCTATTCTAACAATTCCCATACATAGTGATAGGCATATCACTGGGAAATTTCTTCATTTGAATGCCTTCCTCTATCTCATCATAATTTAGAGAATCATAGAATATTAGGATCGGCAAACCCTAAAAAATATTACTAACCCAATTTCATATTTACATTATAAAAGGCCATGGGCTATCATGATCTAAATGACCAGAAAGAGGACCAAACACCAGGAAGTGTATGAAGCACCTCTCAGTTCCTCCTCAGAGATACCATAGGCTCCTATCACAGCAAGGCTGGCGATGGTGGGCAGGTGGGGCGTGGGAGGTGGGTGGGGCAAGGCGGGCACAGCAAGGTCATTAGCCTCTGGCTTGGGGCCCGACTGGAGACCTAATGACCTCGCCTCTGCGGCAGTGGCTGAGGATCAGGCCTGGAGAGAGGCCTGGAGAGAGAGGCAGGGCCTGATCAGCAGTTGCCATGGTGGCTGCAGATCAGGCCCGAAGATAGGCCTAAAGATGCTGACTGGCACAGAAAACTACTAATCAGAACCAAATCTGGGTGAAGTGCGAGAAGTCAATGGCTGCCTAGGAGGTGAAGCTTTTGACACTGACTGGCATAGAATCCGACCAATCAGAACCTAATATGGGTGAAATGCAAAGGCAGAACCTAAGGTGGGGGCTGAGGAGCGGTTTTAAGGGCAACAGCTGTTTGGTGTAAGGTGTAAGAAAGTAGTTCAATTTTTTAATGACCGGTTTGGTGGTATAGTGCATATGGCTGGCCATCAGTCCAGATATAGGGATTATGTATTTTTTCTGCTGAGAGCATTTCCTCCTACTGAAAAGGCTTCCCCCAACCCCCATTTAAGCAATCCTATCCTATATAATCTATCTATACTAATAAAAGAGTAATATGCTAATTAGACCAGGTTGACCGGCCATCTTCCGAAATCCGATTTCCTTCTGGACAAAGCCATGATGGTGGGGGCTGAGGCAGAGGCAGAGGTGGTTAGGGGCGAGATCAGGCCAGCAGGGGAGGGCAGTTGGGAGTGACCAAGCAGGCAGGGGAGGGCCATTGGGGATGACCAGGCTGGCAGGTGAGGGCAGTTAGGGGCAATCAGGCTGGCAGGGGAGCAGTTAGCATTAAATACTATTATTAGATGAGAGTGAAGCCATTATCTCCTAAGCTTGACCACATCTTTAAAAGATCCTGTCTAATTAAGAATTACTGAGACTTCTGGTTTGTGCTCAGACATATGTGCTTGGAAATCAACACCCTTATCCTAAAAATAAGAAAAAGCTAGACAAATTGAAAATCAATAACTGTCTTGAACCCATCAGGGAACTGCGACTGAAAGGAAAATTGTCTTCTTCAAGTCTGGAGAGACAGGAGCAGGTCTTAGCCAAGATTATTTTATCTCAAGCAGAAGCCACTGGAACCATTAACTGGTAGGCACAATAAAGTGCTAATTTTGATGAATTTCTAGAGAATTAATGTAGGCTAACATTAGAGTGAGAAACTCCTGGGAACCCTAGTCAGTGGAGGTATATACTATTTTGAGTTTTATCTCCAGAAATGTTACAAGATACAAATGGTGAAACTCAGAGAAAGATTCTCTTGTAGCTCTGGCAGGATAGGGGAAGAAAGATCATTGTGAAATGCACTCACAGCATTCTCCGTAACAAAGGCTTACTCTCAAGGAGGTGGAGCATAACTGCTTACTCTCTGAGTGTGGGCTGCACCCAGTGACTTCCTCCTAAAGAGTACAGCATGGAAAGAGAAGGACAACTAATGGAGAAACCTGATAAACACAACTTCAGCCAGAGGCAGATGATTAAGGTTAATATCAACAGTGATACATCATGTCAATACTATATTCCTTCAGTATGATATGATGAGAATGGCACTTTACTTCTATGGTATTCTTCCCCAAAATCTATAACCCTATCTCTAGTCATGAGAAAAACATCAAACAAATTCAAATGGGGAGACATTCTACAGAATATCTGACCATTACTCCTCAAAATATCAAAGTTGTCAAAAACGAACCAAAAATATCTTAGTAATTGTCACAGCCAACAGAAACCTAAAAAGTTTGGACAAATAAATTTAGTGTAATTTGCTAGTTAAAAGTTTGGAACAGGAAAAGAATATTTATTAAAGAAATCTTCTAAAAATGTGGACTTCTAAAAATAATAATTTATAGCCATGGCTGTGTAGCTCATGGTTGGAGTTGCATCATATACCAAAAGATTGAGTGTACAATTCCCAGTCAGAGAACATACCTTATTATTAACAACTAGTGGCCCGATGCATGAAATTCATGGACGGAGGCGGGGTTCCCTCAGCCCAGCCTGCACCCTCTCCAATTGGGGATCCCTTGGGGGATGTCCAACTGCCGGGTTATTTGGACATCCCTCTCACAATCTGGGACCACTGGCTCCTAACCACTCACCTGCTTGCCTGCCTGATTGCCCTTAACTGCCTCTATCTGCCTGCCTGATCGCCCCTAACTGACTCTGCCTGCCTGCCTGATCATGCCTAACTGCCCTCCCCTGCTGGCCTGATCTCGCCCCCAATGGCCCTTTTCTGCCAGCCTGATCTTGCCCCCAACAGCCCTCCTCTGCCAGCCTGGTTGCCCCCAACTGCCCTCCCCTGCTGGCCTGATCTCCCCTAACTGCCTCTGCCTCTGCCCCCACCACCATGGCTTTTTTCAGAAGAAAGTTGGACATCCAGAAGATGGCCAGTCAACACGGTCTAATTAGCTATATTACTCTTTTATTAGTATAGACTAGAGGCCCAATGCATGAAATTCATGTACTGGAGGGAGGTTTCCCTCAGCCTGGCCTGCACCCTCTCGCAATCCAGGACCCCTCAGGGGATGTCCACCTGCCTCTTGCAATCTCTCTCCCTAGCACCAACCTGCTTGCTGATCCTTACCGCTTGGCTCACTGCTCCTTAGCACTGCCATGGAGGCAGAAGAGGCTACTGCCACTGCCACTGCACTCGACAGCCGTGAGTCTGGCTTCTGGCTGAGCAGTGCTCCCCTCTGGGAGCGCACTGACCACCAAGGGGCAGCTCCTGCATTGAGTGTCTTCCCCCTGGTGGTCAGTGCACATCATAGTGACTGGTCGTTCTAGTCATTCCGCCCTAATGGCCGCTTAGGCTTTTAAATAGCCCAGGGACCACTACGGCGAAACGACTGGAACGACCAGTCGCTATGCCGCGCTGGCCACAGGGGCCGCCACTAGTGCCTCTGCTGAGCCTGAGGGCAGGGCTAGTTGCGTGGTGCTACCAAGGAGCTGGAAAAAAGAATGCAAAGGTGGCCAGTGTGAGCGTGAAGCTTGAGATGAAGGCTCTGTGGGATGAATTCAAGCAGCTGGGCATCGAGATGATCATCATTAAGGCTGGCAGGTCAGGGCACCCCTCTCCCTGCTGTGACCCTCTCCACGTGGCGCCAGTGGGCTTTGGCCCAATCCACGCCAGCGAGACTGAGAAGCGGGGTGGGGGGCACAGCCTGGCCACCTGCGGGTACCGCTTGGCACAGGCCAGCTCCTTTGCTCTATGAGTCCTGGCTCTAGTGACAACCGCCTGGTGACCTGGGTGAGAGGGTACTGCTCAGGAGGCCAGAAGGTGGTGAAGAGAAACCCTGTGGACCTGCCCCCTGAACAGCAGCCCAGGCCCCGCCACCTTCAGAAATGGATTGGCTCAGAGCACACTGATCTTGGGGAAAGGCAGGCACCTATGAGGGGCCTTGTCACCAGTCAGCTACTGGTGGATCCCACCTGAAAGAAAACCGGGTCTTTGGTTCCTTAGTTCAGTCTATCCCGGCTAAGAGGAGCAGCTGGGCACATTTTAGGGAAGAATTAAGACTCTAAAACAGACTGTTCTGTTCTATGGAGATTGCTACCCAGTTGTCTAAGGGCTAAGTTCCGGGTGATTGTGGGGCTGGCTCTGCCACTGGGGCCTGCGTCTTCCAATTGGCCTGTATTTGATATAAGGGCCCAAAGAGAAAAAAGGAACAAGTTTTCCAATGCCATGGATTTGAACAACAGACAAAGGCAAGTGCCAGGCTGTGTCAAATGTACACACAGAGATACCAGCTCTGAGTCCATCTGGCCAAAGGGAGCTCAGGGCCTTTTGACAGAGCATTCTGGTGGTTTCTGTTTCTTTGCTGAGGCTGTCCTCTCTAGGAAGCCTGGGGCCCATGCTCAGTTCCAGCTCAGTGGGTCTTCTCCAGGCTCCTCACCCTGCCAGTCCCCCTTTACCTTGTCCCGCCCCCCATGCACAAATTTGTGCACCCGGCCTTTAGTATAGCTAATAATGCATAATGATGTGTTCATTAACTATGACAAATGTGCCATATAAATATGAGATGTTAAAATAAGGGAAACTGAGTATGGGCTATATGTAAGCTTTCTGTACTACCTATGCAACTTTTCCATAAATCTTAAAGCTATTTCAAATTAGACATTTATTTTAAAATGCAATTTAATGTGGTAGATTCCTGGATGATATGGATATTCTTTTTTATGGTTGGGTTTACTAACAAGTTATTCTTTGTTAGTTAAAAATTAATTCCAAAATAAGCAGTTTTGTTTTGTTTTTTCCTTATTGTCCTTCTCAATCTGTTGAGAAGGGAACTTAACTTAAAGAGAAATAATGCTGCTTTTCTTTTTGTTTATTGGATGATAGGCTTTTAGCAGAATTAAAATGAGATGCTGAGTAGTTGCCTATCCTTTTATATATCCTGAATTAGTGCCAATTTTGTGATTTTATATTAGAAACAATCTGTGGATCTACATTTTCTATTATGTTAAGTCACTTATTGCCTGTCCTAACAACAGGATAGTTTTATATTCATATACTTAATGATTTCAGACAGTATTTTTGTTGTTTCATTTCTCCTATGATTCTCCTATCTCTATTTGGTTATTTATCCCAAGTGTGTTATATAAATATGTTTTTCTATCACATTTAATCATGAAACTCTTGTATTTTTTCCAGTTAGCAAATATTACAAAAATTTCACATAACAAACTGCAATATTCAGTGGCATCCAACAATAAGAACTTATTTATTCCTAAAACTGAGAGTTGGCTAGGAACCACTGGTCAATATGCACTTATCTCTTCTCAATATGTTTCTCTTTCTCCTGCTGCAATTGGAAAACCAATGCAGATATGTTTTTCTTATTGTTGACCAGAAGTGAAGAGATCTAGTGGAAACAGGAAAGGCCTCTTGAGTCCTACATTTGAAACTAACACACTGTCAACCTTGCTTGCTCCTTCTATTGGCCAAATCAAAGCACATGGTTATTTCCAAAGTCAAGAACCTGGGAAGTATTGTCTATCCACTGTGAAACAAAGACTATAGTAACAGAGAGAGAAGGAAATTTATACAAGAAACACAATTAACAAGTTTTCTTTTTCACTTTCTATCCCTTGATCCTAGAAAATGCCTGACAGAGGATATATTCATTAAATTTTTGTTGACTGAGTGGATGAGTAAATATTTGGCTAAATGGATAGATACTTCACTTTCTGAGTTTTTTTTTTTAAAGTATAGATTAAATGCTGGTGTATTTTACATGTAAAACTTTAATGATTTAGGACCATACTAACATTGCCATATAGTCTTTATGACTAGAGGCCTGGTGCACGAATTTGTGCATGGGTGGGGTCTGGCCAGCCTGCCCCAATTGGGGTTGGTGGGTGGAGGGGCCACGGGTGGTTGTTGGGCTGGCCCCATCCCCTGGTCGAATTCTGGTTGAACTCCTGGTGGAGGGGACAATTTGCATATTACCCTTTTATTATATAGGACTCCTAGTCCAACAGGACTTGGTGGCATCTACATAATATGTTCAACTTCTAGTGTTGTGCTCATACTTTGTGTATGACAACATAGTCATCTATTTTAAAAGATTCGTTCTGATTCTTGTTTTTTCAATTGCTTTTCTCAGAAAGTCTGTGTAGAGTAAGATTCGTGTGTTTTTGTGAGATTTGTAAGGCCTCTCTTCATGTTGCATGATCTCTTTTTAGAAAATTATTTCACCATTAATAAGATGCCAATTAGTAGAAAGCTTACATGTGTCTTTGTCTAAGACATGTCTTTTTATGTTTTTTTTTTCTTTACGTATAAGAAATAGTAGCACTATTTGAATTGTTGTATCGTAAGTTTCTCTAAATTGCACTTTGAGCATTTGATAGACATCACAGAAATGCATAGAACTGTACTGATACCTCTAGGACCTGACAAAGATGAGAATGACACTAGGACCAATCAAGTGATTTCTGAGGAAGTATCAATGTTTAGGTTTTAAAATCAGAGAAGACCAAGAGGTAAGACAGCAGTTATACATTTGTTATTGGTAGTGGATACTGTGGCACATTTAACTTATGCTGTTGTTTCTCCTATTGGCTAATGGCCCACATAGGCATCCCTTTCTAGAAGTGCCCTCTGTGGAAGGGGCTCCCTTACCAGCTGTCCCCTCTTCCCTCTCTTGAGTAGTCCTGCATCCTGTGGCTAATTTATATACAGACATGCAATTGCCTGGCCTCTGGCTTTAATTTGTGGTGACTGAAGGGCCCTAGCTCCCTGTGAACCCTCCTGAGGCCTCTGTTGCAATTACATCACAGTTCAACCTCCCCAACATCTCAGTCTTGCTTCCTGCTCCTCTTCCAGGGCATTGCTCTCCAGACTAGTCCTCAATAAACCTCCAGCATTCAAATCTCTATCATGTGGTTGGCTTCCAGGGAGCCTGAATAAGCCACTATCTGTAAGAATTAATTCAGTTCACCTGTAGACATGTGGACTACTTGGTCCCCTCTATTTCCTTTCTTGTCATGTCACATTTATGATCCAAAAAAAGTGTATGTTCTCTGGAGTCATTTAATTGAAGTTTTTAGTCTTATGCAAATGGACTATAAATATTCATGCAGAATGATATTCAGCTATGGATATTCTGCACCAAAGAGAATTTAAAAAAATGTTTCCATCTTCCACACTACATAGGGAAATTTTTCTCAATAATAGATGATTATGCACAAATGTACAGAATATGAGTGAAATGAGGGGCTCATATATTAAAAACAAAATATGTAATTCTATGTCCTGACAGCCTTCTATAAGTTTTAATAACAGCAATGTCAAAACAAAGCTGCAGGGAATTTGAATTATTGATTATGATAGCCAGAAAGAGATTATCAATTATGAATTGTGAAAATAATATTTCCAACTATGTGATTTTTTTCATTGAATGTCTTATCAATAATTACAACATGTTCTCCCATGAGTGAAGATTAGATAAATTAGCAGCTTTTCAGAAAAGGAGAAAAGTCGTGTATTGGATGTACGCAGTGTTACACATGCTTCAGTCTGAAATATAATCTTAAACAATACATAATTGTTCTAAGGAATTAATGCACCTTCCAAAGTACCAAAACTATTACTAACATGAATCTTTTATCTGAAAGAATCGAGCTAATGAACATTTTTTCCTTCTTGTTCAAATATACATAACTTTTTAATGTTCCTTTGTAAACTTCTGGGAGAAACCTATTACCCTTGTTAATTATTTTAAAATAAAATTGTGGCTTTATTTGTCATTAGAGAAAAACTGCTTAAAAAAAGCAAAAAGAGATCAGGCTCTAATATAGAGATATTACATTTCACTGAGTATAAAATATAATAGCTTTAAGGGATCCATGGAAAAATCTAGTTTCATTGTGGAAACATGGATTATAAGTATATACACATACATATCTATTTTTGTGTGTGGGTGTATGAACATTCGTGTGTGTGTGTGTGTGTGTGTAGTTGTGTGAGGAGTATGTTTGCAGCAAACAATGAATTATTCTATACAAAGGCAGCAGAAAGAAGAGTGCACATATCTTTGTCTAGGATTAAATATTGATTTTCCTAGAAGGTAGTGAATTTGAGAATGAAAAGATATTAAAGTGTAAGTGCTTTCATCAAGTTATCAAATACATTTATTGAACGTATGTCTTTATACAAAACACTTTCCAAATAGCAAAAGAGCTAGATCCTACCCATGAAGAGTTTATATTCTAACAATAACATAAGTGTCCTGATTAATACCGCATTGACTAATTTAATGTTAGCAACATAAATACTTGGGGACAGCTTAATCCGAGCTTTCATCCCACCAGGAAGATATTTGAACAGGACACATGCATTCTTCACTTTCATTTCTAGCAACTGTCAACATTCACAGGAAAACAAGTTGGTTCTCGTGCCTTTAATGATCACATGCAACTACTTGATTCTGTCTTGTTTTTATTTTTTCATTTCCCTCCACCTTCCCTTTCGGTTCTTTCCCTGTCTTCCTTTCCTTTGGTCTCCACCATCCCCATTCCTAACCCTGTTTTTCTTCCTGAAACAGTTACCTCAATAGACATTCATCCTAATATCTGTAGTCAGAAAGAAATTATATAAATTATCCACTTAGTGAGTGCTATAATAGGGTATTAATTTCATAAACTATTGTAAATCTGAGCCTGGAAGGCACCATGTGGATGTTCTGGCCATATCCCTGCAAAGATGACCATACCGGGACTCATACTTAGGTCACCTTCAACTCTTACCCAACCCCCACCAGAACTCCTTATGGTGCCATAGTTTGCACCAAAGTTATATCTAGATGACTATGGCTACCGAATCCCCCCTTGCCTCAGTGTCTTTTCCTTTCAGCATCCATCTAAAACATCATAATACCTTTCAATAATCCTTTATCTCCTTTAAGTATATTTCCATACTATTCTGCCCTTAAAGTTATTATTAATATTTTTTCAACACAGAAGTATACTTTATGCCACATCCAATAACATGGGGGTAAGTCTGCAGGGGAGGTTAGCATTCTTCTACCTCTCCATTGCCATTTCCAAAGCCATTAATTACTCTTCTACCCCTGTGACAGGAAGTCTCCTTCCTCTGCAATTAATACTATATGCATTTGCCACCTCATCTTTTTTCATTGCAATCACTAGCCAGCATCTTAATCTGATGGCATCTTTGGTGTTTATATCTGATGGCATCTTTGGTGTTTTCATTCTACCCCATAATTCTAAGCATTAGCCAGAGTGATTTCATTGTTCATGTTGATAATGAATCCAGTGCCATAGTTCTTTCTGCTCCATGTGATATCCTGAATTCAAGTGAAATTTCATTTCTATTCTACCCTAATCACCAACAAGTCACTCTGTGACTCTGGTTATTATGATAATCAGAAATGCCAAACCCCAATACAGTCATGCACTGCTTACCACCTGGGATAAGTTCTGAGAAATATGGTGTTAGGTGATTTTGTCATTGTGTGGATATCATAGAGGGCACTTACACAAACCTAGATGGTATAGCCTACTACACACTTGGATTAGATAATACAATCTATTGCCCCTTGGCTACAATTATAACACAATGGCAAGTGTTTGTGTATCTAAACATAGAAAAGGTAGAGTAAAATACAGTGTAAAAGATTTTAAAAAATGGTACACCCGTTAGGGTACTTAACCAGGAATGCAGCTTGCAAGACTGGAAGTTGCTCTGGGTGAGACAGTGAGTGAGTGGTGAGTGAATATGAAGGCCTGGGACTACTTTAGACTTTGTAAACACTGTATACTTAGACTACACCAAATATATAAGACAACACAACATTAAATTAAGCATAAGAGAAAATGATACAATCAAGAGACAGAGCAAACACAAGATGTATGAGGCTGCTGTCAGCATAACATGACATACTGTTTTACAGCAGCAAACTTTTTAAAGTAGAAAGAGTATACTGTAATATAATAATCCTATCTAATAAAAGAGAAACATGGTAATTGGCGTACGACCACTACCCTTCCCATTGGCTAATCAGTGAGATATGCAAATTAACTGTCAGCCAAGATGGCGGCTGGCAGCCAGGCAGCTTGAAACTAACATGAAGCTTGCTTGCTTCAGTGACGGAGGAAACCAATGTTTCCCACCTGCCACTGCAGGCCTCTGAGCTGGCAGTTTGAAACATAGTTACAAAAACAGAAGCTAAACAAAACCCCAGAAACCAGCTTTCAGCTAGCCGGGATCTCAGACCTGGAGTTGATACAGAGTTTCGATTGTAGAACCTAAACAAACCAGATACCTGCTTTCAGGAGTGGAGGCCTAAGAGCTGGAGCCTCAGAGCTAAAGCTGGCTCAGAATAAAAAAAGAAAAGAAAAAACGGAGCAGTTGGGAGCTTCAGTCACCCGCCAGCCTGAAAACAGCCCTCAGCCGCTCACCCAGACTGGCCAGGCACCCCAGTGGGGACCCCCACCCTGAAGGGTGTGTGACCAGCTGCAAACAGCCATCATCCCCTCATCCAGGCTGGACAGGCACCCCAGTGGGGACCCCCACCCTGATCCGGGACACCCTTCAGGGCAAACCAGCCAGCCCCCACCCATGCACCAGGCCTCTATTCTATATAGTAAAAGGGTAATATGCCTCCCAGCACTGGGATCAGCGGAGCTGAGAGGCCTCCCAGCACCGGGATCAGCGTGACAGGGGGCAGTGCCCAAACCCCCTGATCGCCCTGCGGCTCTGTGTGTGACAGGGGGTGGGGCCACAACCTCCCTATCGGCCCTGCTCTGTTCCTGACAGGAGAAGGCGCCCCAACCCCCTGATCGGCCCTGCTCTGTGCCTGATAGGGGGGAGCTCCCCAAACCCCTGATCACCCTGCGGCTCTGTGTGTGACAGGGTGCGGTGCCCCAACCCCCTAATCTGCCCTGCTCTGTGTGTGACATGGTAGAGCCATAACCTCCCCATCGGCCCTGCCCTGAGTGTGAGAGTGGCGGCTCCCCAACCCCCTGATCAGCCCTGCTCTGTGGGTGATAGAGGGCAGCGCCCCAACCCCCTGATCCGCCCTGCTCTGTGTGTGACAGGGGGCGGTGCGCCAACTCCCCTATCGGCCCTACTCTGTGAGTGACAGGGGGGAGCTCCTCAACCCCCTGATGGGCCCTGCTCTGTGCGTGACAGGGGGGAGCTCCCCAATCCCCTGATTGACCCTGCTCTGTGCGTGTCAGGGTACGGAGCCCCAACCCCCTGATCAGCCCTGCTCTATGCGTGACAGGGGGCAGCGCCCTAACCTCCTGATTGGCCCTGCTCTGTGCGTGACGGTGTGGCGCCACAACCTCCCCATTGACTCTGCCTTGAGTGTGACAGGGGGCGGTGCCCCAACCCCCCAATCGGCCCTACCCTGAGCGTGACTGAGGGTGGCATCGCAACCTCCCAATCTGCCCTGCTCTGTGCATGACAGGGGGAGGTGCCCCAACTCCCCAATCGGCCCTGCTCTGAGCCCAACCAGGGGCTGCACCTAGGGATTGGGCCTGCCCTCTGCCACCCGGGAGCAAGCCTAAGCCAGCAGGTCGTTATCTCCCAAGGGGTCCCAGACTGTGAGAGGGCACAGGCCGGGCTGAGGGACCATCCCCCCCCCTCCCCTCCCTCCCCGAGTGCACAAATTTTTGTGCACCGGGCCTCTAGTCCTATCTAATAAAAGAGAAAAATGGTAATTGGCGTACGACGATACCCTTTTCATTGGCTAATCAGGGCTATATGCAAATTAACTGCCAACTAAGATTGGCAGTTAACTGCCAACATAGGCGCAATGCTGGGAGGCGAAAGGGGAAGGAGGGAAGAAGCTGCCTGCCGCTGACTGCAATCGGAAACCCAGGCGGCAGCCAAGAGCCAGAGAACCAAGCTGCCTTTGCTCGGAGAAGACAGGCCTCCTTTGCCTGCTTCTGTGATAAGAGAACCTGGCCGCCTTTGCCGGCCCTGGGCCAGTAATGGGAGAAGCTGGGTCGGGCAGAGAAGAGGCGGATGTCTGCCTGGCTTCTCAGATCACTGATCACTAGTGATGGGAGAACACCCAGAGGCGGGGCCAGAGGCCAGGCTGCATAGCTGCCTGGGCACACCATCTGGACCCCAGGGGTGATGCAGCCAGGCCCCAGAAGGAGACCCAGGGCCCGGGGCTGAGTTGCAGCTGTGGTATGCAATCCAGTGCCTTGGCTGAGGAGACCCAGAAGGAGACCCAGGCGCCGGGGCTGTTTTTGCCGATAGGGCACTCAATCCAGTGCCCAGGCTGAGGAGACCCAGGGCCCGGGGCTGCGTCGCAGCTGGGGCACGCCATCCGGTCTGGGGGCGATAAAGCCAGGCCCCAGAAGGAGACCCAGGCACCAGGGCTGTATCGCTGCTGGGGCACGCGATCCAGTACCTGGGCTGAGGAGACCCAGAAGGAGACCCAGGGGCCTCGCAAGAGGAGAGTCTCCATGGTCAGATGGCGTGGTGTCGGGACAGGAATAAAGACCCGAGGTGACTCAGATGCCTGGCCACAGGGTTAGACCAGCCAGCAGGGCCTTTCAGTTGGGACTGGGGTGGGGGTGGGGCGAGGGAGGCAAGCCGGAAATAGAGAACTACAACTCCCAGGAGACTTAGCGGCAAGGGCCTGGGTGCCTGGCTGTGAAATCGGATGGGCTGTAGTTTCGCAAGCCACTTTAAACTAGAGGCTTGCAAGGTTGGAAGTTCTGCGTTGGGAGCCAGGGAGAAATGGAGCTGGAGCAGAGAGAGGGGTCCATGGCAGCTGTGGGCTTTGAGGAGTTCTCAGCACCTCCCAGCTGGGAGCTGGCGCTGCCTCCGCTGAAGGTGGTCACATCCTGGAGAGTGAGCTTGAGACTGAAGTGGAGTTCGGGTCTGGGGGTCTGGGCAGCTCCAGCCTCCAGGAGCAAGACGAAGAGGAGGAGGCAGCCTGAGGCCAGCAAGGGCGGCGCCAACAGGAACTCAATCACAGGAAGTACCAGGCGCTGGATCGGCACTGCAGGGAGATTGAGCAGGCGAAGGAGCGGGTCCTGAACAGGTTCCATCAGATGATATAGAGGATAACATGGAGACTCCAGCAGGAGCGGAGGTTCCTCATGAAGGTGCTAGACTCCTACTGTGACAACTACCGGGCCAGCCAGTTCACCATCTTACTGGAGGACGAGGGCAGCCAGGGCAGAGACGCCCCCAACCCAGGCAACGCTGCGAACGAGCCTCCAGAGAAAGAGGGGCTGTCCCCGCCCAGGAGGACGCCAGCGCCCACAGAAGCCAGCAGCCCGGCCCCTGGCGAGGGGCCCAGCAGTTGGAAGAGGCAGCGAGTGCCATAGGAAGGGCACTGGGCAGGAGTTCCACTGACTCCGGAGCTGGCCCCCATGCAGATAAAGGTGGAGGAAGACTTTGGCTTCTAAGCCCTCGAGGCTCTGGACTTAAGTTGGGTTTCTCGGGGGCCAGACAAGCTGCTGCCCTACCCCACCCTAGCCAGCTCCCCCTTTGACTGACCCCCCAATAAATGGACCCGATGCAAAAAAAAAAAAAGCTTATAGAGGCATGTTTATAGGATCAAGTAGTATAAATATAGATGTAACAGGACAATAAAAAGAGAACCTGGCTATGATGATAACCTGAATGCTGCCTCTGTGTCATTCCTTCTTTGGGAACCCCTGGACCTGCTGGGGCTGGACCCCAACATTCCTCTTCTTGTAAGGACTTCAGTGAGATGGGCTAAGGGTCCCACTGGAACTGCCACAATTTAATGTAATCCCCTCTTTAAAGATCTTATCTCCATATACAGGTACATTCTGAGGTTCTGGGGATTAGGATTTTAACATACATTTTGTTGATTACCCAAATCAGCCCTTAACAACCAGCATGTTTCAGAAAGTAGATTCCTACAGGGTTATTTACCAAACATTCAGAAGTATTTTTAAAAGAGCTAAGTCCCTCGCCCACCGTGTGGGCCCCTCCCAGCGAAGAGCGAAGGCCTGGGTTCCGGGCACCGGAGGAAAACTGGTGCCAGCAGCCAGGGGAAGGGGCCCCCAAGGGGCCCCAGGTTGTGAGAGGGCACAGGGTGGGCTGAGGGACCCACCCGAGTGCACAAATTTTTGTGCACCGGGCCTCTAGTAAATGTATAGTATATACATAAACCAATCACATAGTCATTTATTATCATTATCAAATATCATGTACTGTACATGGTTGTATGTGATATACTTTTATACAATGTGAAATACTTTTATACAATGCAGTACAGTAGATTTGTTTACACCAGCATCACCTTAAACACATAAGTAATGTGTTGAGACATGAAATTCAGATGGCTACGATTTCACTAAGTGTTAGGAATTTTTCAGCTCCATTGTAATTTTATGGGCACCCTCATATGTGAGGTCTGTTGTTAACGGTATTTTACTTTCTGTTTATAACCTTGATGTTTTCAGTTGTTTCATATCCTCAACTTCAACTTTTTTTTTTAACCACACAACCACTATTTCCTTGATGCCACAGTCTTCTCTCAGTTGTGCAGTCCTCTCTTGCTTCACTTTTGTTGCTCTAATGATGTATCCCTCATCAACACAATGAACTGTGTTGCATTCCTGCCTTTGTTTCATCCTCCCAGCAAAACTACAACCCTGGGCCCTTGCTGCTGTCTTCCTGAGGCTAAGGGAGTTTGTTGAATAAAACTACCTAGTCCTACAGTCACCATTCCACTTAAGATCCTCACCTCTCTCTCCTGCTCTATTAGTATGGCATCATAAATTATCTCCATGCATTCATTCTCTTCCACCTTAAATTCATCCTTTCTACCCCATTCAGAATAACCTATGTGAGATGTGAATCCTTGCATTCATCTGCTTACCACCCTTTAATTACTTGCCTATATAAGGAATTGCTAAATCCTATCATAGTTTTATGGCCCCATATAGGAAGATCCTCCACCATCTCAAGTCTTCCCACTCCCTTACTTGTCTTTTATTCTCTGATCATGAGAAAGTGTCTGTTTCTTCTGCTTATGCCATTTGTTTTACATTTTTATTTTTTTATACAGATTGTGCTTTTGCCTGGCATACCTATCCATCTTTCTTTCTCCTGGTAATTTTACTGATTATTCAAGACTTAATGTAGGCATTATATTTCTCTGGGAGGCTTTCCAGGATCCCCAGGTTGAACTAAGTGTCCCCTATTTTTGCTACACTAACCCTCAATGAAAACCTCCTTGAGTCACCTATTGAATTTATTATCTGAGAAAATTGCTCCCATCATACTCTGATTCCAGGAGGCAGGGGCTGTGTTCTTTTCCGTTAACTCCTCAATATCCTTGTATTGTTTTGCCGAAGGATACTGAAATTGTTCAAATGACCGCTAAGGCTCTGAGTAATCCATGTCATCTTTCTTCATCAGGCCTTTGCAGATGTTGTTCTTCTGTCTAGAATGGCTTCTCATAGTCCGCCCCTCCACTTGCTTCTGCTCAAACACTGACACACACATTCTTTCTCCTTGTTATCTTAAACTCATCCTTCTACTTTCACTTTAAATACCAATTCATCAGGGAAAGCTTCCCTGGCCCTAAAATTAGATTAGATTGATGCTCTCATTTATATTCCCTAGATTTCCCTTTTTACTGCTTTTTTTCATGATAGATTGTAATTATACATTTTTCTGATTATTTGATTAATGCCTCTCTTTCCCCAGGAGGATTTAACTCTGTTGGTAAGGATTGTGTTTACCCTTCTTTACCTTTTACCCCCTAATGCTTTGCACAATGCCTGGCACTTAGAACATATTCAGTAAATAAACAGGTGGAATAAGCTCACAATTGACTAAATTGCTTTTACAGTGACACCAGTGCTTGACTCAATACTTCATGTATAACAGACTTTAAACTATGCTTTTGAACTGAAATGAATGTTGCAAAAGACTGACATTTGTGAGATATTTAACAGTGAAAACTGAAACCACTAGGAAACAAAAATGTCACATTTCTATTTCAATTTTCAATTGCCTTTTTTATCGGCAACAAGGCGTATTTAGTTTATTCAGTATTTGAGAGCTGTCAATCAGATAGACTAGGTTTAGATTTCTACACATGTATGAAAAATCCATAGTCTTCCTTTTGCTTAGCAGGAGCTCCTCTGTTAAGTCTTGGTTGGAATGCTGATCTGTTACACCTGAGTAAATCAACTTTACCCACGTGGGTTCTCTTCCTGTGTAGAACCTGTCTTTGTTATCTCACTTGAGTACTTTCAATTAGTTGTTGACATGCCTGTCTTCTGTGCTGAAATGTGGGCTGTTTGGGGACGTGACTTCGTTATTTCAATCTTCATATTCTCAGTATCTACCGTGGTGGCTGGCACAAATAGGTTTTTAGCTAAATTTGTTAAATGAATAAATGATTCAAGTAATGGGTATCTCAGGATCACTAAATGCTTTTCATAGAGGAAAATATAAATAATGGCTTAGCATATAATTACTTCATCTGAAAAAAGCCCTTTTTTCACAAGTAAGCAAAACTATTAATATATTTGTTGAATTTTCTTTCTGCTTAATATTTTTTATGCATCCTACTTATGTATTCATGTAGTCTGGTTCAGTGTGCTATCTTCTCTTATGGGAAGATTTTACTGATTTTGAATAAAACCCCAAGTATAAAATTGAATATTAGGACAATTTAGTACAGTGATGGCGAACCTTTTGAACTCGGCGTGTCAGCATTTTGAAAAATCCTAACTTAACTCTGGTGCTGTGTCACATATAGAAATTTTTTGATGTTTGTAACCATAGTAAAACAAAGACTTATATTTTTGATATTTATTTTATATATTTAAATGGCATTTAACAAAGAAAAATCAACCAAAAAAATGAGTTCGTGTGTCACCTCTGACACGCGTGTCATAGGTTCGCCATCACTGATTTAGTATAATTAAGAATGTTTGATCCTAATTATATTATCAGAATAAGAGTAATTGTTCTTCATATAGCAACTTACATTGAAGTCTTCAAATACTTAAATAGAGGAAAAGAGTTCTAAGTTTTATAATCTAATTCTTTAAGTGTTTATTTTGTTCAACATACTCTACTGCTAATTATGGTATAGTAAAACATAATGAAATTAACAATAAACAATCATATATCTTCCATCAAAAATCTTATTGGTACTCTAAAGACATTTTACTTATTTTATAGTGTGTGTGAGCAAGTACATGTGTATACATAATTATATACACTTCTTCCCCAGGTTGGACTGATTACTGCCTGCCAGTGGATCTGAACTTGTTTTTTTTGTTGTGTGTGTTTCTTTAAATGTAGTACTAAGTAGACCTGGTTTATTGTACTACCTAATGTACTAATGTACTACATACTGTGTGATGTTCTGGGACACATGATATAGCAGGATTTTTAACTTGAGTCCAGGTTTTAGAGCTTACTCAAAGCTCCTGATATCGGCCACACAATGTATTTTTGACACTGACTTCCCTTAGAGAGGGATGGTTTTAGAATAAAAATTTTAACAGTTCTGAACCCCAGTTCACATGACCAGCTCTTGTTACCCTTCCACTGGATAGGTACAAAGATTCCAATACAGATCCCAATTCTGAGATCTCTTTGATTTAGCTAGCCTGCTTATACATTCCATTAACAGAATGATGTGGTTTTACTCAAGTAAATTATTATTGATTAAGAAATTTGGAAGGAAGGTAGGGGAGGGTGGGGGTTAGGGGGAGAGATCAACCAAAGGACTTATATGCAAGTATATAGGCCTAACCAATGGAAACGGACAACGGGGGGGGGGGGGAGGTGAGGGCATGAGTGGGGGGTAGGAGATAATGTGGGGATAAGGACACATATGTAATATCTTAATCAATAAAAAATATATTAAAAAAAATTTCAGAATTATGCCCTTTAAAAGAGACAGGCCGGGAGAGGAGATGGGAACGGGTTGGAGGGGTCAGTGGGGGAGGGGGAGGGGAATATCTGTTATATTTTCAACAATAAAGATACATTTTTAAAAAGAGACATTGAAAATACATTAACTGGTTTTATTTTTGTATTAATTTTAATTTGTGTGTGTGTGTGTGTGTGTGTGTGTGTGTGTGTGTGTGTGTGTGTGTGTGAATCTCAGCTACTTGGCTCAGTCTGATAAGTGAATGGGATGCTAATAAGCAAAAAAAGTCTATCAGTTGGTAGGGATGGTAGCACACAAAGCACAAAACACTAAGAAAGCACTGAATGAACAATATACGACACCCTACAAGCCCGTTAGAGAGGAAAACTTCCCCAGACTGAAGGGTTAACTCTCTTTTCCTCTGGTGTAGGCTTGTAAAGGGCAGCGGTTAGGACATGCTAACAATGTTAGAGCGCCGCCTAATAACAATACTAATAAAACCCCGCCAAAGTGAAAAGGGTGAAAATAACATCTCTCAATAGTATTTACTTCTCTGTACCAGTCGTGGAGGCTAACTTGTAACGATAGAAGAAAAGTGTAAGCAAACCAAACCAAAACGTGGCTTACCATTTCTCCATTAGTTAGGTTCAATTCCAACAAACCAAAAGATTTAAAGAGAGAACATGAAAAGATCGCTTATGAAGCTATTTCCATTCTCCACTGGTTCACATTTTCATGTGTTGGGACCTGTCACATTATGTCCTAATGCAAAGGCATTTTTGAGAGCATGGACTAGCACCAGCAGAAATAAAGCAGTGGCTCAAATAGGCCGATTCACACTGCACTTTCTAACGCAGGAATGAACTTCACATGTGAATTTTTGCTCCACCTGGGCCAAATGTCATTCCAAAAAGCAGCCTCATTTGAACCTCTGTGGCGGACTTAATATGCTCTGGTTGTCAGTGACCATGGCAGGGCCGAGGCTGAGCACTGGCCGATGTCAAAATGTGTTTTCCAGCCCTGTGTCAGTCCTTTAGCACGGAAACATTTGTAATTTCTGAACAATTCCCATAAAACTTAGGGGTTGCTGACCTGAACTAAACTCCCCATGGCTAGCAATGTCATTCTCTTTCTCGTTTCACTTTCCAGGTTGATAAAAATCAATACTTTCAGAGAATTCTGACTTTCCTAACAGCGTGCAGGTACATGTGAAATGTGAGGAGCAGACAGAGGGACAGGAGCTGCTATTTTTATCTTCCAGAGCAATTTCCTGCATTCATCCAAGCAGGGGATAATGCTAGAGATGTTATAAGAAGCAATTATTTTGAAATCAGTTTTGAATTTTTTGAAAGAGTATAATTTTTGAATGTTATTAATATCTATTTTTAATAATTATTAAAATCTTTGAGCCTAATGCCCATATGTTTGTTTTTGCTAATTTATTCATAAAGAAAATAAAGTTTATAGCTATTGAATGCTTGAACATTTTTTTTAAAATCTAAAAAGTGCATAGAACTATGACCACCCCCCTTCCCCAACGTGGTTTTACTATGCATTCCCTACTCCCAACCCCTCACCAGCCCCCCCCACCCCACCCCCCCAAAAAAAGGAGAACTAGGTTTGCAAAGGGCTCTCTCCATTTTTTCCTACTGGAAGAAGCTCTTCATGGTGTATAGCTTTCTTAAAATTAATGTAATGAGACATTCTGAAAATGGTTAAATTTCTTATTATCTGGACTGGCAAAAGATAATTCAACTTCTTTCATGTGATAAGTCTACTTCTGTGTATGCTCTGAGCCAAGAGTTGGCAAACATATTCTGTAAGGGGCCACATAGCAAATATTTTAGGTTTTGTGGGTCCTATGTTCTATGTTGTTAACTACTCAACTTTTGTCATAGTGTAAAAGTGGCCACAGATAACATATAAATAAATGAGTGAGACTGTACTCTGATAAAAATTTATCTACAAAATTTTGTGCTGAACCAGTTTGGCTCATAGGCCATAGTTCCATAGTTTTCCAAGCCTTCCCCTAACCAGTTTGGCTCAGTGGATAAAGTGTCGGCCTGCAGACTGAAGGGTCCCTGGTTCATTTCTAATCAAGGGCACATACCTGGGTTGCAGGCTCAATCCCTAATAAAGGTTGTGCAGGAGGCAGCTGATCAATTATTCTCTCATTATTAATGTTTCTACCTCTCTCTCCCTCTCCCTTCCTCTCTGAAATTAAAAAAATATATATATTAAAAACATAGTTTGCCAATCCCTGCTCAAAACTAATGATTCTTAAACTTTAGTTCACATCAGAATCACTGAGAGGTTGGTCCAGACATAAGCAATTCAGGTGATTTTGATGAGCCTCAAAGTAGACATTATTGCTCCAGTACATATTATTTCTGATGATTTCATTACATACTTCATGTAAGGGGGACTCAATTGCCCTCATGTTTCCTGATACCTAGGAAATGTTCCTATATATCTACAGCAGCCTGTTTCCTTGATACTATTTCACATACAGGGGATCTTGAATATCATGGTATAAACCTTTCAGCAAAAATAGTGTCAGGATACATACCCAACTGTCATAATGAACAAATTCATGTAAGTGATAGTTGAGAAATGACCTTGTCAAGTCTATAATACTGCTGCCCAGGCACTGGATAGCAGCACTACTCTGGTGGTCAGGGGATCTAAAATTAATAATACCACAATGGTTAAATTTTATCAAATACTTATTATGTTCACAAATTCACTCATATATTTATATCTATTAATCTATTTGATTCTTATATCAACCTTCTGTAGGTGATATTACCACCTCCCTCCCTTTTTTTTCTTACTCAACACTCACTACAGAAGTTAAACTCTGAACCTCTATTCTATACTTTCTTCATTTTTTTTTTTTTGTTAATCCTCACCCAAGGATATTTTGGATATTGTTCCATTGATTTTTAGGGAGAGTGGAAGAGAGAGGGAAAGACAGAGAGAAACATCAATGTGAGAGAAACACATCGATTGGTTGCCTCCTGCATGAACCCTGACCAGGTCCCGGAGTAGGGAAGAGCCTGAAACCAACTTTTGATATGCATTTCCCTAATCGCTGGGGTCCAACCCCAGCAGGTCCAGGGGTCCCCAAAGGTGTGGACGGAGTCGGCGAAGAAGGAATGACACGGAGACAGCGTTCAGTTGATCAGCAGCCTAGCCAGGATCTCTTGACCGGAATAGAACCCAGACCCTTTGGTCTGCAGGCCAAAGCTCTATCCATTGAGCAAAACTGTCTATGGCTATACTTTTTTTCTTATTAGGCAAAAAGAATGCAGAAAAAATAATTAATGTAATTCAGAGAAAAATAAGAAAATATTACTAAATCTGGGTGATATTCAGTAGTTGACTTAAAATAAATATTTTAAAAAGACATCTGATGATAATAGCAAAAGGGAGGCCAAAGGGGTGTTTGGCTTGTTGGCAATTTCCATATCATAATGTCCTGAAGTAGAACACTTCAGAAAATACATATTTTTAAAAAATCCAAGTAGAGGAGAATCAACCCCAGGATGTGATGTGGGGGAAAAAGAGATGAAAAAAAGAAAAAAAGAAAAAGCTTGACATTAAGCAGATTCAGAGTGTTTATACTTAATGTGATGAAAAAAAATCAAGGATGTTAGTTCTACAATGACTGTGCTTTAATTGGATTCTTTTAATAGTGTGACTAGAGATTTCTAAATAAACCAATGCGAGATTCTTGAGAATCTAGGGAACTGCCTGTGTATAAAGCTGGAGGTAATGATTCTATTCTGCATCAGTGTGCACATGAAAGGCTATGAGACTACAGAGGCCTGTGCAACGCTTATACTCAGAAGGGCAGGTGGAAAGCAAGTATTTGCACAACAGAAGACAACATAGTAAATCCAAGAGGACACCTAAGTTCTAGGCCCAGTTCTGGGAGGTATTTGGTATACGAACTGAGCTCTGTAAGTTTATGTACCACATTTGTCGTCTTTACTGTTATATTGCCACTGTGCCTGGCACTGGTTGACAACAAGAACCGGAATTATACCACATTGGGAAAATGTTCATGAGTTTTTTAAAATGCATGTAATATAAACTTTAACATTTATAAAGACATCACTGAAATATGTTTCCATCTTGTGTACTGGAATTAAATGCCCATTCCTCCCACCACCTTACTTCTGGCATCATTACACTGCTGTTTGTGATCATGAGTTTCAGTTTTATATCCCACATTTGAGTGAAAGCATATGGTTCTTAACTTTTTCTGACTGACTTATTTCACTTACATGATGTTCTCAAGGTCCATTCATGTTGCAAAAAGCAGTGTTTCATTTTTTTCGTATGGCTGAGTAGTATTCCATTGTGTGTGCGTACCACATCTTCTTTATCCAGTCCTCTATCACAGGACACTTTGGTTGTTTCCATGTCTTGGCCACCATGGATAATGTTTCAGTGAATATAGGGGTGCATATATCTTGGTGAATACATGATTTTGAGTTTTTTGAGTATATACCCAGGAGAGGGATTGATGGGTCCTATGGTAGATCTATTCTTAGACTTTTGAGGAATTGCCAGACTGCTTTCCATAGTGATTGCTCCAGTCTAGATTCCCACCAGCAGTGAATGAGAGTTCTTTTTTTTCCACAACCTCTCCAACACTTGCTGATAACAGCCACTCTAAAAGGTGTGAGGTGGTATCTCATTGTACTTTTGATATGCATTTCCCTAATTGCTAGTGAGGCTGAACATTTTTTCATCTATCTATTGGCTCTTCATATGTTTCACAGTTTGTTCTCATGTATAAAAATTTATTCAAAATGGATCAAAGATCTCAATACAAGATTCAAAACAATAAGTTGCATAGAAGAAAATATACGTACTAAACTTATTGGTCATAGAGAACATTTTATGAACTTGATCCCAAAGGCAAGGGAAGTAAAGGCAAAAATAAATGAGTGGGACTTTATAAAACTAAAAAGCTTCTGCACAGCAAAATAAACTTACACTAAAACAAAGAAGCAGCCAACCAGATGGGAGACGGTACTTGCAAACGGTAGCTCTGACAATGACTTAATTTCCAAACTATATAAAGAACTCATAAAACTCAACACCAAACAAACAAGTTACCCAATCAAAAGTGGGCAGCAGACCTGAAAATACGCCTCTCCTAATAAGTGTTCCCTAATGCTACATCTTCACTCTGAACTGAGTCTCATTAGGTAGAAATGACAAGAATGCGTTTCCTTGTCATGGAACATGTCTCACCAAAAGTCCGTTTATTCTCTTCACTGATACAATTCCCAAGACTCCCCAAAGGGACAACTCTGGGAAAAACTAGGACACTCACTATATGCACATGGAGCCAACCTCCAAGTTCATTTTTTTATACATACTAATATGCATGTGCCTGTATGTGAGTTCTGTTGTAAACAACAGTGGAATGAGCTCTAGAATAGAGTGAAAATATATGTGAATCTTCCTTTTTAAAAAAAAATAAACAGTAGAATATGCCCCACTTTAACTTCCCCTGTTTTTTTTCTCTCAATAATACATCCCAAGGATCATTTAGACAGGATACAGAAATAATTGCTCGGTATAGCATAGGGTGAATATACAATAGTTTATTCAAAATTCTGGGTTTACAAATAGTGGCCTGACAGTCTTTAACACACATTTTTTTACATTGTTGCCAGTGTGTGTTTTAAATAGATCCCTGAAAGTAGAATTGCAGAGACAGAAGGTGAAATGCATATATTTATTTTGCTAGGTATTACCAAGCCAGATGTATTCACAATCTCACTGAAAAAATATGCTGTCAAACTTTTAATTTTCTAAACCTGATAGTAGAAAAATTATTATTTCAATGTAGTTTTAGTTTGCAATTCTCTCGTTATATGAAGGCTGAACATTGTTTCTTATTATTTCTTGAGGTTAAGGTCTATTTGCATTTTGTTTTCTGTGAGCTATTTCTATAATGTTGTTAGCTTGTGTCTTTTCTGTTTTTAGAACTCCATATATGAGGGATGTCAACTCTTTCTCATTATTTCCCAGTTCTTTTCTTTATTTTATTTTATTTTATTTTATTTTATTTTGCTTTGTTTATGTGTTTTTGCCATACAAGAGATTTTTCTTTTAAATTTTTATGTCATTAAAATTGACATTTTATCTTATTGATTTTGGATTTTGTGTCATGGTTTGTAAAATTTGCCCAACTTATATTATAAGGAAATCATCATTATATATATATATATATATATATATATATATATATATATATATATTTACTACCTATATAATTGTACTTATTTACATTCAATTCTCTGATACAATTATAATTTGTAAATTGTAATTAATTCAATTGTACTGGCTTTTTCCTACAAGGATATCCAGTTATAGCAATACTACCTATTTTTTTAAAAAATATATTTTATTGACTTTTTACAGAGAGGAAGGAAGAGGGATAGAGAGTTAGAAACATTGATGAGAGAGAAACATCAATCAGCTGCCTCCTGCACACCCCCTACTGGGGATGTGCCCGCAACCAAGAATCGAACCTGGGACCCTTCAGTCCGCAGGCTGACGCTCTATTCACTGAGCCAAACCGGCTAGGGCTCAATACTACCTATTAAAAAGAATAATTTTACACAGATAGTTGAGATGCTACCATTATTGTATCCTGAACTTCATACACAATTAGACAATTTCTGGATTTTCCATTATGATCTATCCAGTCCTTTAAAAAAGATCTTCAGACTTTATAATATGTGCAGTGTTTAGTAGGACTATTCCCCTATCAGTTCAGTGATTCCCTCAACACCCCCAGTGGTTTCCTTGGTTATTTTTGCTTGTTTTTTTTTTCTTCCAAATAAATTTTATAATTAATTTAGATCCAAAAAGATAAGGCATTAAGAAAAAAACTGATTAAATTAGAATTCTATTAGCTTAAAAATTAGCACAAGGTAAACGAGTATTTTTTTGATGTTTATTCAGTCTTCCCATCAAAAATATAATTTTTTTTCATTTATTAAAATCTACATATATGTATTTCAGGAGTGTTTTATGGTTATATAATTACGAGAGGCCCTATGCACAAAATTCATGAAAGAGTAGGCCTTCCTTCCACCAGCTTCCCTCTGGCACCCGGGACCCAGGCTTGTTTCCCTCCAGCAGCCGGCAAGCACCAGGGACCTGGGCTTCCCTCTGGCCCCAGCTTTTTTATAGATACATTTTGGACATTTCTCCTTAAGTTTATCTAAATGACTTATTTTTGTTTATTATTTTAAGTGACATCTTCTATAATGTCTCCTAATCGGCTTTTGTTTGTGTATATGAATGCTGTGCATTTTTGAATGTTAATTTATTAGCTATACATAAACATATACAAATAAATGCTGATAAATGATAAATGATAGATTGATGGATGATAAATAGATGATAGACTCATCATCCATAAGAAGTGGTATTTCTGCTTTCTTTCCAATTCTTACACTTCTGTTTGCTTTCTGTTTTCTCATTACATTGACTAACATTCCAGAACTATTTCAAATAGTTCTGGGTATCCCGTTAGTGAGAAGGATGTTAGTGTTTTGTTGTTAAGTAAGATTCTGGCTCTTAGGTTGAGGCACACACTTTTTGTTATACAGTTCATTTCACTGGGGTGATGACCATCAGTTCCTATTTTTAAGAATTTTTAACATGAATGAATGTTGTATTTTGCAAAATATCTTTTTTTTTTACTTAAATGCACTTTTTTTCCTAGAAATATTTCCCAACTTAGCCTCCAGAATGTATTTTGTTTCTCTTCCTGCCACCTTTGTTTTTCTTCCTTATAGTCCTAAAGTTATAGTTCTAAAGTATTTTTTAAAAATATTTTTTGTTGATTTCAGAGAAGGGAGAGGAAGAGAGATTGAAACATCAAATATGACAGAGAATCATTGATGGGCTGCATCCTGCACACTCCCTACTGGGAATCAAGCATGTCACCAGGGCATGTGCCCTGACTGGAAATCAAAGTGTGACCTCCTTGTTCATAGGTCAATGCTCAACCCACACTGGCTGGGCCCACAGTCCTAAAGTATTTGATTTCCAAAGTATGAATGGCTCAGGGGTCATTCCCCTATTATCTTACCTATCTGTACTTACTCTTTACATGATCTTATCCAGGCTTCTGACTTTACATAGAATATATACACTGATAATTGCCAAATTCATCTCGGGCAGGCTTAGATGAATACATCTTTCTGCTTACACACCTTCTTCCCTTGGATATCTAATAGCTATCTTCAACTGGACTGAATTTTTGACTTTTCCTACCTCAAAACTGCTTCTCATCCAGGTATCCTCCTCTCAATTATCTAAATTTTTACAAACATTTATATGGGACATCCTATGCACCTGACATTTTTCTAAGTGATTAATTCACTTAATACTCATAATAACTCTGTAAGGTAGGAATTATTATGCCCATTTTATCAAAGGAAATATTGAGGCATGGAGAAAATAAATGGCTCATCTATTATTTTAGTTACTAGGTAAAGCTCTAAGGTAAAATCTGGGCAGCTAGGGGCAGTTAGACGCACAATGTATGCTCTTTACCATCACACAATGAGCTCTTCTGCTTGCCCAGGCCAATTAATTGGAGTTATTCTTGTCTTTTCTATTTTCTTTAAATCCCACATGTAATATTGTACAAATCCTAATAACTCTTCCATCAAAATATATCCAGAATCTGAATATTCTTCCCCTAACCCATGCTTAGCAGTTTGGTTTAAACTACCATAATTTCTCACCTATATTATTTAAATGGGCTACAAACTAGTTTCATGCCTTCACACTTTCTGCTTTTACAATGTATTCTCCACACATTTCATTTAAAACATACATGGGACTACATAAGATCTCATCTGTCCTCCATTCAAAACCCGTTATAGTCTTCACAAATCACTTAGTAAAAGAGCATTTCTACAGACTTAAAGGCTTCTATAAGGCCCAGCCTTATTAACTTTGTCACTTCCTCTACATCCATCACACTGGTATTCTTTTTTTTTTTAACCTACTTTTTAATTTAAAAGCATACACATATAAATCTAATTTTACAAGATTACATGTATGTATATATCAAATATATCAAACATACTTAAATGCTGGCCCTTGACAAGGGCTGGAGAGGGGAAAGAGTTCAGGCATTAGGATTAGAAGGCAAAAGGGAAAAAAAAAGTGAAAAGAAATAAAAAATAGAAGGCCTTGCATGGGCCAATGAGAGTGTGCTGTGTGCCACACTGACCTACCTATGGTGCCTTAAATACACCTAACACACTCTCTACTCAGAAATTTTGCAGTTGCTGTTCCCTCTGCCCAAGACATCTTTTTCTTAGAAATGTTCATTTTTATATTTTTGATCTATTTCCTTTAATAATTCTATATTTGTTGTCACCTTCTGAAGAATCCTTATTAAATGTCTTTTTATAAAATAGAAATTATCCTAACCTGCCTTTTTTATAGCATTTCATTATCTGAAATATGATATATGTGTATTTGCTTTGTTATTGTTTATTTTCAAAATACGCCAATTAGATACTTTAATTGTTTTGATGTTTGCCGGGAGCCGGTCCATGCTTGCTGTTTCAAGGGACCTGGCATATATGGCATACTGTTCTTGGCACTATGTGTTTTAACCAAGGTCTCTGAGAAAGGTGGTTTCCCCAGGTAGGGATTTTCCCCTGAAGTTAGGGAGGGAATAAAACCCCTCAACTAAGTGCCAGGCGGGTAATTAATCCCTTTAACTACGAACAATCATGCTTAAACTACATAATCTTTTCTCCCTGGAATGGAGATAAGAAACGCCCTAACCTTTGTAATAGAGATTGATAGGATTGAATCAACTGGTATAAATACAGTTGTAACAAGACAGAAACACTCAGAACTCAGGAGACAGAATTCAGAAGACAGAACCTACACGGAGCCTAGAGACAGAAGAACTTCGCTGGCGAGAGCATGCCAGAGGATCCTGGACCGGGACTGGCCTCGGAGCCTAGAGACAGAGCCTAGCGGGAGAACATGGCAAGGGATCCTGGACTGAACCTGACTACAGAGATTGGCAGGAGAACCTGACTGGAACCTGGACACTGAACCTGACTGGAGAGCCTGGACAGAACCTGGCTGGAGAACCTAGCGAGGGAACATGGCTACAGAACCTCGCTGGAGATCCGAAGCAGAGCCTCTCTGGAGATCAAGACCAGAACTTGGCTGGAGATCCTGGCTAGGCTGCTGATCAACTGAACGCTGTCTCCGTGTCATTCCTTCTTCGCCGACTCCGTCCACACCTTTGGGAACCCCTGGACCTGCTGGGGTTGGACCCCGGCAGATGTTGGACCTCCATTATTGGTCAAAGAATAAGTGCTCAGTAATTATTAGCTGAAGGAATAAATAATATGCATGATTCCTTTAGTTCTTCTGACAGAGCATTGTGTGGTGCTCATATATTATGGAGCACCATTTAGGAGACTGAGTTAAATATTAGACAATGGTGTTTTATTTAAACTTGATGGAAAACTCACCAATTTCTATTTTTGCTTTGATTGTTGATTAGCTAAATTATGGCATTGACTTAAGTCAGTTTTATTCTGCGTAAATTTACTTGTGTCCAAACTGCATCTAGAATATATTTCTTTATCTTTATCCAAACTCAACCAGACTCTGTGTGTTATACAGAATAAATACCCCTTAAATATTGGTCTACTCCCCCCCCCCCTTATCTTTAACAAAGGTTGGCTAATAGATTTGAACTTTTAAACAAACCAATGGATTAATTTGAGGCTAAGAAGAAGTAGTGTATTGAAATGGTTTAGGTGGCTTAATCAGGGCTTAATAGAGTGTCTTTAATAAGTAATGATTGCCTAAGGCCAGAAACAGTGAGCGACAGCATGATTGACAGGCATTTTTTAACTTTGACTTAGAAGGTAAGTTTTTGAGAGAACATATTGTATACTAAAGGTCCAATGCACAATTAAATCGTGCGGGTTGGGTCCCTAAGCCTAGCCTCCTGTGATCAGGGCCATCTTCTGCCCATTAACCAGTCCCCAGGCCAAACGCTGCCTCTGCCGCTGGGCTGTCAGGCCATTGGGATCACCAGCTCATCCCCAGCTGCTCTGGGGCTCAGGCCTGTGGGAAAGTGGGCACTGAAGACTTCACCTCCATGTGTGTGGGCTGGGCCACTGATGGAATGGGCTGCCTGCTCAGGCCGCTCACGCAGGGCCCAGCCATTGCTGCTGCTGGAGGCTGCACTGGGTCTTGAGGTGCTGCCAGAGGCTGCAGGGTACACCCATGACCTACCTGCCCCAGCGTGAGCGGCTCTAAGCGGGCAGCAAGTTCCATCAGCAGCCAGTCCGGCACACGCGCATGGAGGTGAAGTTGCCAGAGCCCGCTTTCCCACTGGCCTAAGCCCCCGAGCCACTGGGGATGAGCTGGTGATCCCAATGGCTTGACAGCCAGTCTGATCCTCCTACCACCCACCCCAATTCCCCTGTTCACCATTGCTGATCCATCAGAGCCTGCAGGCCAGGGTGGGGGCACCAAGAGGTCAGCAGTTCAGCCCGCTCACCAGTTGCCAGTCCCGACCTGCCCCCTGCCCCCCACCCCCTTGCAGGCAGGGGGAGGGACTGAGAAGTAGTCAATGCCACCTCATGACGACCTGTTGTTTGATCATTCTGGTCGTGAGGGACACTGTATATATATATATTAGATATTCCATATATATTTGTTTTTGCATGAATTATTATTTAATGAATTATTCTATGAATGCTAATGAAAACTTATTTGTATCCAGAGCATGAATCACATGCCTCTGTTTCCTAGGCAACTTTTCCTTTATAAGAGTAAAATATCATTAATCCCTATAATATTGCTAAAAAATCTTTCTGTGTCACCCAAATGTCACCTGTTTATATATCATAAAATAGAGTTCTGCAAGTTATCTTATGAAAAATAAAGCATCTTTTTTTAGCTGTATACACTTCTAGTGCAAAATAAAAATAATTTTATTTCTCTTGGAGTTAACAGGTGTTATAATTCTCCTCAAAATAATATATAAAGCACTGCTAAAATCCACTAGGTCAGTGTGAGTTCTTTTTGAACTCAGTAGAAGTTCACTTGTTATTTTCCTTACTGATAAAAATTGTACTGCTGACAGGAATGAGGAGAGATATAGGTGAAGAATTCATAGTGCCTAATTTTTAAATGAAAGTTTTTCAATGGGTTGTCTCATTCTCAAAACAATAACATAATATACCAAAGAATACAGGTACATGTTCAGTATATTTCCACTGGCCTCTAGGACAGTGATTTGAAGTAGCAAGTGAAAAGTATTGTATGTTTCTGTATATAAGACACACCCCACTTTTTTTAACCCAAAATTAAGAAATCAATATTTTAAACATAAAACAGAACCCATTTTTATTTAGTAATTTGGTAATGTTTACATACCAGTACTATGATATTATGCAGCATATCACTTTATTCAGCTTCTGTTGCATCACTGCTCTCTTTTTCATCACTATTAGTTCCAGACATATCAATTTCTTCAGCTTCTATTGTATCACTGCTCTCTTCTGAGTCACTGTCTATATATGTGAGATCATCCTCATAAACTGGTGGTGTTTTCTGAGCTAACTTTGTTCATGTTCCCATGGCCAACCCTTCTATCCTCATGAAAATGAAGCACCATTTCCCTTTCCTGTAAAATCAACAATGTTCATTCTGCTTGCAAACATTCTTGCCTGACATTGAGTAAGTTTGGCTGACACACATAAGCCACTCTGGTGCTGCTCCGTAATCCAAGTCTTAAGCCTCTGCTCCAGGTTTGCTCATTTTGCTGTTTTTTTTTTTTTCTTCTTAAAGCTTTCTTCTTTTTGGCATCCTAAGGAATTGTTCTTCCTGTTTTCTCCATTGTCTGATCAGACACTCAGTGGGAGGAGGTTCAAATTGTCTTTCCGCAGCTCTATTTCCATGCTCTTTTGCAAAGCTGATTACATTCAGTTTGAATTTTGCGGAGTAAGACAATCACTTACCAGTATTTAGTATCTTTTTATTTTTTGACATCTTTATGGGCTCTGAATTCTCTGGTCCCTGTTGCATCGGCTACTCTCCACCTCCACCTCCAATTAGGATATCAGCTGACTTCAGTAACAATAATGCTTGTGATTGTAGAAAGTCTATTTGACAAGGTATGGGCAGTTAGGCACCCTCCCAGCTCCCTTCTCAGCTAACTTCCATGTATAAGATGCCCCTTGATTTTCAGTCTAAGGATTTTAGAAAAAAATAGCATCTTATACATGGAAAAATACGGTACTCAATTTCAAAGCATTTACTAAAATTCAACATGAAGTTAGCTTTTGAGTGTGTGTTGTGATTATTTTTTTCCCAAGTTCTCAGTCTAATTCTTGTTTTGGATGATTTTTTAATAAATTCCATTTAACTAAATGTAGCCATTGTTACAGACTTTGTTTCTATAGTCTCTATGGGTTTACTTGTTTTTACCTCAAAAAACAAATGAATCATTCATATTAGCCAATGAATGCTTAAACAATCTGTTAGTAATTATATATTTTTTTATCATTTTTTCTTTTTATCAGAGTACATCAATCCATCAAATCTGTCAGCCAAGCTACTAGGAATATGATATAAAGATTGTCATCTCTAAATAAAAAAACTTCCTGAGTGTGGTGGAGTTTGGCAGTTAGCATGTTGTAATGCAGGTCTGATTTTGAAGATTTGTGATAAGTAGAAGGCATTTGAATTTAGCCATATTTGGTAGCACTGGATTCAAATCCTAGCTTTGTTATTTATTCCATGGCTTCTCTAAGTCTCAGTTTCTTCATTTATAAAGTGGAGACAAAAGTAGCTACTTTGCAGAAGTGTTAGTTATAGTGGAAATTTCACTGTAACACAGACTTGAGCCCCCAATGATCCAGAAATGTGGTTTTAAAGGAATTTTCCTCCATTTAGGGTAGCCAAGTTTGGATTTTCAATGGTTCCAATAATAGACCTCTTTCAGTTTGTGTTTCCTTCCCTGATATTAAGGTCCTTTAAAAAAATTATCTTTGCCTAACCAGTTTGGCTGAGTGGATAGAGCGTCGGCCTGCAGACTGAAGGGCTCCAGGTTTGATTCTGGTCAAGGACATGTACCTTAGTTGCAGGCACATCCCCAGTGGCGGGTATGCAGGAGGCAGCTGATCTATGTTTCTCTCTCATTGATGTTTCTAACTCTCTATCCCTCTCTCTTCCTCTCTGTAAAAAATTAATAAAATATATTAAAAAAGAAAATAAAATAATTATCTTTATTGTTGAAAGTACTACAGATGTCCCCTTCATGATTTCCCCCCCCCCCCATTAACCCCCTCCACTTCACACCCACCCCTCCCAGACTTTCTCCACACTATTGTCTGTGCCCCTGGGCTATGCATATATGCATATAAATTCCCCTGTTAATCTCTCCCCACCCACTCTACTCATGGCACCTATCCTCTGTAATTCCTCAGTCTGTTCCATGCTTCTATGTCTCTTGATCTATTTTGTTCATCAGTTTACTTTATTAGATTCTACATATGAGTGAGATCATGTGATGCTTAGCTTTCTCTGACCAGCTCATTTTGCTTAGTATATACTTTCTAGGTCCATCCTTGCTGTTGCAAATGGTAAGAGTATCTTTCTTTCTTTCTTTCTTCCTTTCTTTCTTTCTTCCTTTCTTTCTTTCTTTCTTTCTTTCTTTCTTTCTTTCTTTCTTTCTTTCTTTCTTTCTTTCTTTCTTTCTTTCTTTCCTTTCTCTCTCTCTCTCTCTCTCTCTCTCTCTCTCTCTCTCTCTCTCTCTCTCTTTCTTTCACACCAAGTAGTATTCCATTGTGTAAATGTACCACAGCTTTTTTACTCACTAATCTACTGGTGGGTACTTGGGCTATTTCCAGATCTTGGCTATTGTAAATAATGCTTCTATTAACATAGAGGTACATACATTCCTTCTGATTGGCATTAGGGTCTCTTAGGATATATTCCTAGAAGTAGGATCACTGGGTCACATGGCAGTTCTGTATTTAATTTTTTGAGGAAACACCATACTCTTTTCCATAGTGGCTGCACCAGGCTACATTCCCACCAGCAGTGTACTAGGGTTCCTTTTTCTCCACATCCTCACCAGCACTTGTCATTTGTTGATTTGTTGATGGTAGCTATTCTGACAGATGTGAGGTGTTTCCATACTTCTGTTCCATGCTTCTATTGTCTTTTTAATTTGCATCTCTCTGATGATCAGTGACTTTGAGCATTTTCTCATATGCCTCTTGGCCATCTGTATGTCTGCTTTGGAGAAGTGTCTATTTAGTTCCTTTGCGCATTTCTTAATTGGATGTTTGTCTTCCTTTGTTAAATTGTATGAGTTCTTCATATATTTTGCATATTAACTATCAGATGTTTTATTGCCAAATGTGCTCTCCCATCCCAAACTGATGAATAAAATAGATCCAGATACGTAGAAGCATGGAACAGACTGTGGAATCTCAGAGGGAAGGCAGAGATGGGGGAGTGGGAAGAGATCAACCAAAGAACTTGTATGCATATATTTATAATCAATAGTCACAGACAATAGGGTGGTGAAGGCCTGGGGTGGGGGGCAGGGGTGTTCTAGAAGGGGCCCATAGGGGAAAAAAGGAAACATAAAGATTTAATTTTAAAAAAGTAAAGAGAAAATCCCCACCATTATCACTCTGCATTCTCTTATTCTAACATTGTTTATTTTTTATCTGCCCTCACTTGACTATAAACTCCAGGAGGACAAGGATTGCATTTTGTTCGCAGCTGTATTCCCAATTCTCAGAAGAGTATGGAACCATATGAAAATCTGTTACATAAATTTTCTCTACACAGAAGTATCAAGCACAGATTTCATAGTATGAGTAACTAAACAATCATCTGTAGATAAAGGAGTAATATCTAACTCTTACTAATGAACTTGAGACAGAGTTCCATGGATTTGCTAGAGATTACACATTGAAAAAATAAAACCAAGTCCAGAGACTTTGTTTTCATAGTTACTTCTTTTTCCATTTTTCTTACATCTTGTAAGAAAGAATCAGCTGGACACATTTCCAAAACATAAATCCGTAAAGTTTCTGATACTGACAACAGGGCAGAGTAACAAACTGCTTTATTTATAAGAAATTATGCTCAGAGGAAAAAAATCCATGTGGTAGAGACTTGAGTGTGATGTAGCAGAGCTTGGAGGATATGCCACAGCACAGTCAGAATTCAGCTTTCACATCCCTTCTAGAATGTCAGGAGGCATTATGCATTGTTAAAGACCTGCCAGCTCCTTCCCCAAGGAGATGCCATCTCTGTGATGGGTGAAGCAATTTTCTCTGCTGATCTGTGAAGGTTCTTCAGCCCATGAATTCTCTGGGAATATTAATGCATGATATTACGAGTGTGAACTGTTCAAAACAATAACTAGCTATTCATGTCATTCAAATAAATAAATAATTTTTATTTATTTATTTGTTCATATGATTGTTTGTTTGTTTATTTATTTATTTATTTATTTATTTATTTATTTATTTATTTATTTATTTATTCAGGAAAGACCTGACTTGTTTTTTGGAGTGGTGTGGTGTGTTAAGGTTTCAAATTAAACAATAAACATGTTATCTTTTTCTTTTTTTAAATCCTCACCAGAGGACTTGCTTATTGGTTTTTAGAGAGAGGGGAAAGGAGAGAGAGAGAGGAGTGAAATATCCATTGGTTGCCTCCCATATGTGCCCACAATGAGATCAAACCCACAACCTAGATATGTGCCCTGAGAAGGAATCAAACCCTCAACCTTTTGTGCACAGGAGGACACTCCAACCAATTGAATCACAGAGCCAGGGCAGAAATATGTTAACTGGTGATCAGATTATCTCTGATTCTTTTATTAGCTTCCATTTAATCTGCTCAGTATGAGATCTCATTTATACTTAAACACAAAGAAGCTAAGTACATTCACTTCAGGGTACCTTCTGGCTATGCTTTCTGCCACCCATGCCTCACCATTCTTTCATAGGATCCAGTTTACAGAGGTGTATAGTAGAGTGCAGAGGGCCAAATTTCTTCCACATAGCTTTTTGTCCCTAATTTGCAATATTTATCATTTTATTTTTAAATTTGCTAAGGTGGAAATATAAAACACTTTTCAATTAAAGAAGTAATTTTGATTAAAGAAAATTTATCAAGATAGGAGAGGGAATATAATGAGGGCAAGAGATAACTAGAGAAGTAGGGGGAAAGATGGATAATGGGAAGAGGAGTAAAATGAAAGAAAAGGAAAGGAAATGGGAGAGTAAAATGTGGGGGTTAGGAAGAAGTGAGGGTTGCAATTGGCCTTGCCAAGGGCCACTTGCCTTAAGAGGACTTCTTCCCCACTAATCTCTGTATTTTTCTCTGTACACCAATGTATTCCTTTGTGTCCATGAGTTCCAATACCAGAGGTTTTTGGTAACACAGTTTTTGTTTAGAAGGTGGAACATCATTAGAAGGATAAAAAGGAGTTAATATGAAGAATATTTCTTCATTGTTGAGGAAGTTGTATTGAATAATGCCTAAGGTGTTTTGTTTTTCTATTTCAAGGCATGAAATTTTGATTGTCATTTTAAACTTGAATCATTTCTATCTTAAAATTATTTTCTTCTCTCTTCTGTATTTTATTGCCTCAGGTGTTTGGGGCATGTGGCTTGAGAATGCCTTTTTGTTGTTACAGAATGACACTTGTGAGGACCCACTGACCAAAATTTCCACCTTCCTCAGATTGTCTTCACCTTTGATTTCAACTCAGCATAATCGTATTGCATTACAGTGAATTTCAGTAGAACTGGTGAGCTTATGTTTGATCCATATAGAGTAGCCCAGTGTGCCTACTCTGTATTTTGATAGGATCTAATTATAGAGAAGGGATATAATGCTTAACAAGGTAGACATGGCTCCTGTCACAGGGTTTTAAATTTCATGCAGGAGACAATTGTTAAAGTGAGATGCATTTGGCAAAGAAGAAATACAAAATATAAATGCATGTAAAAGACTGGAGGTCTCTGAAGAAGTGACATTTAAAGTGAGACCTGGAAGTTAGTAAGAGTTAGTAAGTGAAGGGCAGAGTGGGAGGAAAGTTTCAGGCAAAGGCAGGTAAAACTCTGTGATAGAAAAGATCATGAGATATTAAGGAATGAGGAAACATCGCTGAAAAGTTGAGTAGGAGAGGGAATGTGAGGTCTAGTTGAGGTGGGGGGTGTAAGTAGGGGCTAGAATACTGGGTTCTTAGAGGGTATGAAAAAAGATTTTGGATATTAATACAAATGGAAATTTACCGAAGTTACTTAGCAGATGAGTGGCATGACTGATGTAAACGTTTAAAAAGTATTTTCTAGAGAGTATACTGGAGAAGTTCAAGTATAAATATGAAAAAAAACGTGAAAGGGTGATGGCAGATTTAAGTTGGGTTGGAAAGAAGTTGATGGATTCCAGTGATGTTTTAGAGTGACTTAAATGCCGAGAAATGCAAGTGTTTTGAGAGGAAGGGTGAATCAGTGGCAGATGTGAATTATCTGCATTCAAAATTGAGAGTCATTTTCTTATAAATGCCAATTTTAGGAAAAGGGATAGAATGTTTGAAAAAAAGATGCCTCAAAAGTTGAGGGAAGTATAGTGACTGTCTAAATAGGAGTTTTAAGTGGTTGTACTATGTCTAAAGATAGTTTTTACACAGACTTTTCAATTTTTCCAAACCAAATAGCTCTAAACATATTTTTTTTTACCAGTTTTTCACTACTATTCCAATAAGTGTCAACTGTTTAACTAAATTTATACCATCTTGATTGCTCTTTTGATTCTTCCAGTCCAAGTATCCACATTTTTTCAGCACCAGCTTTTTCTTCTGTTATCTAGATTAATTAAAATTTGCTAGATAGTTGCCTTTTATTTTTTTAATTGAGGGATAAGATGTATACTATTTAGATGCCTAATAGTCATTTCTCTGAATACATATAGGATATTATCATGGCCCTTGCTATAATGTAAACATATATTAATGTAAGCCTGTCAGGTATGTAGTTTTGTATAAAAGGTTTACATTTTCTGTTATCACAATGGTAGTGTTCTAAATTTATTTAAGTAGAGGCTGCTTGATAGGAAGTCATTATTTCTTTAAAATAATTTAAAGAAAACATGGGCATTATTGAAATGGAATAGGGGTTGCAACTTAAAATTGTGCCAATTATAAGCTGCCACTGTCAGTGAATTATTTACTCTTATTAATGTCTTATAGTATATCAAATCCCATATTTCAAAACTATCTGTTTTTTTTTGTGTAAGTTTTTAAACAACAAAGAAATGATTGGCACTTTATTCATGACTTATAAAACATTTTCTTTATAATTTAGTTTCCAACATCCTAAACTAATTGCATCATTCAGATTAAGCACTTTAGAATTGCCTTTATTTAAAATTCCATTATATTAAAAGCCTCATTATTTAATAGCCCACCAATAGTACAAGTATAGTGGAGAGGTTTTTATCTTATTTTCTTACCTGGTGTATTCAAGTGGCTTTGACTATTTTTTAAGTTTTACTTGAACCTATAATCTGTAATAACAATATAGGACAGTCATCAAATAATAGAGAATTAACGGGAGCAAATCAGGAAGAGAAACACATTTATTTTTTTCACAGAGTTTGTTTACATTTGCTCCACATACTCACACCCTTATTTAGTCATGCAATAATTCCTTTCAGAAATGATGAGCAAGCATGCCATGTGGGTTTCATGGTAGAAATAAATAAGACACAGAAGTTGCCCACTATGAGCTCAGAGGCTTATGGGAAAGAAAGTCACATAAGTTGTGATTGTATGATGTCTTGGGAATAAAAGATGTCTTTGCAGGGAGCTGTGGGAGAGAGAGGAGCATTATCTTCTTCAGCTTGAGGAAGTAGAAGACACTGGATTTTTGAGGCATGAACATCCGACAGCTACTTGGCTCAGGGAGCAGAACTATTGCTGATAAAGGAATGGTCATTTATAAAGGAACTAAATGGTGAGTGAACTTGAAACATTGAGTGGAAACAATCAGTTTTGAATGGCCCACCCACACGGTGCTGCCCTGGTAGAAAGAATGACATGTAGGGCCTCCTGTACCATAAGGAAGGGTTGGATCTTAACTATGTCCCACTGCATGTTGGTTCTCCATGTTACACTGGGAATTCTGATAGAAGATAAGTAAAAACAATGGCATCCTCTAGAAGAATAAAAAAAAAAACTTGTAATGAGATCAGAAGTTCCCTGCAGTCACTGTTTAACAGCTGAGAGGGCCTATGTGAGGAGTGTGACCTTGAAATGATTACATCTGGAGGGGTTTGTGGTATAGAATGTATGCTCATGGCAGAAATTCCTGATTGACTATAGATGGAAAAATCATGCTTCTTCAGAGCCATTTTAATTTTTATATTGTGAGTAGTAGGAATCATGTAAATGGCAATATTTCTCTTTTGGATTGGCTGAGAGTGTAGGGCAAATCTGAAGCCTTGCCATAACAAGAGGGTGGGTCATTTTTTATAAATATTGAGTAACATTGCAGGCTTTACATTCTTTCTTTATTTGTATTCATTAACCATGCCATGGTATTTTGGGGGTGTCATTTTGTGTGTATACATAGCAAAATAAAAATAGCCATCATTTACTGAGTACTTACAATTTATCAAGCACTGTTATAAGTGGTACTTTTTTTATTCCCAAACCAGACCTATGTAGCAGGTACAATTATTATCTTCATTTTACAGATGAAGAGACTGATGCACATCAAGGTGACTTGCTTTGCCAAAACATGGTTGCATAGCTAAGGACATGGTAAACGTGTGATTCAGGGCCAGTGCACTTAATCATTTTGCTATCCACATATTTTTGGTTTTTTCTTCCTCTTCAGAATTGAAGTGGGACATAGTTGAAAGGTGCTAAAATTTCAGTAGGGACGCAGAAATAGGATTAGTGGACCTACATGTTTTATTTTATTGTGCTTAAAAAAACTTTTTGATTGAGGGATTTAAAAATATTTTTACTATATTTTCTTCTTTTAATATTTTTTCCTTGGCCTTTTTTATTATTTGAAACATTCTTAGTTAAAATGTTATGTATATATACCCAATTTTTCCAGTTAAGTAACCTTATCTTTTGATTGGCATTGCCATTTGGAGGGCTGTAGTCTTCAATTGACTTGACTAATAATTCTTGTATTCATTTACTTTTCCTTGATTTATAATAGTTCATTTACATTTCATATGTTACTACATTAATTAGAAATGATAGAAAAAGGTACATAGTCATGAGGGTATTGCTGTAGTATTTCATTTTTAATTATAATAATGGTTCTTATAACATCAATTACAATGTTAACATGATGCAAAAGAAAGGCATTTCATCTATTTCTCTAAGGAGAAATGAAGGTAGTAAATGGCATACCTGGGACTCAGACCCATGCCTGCCTATTTCCAAAGTCATATTTATAAATATTCAATACTCCATCCAGGAGTTTTCAGCACTTCTACAGCTTCCAATCTGTCTCAGTGTTTTTATGATCATCTCAAGGGAATGAAGAACACGAGTTAAAGATATGGCATGGCAATTATTTAATGTTTTTGTCACTCACATTTTTGAGGTTTTGAGATATTATTGGGTATATTTATACTATATTTATACCTATCACACATTGATAGGTAAATTGCTGTTTAATCATTGTTGCAATATAGATGCTATCAAGTTCATTAAACAGGTGGCTAAATATAAATTTCTGAGATGAAAACCGCTATTCCTTTCTATCCATTCTTTCAATAGGAGTAGATTAAAGCATACTGTACTTAAAAGGTACAGTTACTTGTAGTATGTTTTGGTTTCTAGTAAACCAATTAAAACTTGATATTAGTAAGTTACCCTTTTTATTTGTGATATATGGGTATAAAATTATTAATTTTGCTATATACGAAGCGATACTCTGTGCATCAGTGTTGGAACTGTCCACGGGCTGCTTGAACTCCCAAAATTAGAAATTGAAATTATGCTGAGAAAATAGAAAAACTCTAATAGTTTTCAATTGTATGGTGTTATTTAGTTATTAGTTTATAAGAGTAATTATAAAGGAATCCAGAAATGATGACATCAACCATATCTAAGAATGTTTTTACCTTATCATAAACTATTTCTTTTTCTTTTCTTTTTTTTTACTTAAATTTACCGGGGTGACATTGGTCAACATGAGCATATAGGTTTCAGTTGTGGGTTTCAATGTTACAAGAACTATAAAGTATTTCTAAACTACATGTTTCATAGCTTCCAGCATTAGTAATAAAAACTTTGCATTGTGTGCACATCTATATCAGCTTCTATAGCCTTGTTATCTGATTTGTCTTCCACTTGCTAAAGGCATTCATCTTTTGCAATTCTCTCCCACCCCCCCAGTGTTCAGTATTGGTTTCTTTATTTTCTCTATAGAAAACAACTCCCTACTATTTATTGAACAAATATTCTGGTTCTGGAAGTGAGCTAATTGGACTGCTTTCATATATCATTTAATCCTCATAATGGCCCTGGAATTTGATATTATTATTTCAACTAATTGATTTAGAAAATAAATGGTGATAGCATATAGTGCCTGACTTCCTCCACTTACTGTTATCTCACCTCTCGATTATCACCAGAAATTAAGTGTGAGTCTGCATCAGAACCAGGATTTGCTCCATACATCTTAAATAATTAATTATTCTAAAGAAACATATAGTGAAAAATCCATGTTTGATTTCAGAGAAATTGGTAAATATGGGAAAGGGCTCATTATTAAGACGATTCTACAATTTATCCTTCATGAGCTGAAAGGGAAAAGAGCTATTTAGGGAGATACTGAGAGCAGATTTCTCAAGTAGTCCTGGTGCAAATAGTAGTGGCAGGAGTCACTTTGGCACTGATAGTGGGTATTGTGTTTTTGAAGGGTATTACTAGTAAAGCTTTGGCAAGGGGAGCACCTCTCTACTTACTAGGTGGGATGCTTGCCGGACTCGTCCAATAAAGTCAATTAGATGTGTGGGTGTGTTTTTTTTTTTAAGTTTGGCAAGGGTGGCACTGTTAGTCGCTGAGCGAATGGCAACAGCACTGCCCTCACTGGCTTATTCTCCACTGTTGTCACTGGACATTGGCATCTCAGGGGGACACTGCCACATGTGCTGTTTCCAATTTCTTTGGTAGATTTTGGAATTGCTGTTTCCTTTGGTCGTGTTTGCCTATAAATGCCCTCTTATCGTTTTTTAATTTCCCCCTTTTCACTTCATTTACTTCTTTATTGCTTTAATGTCTAACCTTAATTGCATGGGAAACACAAGGAAAAATGCCATTCCTGCTTTTTAAAATTTTGACTTCACAATGTGCTAAAAGCCAAACCCAAGATTCTAACCACATCAGCTAAGTACAACTCGTCCTGAGATGAAATACAGTATCCCTGTTAGGCAAAGGTCTACTCTAACGTTCTATAAATGTTAGACTCATTTTCAGGTCATGCAGGGGTACTTCCTCTGACTTGTCCTTTCAATGATAACTTATTTTTTAACTCAAAAACAAGAAAGTTTGGGAGACACAAATATGCATAATACCATGGAACATAATTCATTTCACATGTATCACTGTTTTGTTGTTATTGTTTTTTTAATATTTCCTCCACTAACTGTTATCTCACATCTCAATTATCACCATAACTTAAGTACATAATAACATTATGTCCAGCCCTGACCAGTTTGGCTCAGTGGATAGAGCGTTGGCTTGTGGACTGAAGGGTCCCAGGTTCAATTATGGTCAAGGGCATGTACCTTGGTTGCTGGCACATCTCCAGTAGGAGGTGTGCAGGAGGCAGTTGATTGATGTTTCTCTCTCATCGATGTTTCTAACTCTCTATTCCTCTCCCTTCCTTTCTGTAAAAAATCAATAAAATATATATATTTTTAAAAATTATGTCCAATCTTTCCCTGCAACAGTTCATTGCAAATATTTATACACATTTAAACCTATAAAAATCACTATCTTCTCTGGTCATGTTTCTGTATTTAAAAATCATAATGTTTCATTTATGACTCTGTGTTATCCATTCTCAAGATCACAAGTAGGTTTCTGAACTTGAAATTGAAGATACTTCACATTAGGATAGATGGCTAACTTTTTAAACCTATTCTTTTTTACTCGTTTTTATTAACTTTCAAGCAAATATACTTGGGAGAAGACCTTATAAATTACCCTCTCCATATCTTTGATATTACCATTTTACCTGGCCATTTTCAACCTATAATTCACGATTCAGTCTAGAGCTCAACTCTTCTATAAAGGCATCTCTAGACCACAGTGGCACTTCCTCTTTCACTATTACAATTCTTTGCACGTCTTACATTAGTTACTAGTTCATACCCCAACTAAACTGCAAGGGCCTGGAAGAGAGATATCTTAGGTGTACTTCTCTGCATTTCCTATAGCACCTAATATAGTACCTGTACATAGTAGATTTTTATTTTATATTTATTGGTTAATTGACTAGTTTATTGAATGACTAGTTTATTTCTTGACCTTTAATAGTTTACAATATAATTATAATATTGCATTATTTTTTGCTGGAGGATTTGAAAGTATTTTTAAATCATGACTCATAAGAACGAGTCATGAACACAGTTACAAATCTTTTCCCTATA